>NC_082716.1:13769833-14111346 GCF_030144855.1 Hypanus sabinus
GTCTGTAGGTAATGGAAATCCGAGCAACACTCACAAAATGCTGAAGGAACTCAGCAGGTCGGGCAGCATCTATGGAAAAGAGTACAGTCGATGTTTTGGGCCAAAACCTTTCGTCAGGCCCGAAAAGTCAACTGTACTCTTTTCCATAGGTGCTGCCCGACCTGCTGAGTTCCTTCAGCATTTTGTGTGTGTTGCTCATATGTAAGTTTGAATCGTTTCCAAGAAACTTGCAGATTGAGTTGATAGTAAGTGAGGAAAATGTAATGGTAGCTTTCACTTATTAGAACATAACAGCGAGGATGTACTGCTAAGGCTTCACAAGGTTTTGGCCAGACCACACTTGGAATATTGTAAGCAATTTTTGCCCTGTAGCTAAGGAAAGATGCGCTGGCCCAAAAAAAGGTCCGGCAGAGTTTCACAGGAATTATCCAGGAATGAAATGCATAATGTATGAGATGCATTTGAACACTCTTGGCCTGTACTTGCTGGAATCCAGAAATTTCAAAGCTGAAATGCCTGGTTAGAATGTACATGGACAGGATATTTGCATTAGTAGGAGAACAAAGGTTCTTAAAGCATAGTCTCAGTATAGCGGGATGTCTATTTAAAACTGAAATAAGGAAGAACTTTTTCAACTGAGAGGTCATAAATCTGCAGTATTCATAGGTCACAGAGGGTTGTGGAGGCTAAGTTATTAGGTGTATTTAAGGCAGAGATTGAAAGGTTCTTGAATGATAAATAGGGTTAAGGATTATGGGAAAAGATGGGAGAATAGGTTTGAAGATATAAACAGCCATGATTGAAAGGCAAAGTGAACTCGATGGGCCAAATGGCATAATTTTGCATATATCTCTCATGGACTTGTTGTTTTGAAAAAAAATGTTCATGCTGAAGGAATGCATCACTATGGGCAAGATGTTGTAGGCAATCATGAAGGTGTTTGATGAAGGTAGAGCTGTGGATATTGTCTACATGGATTTTAGCGAAGTGTTTGACAAAGTCCTTCATAATATGCTCATTTAGAAGATTAAGAAGCATGGGATCCTCAGTGGGTTGGCTGAATTCAGAAATGGCTTGCCAACAGAGGACAAAAGGGAGTGGTCAGTAGGACTTATTTTGGCTGGTGTTTCCCACCTACTAGTGTTCCGTAGGGATCCACACTAGGACCACTGCTGTTGTGATATATAGAAATGACCTGAATTAAAATGTGGATAGGTGGGTTAGGAAGTTCACAGATGCAAAGAGTGTAGAAGCCTGCCAAAGAATACAGTAGAATTGGTTGCAGATATGAGCACAGAAATGGTAGATGTAACGTAATCCACCCACGTACGAGGTATTGCACTTTGGGGCATCGAATATAAAGGGAAAGTACACTGTTAATGGCAAGACCTTTAACAGTGTTGATGGGGAGAGGGACTTTGGGCTCCAAGTCCATAGTTCTTTGAAAGTGGTTGCACAAGTTGATAGGGTGGTAAAGAAGGCATAAGGCATGTTGTCTTAGTTAATTGATGCATCTAGTGCAGGAGTCAAGAAGTTATAAGGCAGCTTTGCAAAACTTTAGTTAGGCCACATCTGGAGTACAGATCGAAATCCAGGTCACCCCACTATAGGAATGATTTGGAGGTTTTGGAGAAGATGCAGATGGGTTTGCCAGGATGCTGCTTGGATTGGAGTTATGAGGAGAATTTGGACAGACTTGTCTTTTCTGTAGTGACAGAGGTTCATGGGAGATTGGATAGAACTTTATAAGATTATGAAGGCCAGTGTCTATTTCAGGGTTGAAATAACTAATATTGGAAGGCATACAGTTAAGGTGAGAGGTGGTAAATTCAGAGGAAATGTACAGGGTAAAGATTTTACACAGAAAGTGGAGGGTGCCTAGAATGAGCTACCAAGGGTGGTGGTGGTGGAGGCCAGTATGATAGAGGTATTTAAGAGCCTCTTAGGTAGGCACATGAATATGCAGGAAATGGAAGGCTATCAACATAAGGATATAATAGAAATGATTACTTTAGTTAGGCATTTAATTAGTTCAGCATAACATTGTGGCCCAAAGGGAGGTTCCTATGCTGTATTGTTCTGTGTATGTTAAAGCAAAGTTTCATCTTCCATTTCAGATTGATGCAAAAGGTTCCATAGAGATTTTCCAAATAGATTTCACTGCCCTGACCAACACTACCTAACTGCAAAGTATATATTCTAGCCATTATCAAAGAAAGAATCTGCCAACATCAGAAATTGGAATAAATAGGCCTGATAGAATTCTTTTGCTCAGAGCAGTGTAGAACTAGAGGGAACAAGTTTAAGGTGAGAGAGGAGAAATTTAAATGTTAACAGCTTCTTGAGAGTGTCTGCAGAAGTCAATAGGATGGTAAAGAAGATGTATGGCATGTGTATGTTAAATTGTAAAAGCACTGAGTTCAAGAGTCAGGAAGTTATGCTGCAATTGTATAAAACTCTGGTTCGGCTGCTTCAGGAGTATTGCATTCAATTTTTGTTGCCCCAATTATAGGAAACACATGGAAGATATGGAGTAGGTGCAGAAGAGGTTTACCAAGATGAGATGCATTGACAAATTAGATAAGCAGTACCTTTTACCCAGGACTGAAATGCCTAATACTAGAAGGCCATGCATTTAAGATAAGAGGGAGAAAGTTTGAAGATTTAAGACCATGCATTTAAGGTGAGAGGGAGAAAGTTTTAAGGTGAGATATGTGGGGCAACTTTTTACTCAAAGAGTAGTGGATGCCTGGAGTACACTGGCAGGGGTGGCACTGGAGAGAGATATGATAGAAACATTTAAGAGGCTCTTAGATAGCCAAATGAATATACAGAGATGTGAGGGATATGGACCATTGCAGGCAGAAGGAATTAGGAGCAATTAGCTTAATTAGTTTGGTAGAACATCCTCAGTTGAAGAGCCTGTTTCTGTGCTGTACTGTTCTACACTGAATTGACCACTTTATTAGGTACATCTGCTCGTTAATGCAAATATCTAATCAGTCAATCATGTGGCAGCAATTCAGTGCATAAAAGCATGCAGACATGATCAAGAGGTTCACTTGTTTGTACCAAATATCAGATTGGGGAAGCAATGAGATCTAAGTGACTTTGACCTTGGAGCAATTGTTGGTGCCATATGGGATAGCTTGACTGTCTCAAAAAACTGCTAATCCCTGGGATTTTCATGTACAACAGTCTCTAGAGTTTACAGAGAATAGTGTGAAAAACAAAATACTTCCTCTGAGTGGCAGTTCTGTGGGTGAAAACACCTTACTAAGAAGAGGGAGGTCAGAGGAGAATGGCCAAACACGTTCAAGCTGACAGAAGGTGACAGTAACTCAAATAACCACGAGTTACAACAGTGTATACCCAGAGTTCTGAAAGAGCTGGCTGAAGAGATCATGGAGGCATTAGTAATGATCTTTCAAGAATCACTTCATTCTGGAATGGTTCTGGAAAATTGCAAATGTCACTCCACTCTTTAAGAAGGGAGGGAAGCAGAAGAAAGTAACCTATAGGCCAGTAGTCTGACCTCAGTGGTTGGGAAGATGTTGGAGTTGATTATTAATGATGAGGTCTCAGGTAACTGTCGCAGTCTGACGGATGCCATTAGATATTGCTAAGATTGTCACTTGCCTGTGGCAATAAAATGATGCAAAGCGAAGAGGCAAACTGTCTCTATTAAATGCCTTGACTGTGGCTTACTCTTGTCAGCTCTGATGATGGGATTAACTAAACAGCACTCATGTCAGTATTTTGAAGACATATACGTGGCATTGGATAACTGTAGCAAGGGGTATGAAAACAAAATGGTAATTTGAAGTCAGGTGCATTGTGGCTCAGTTCTGTTTGAAAGGCAATGTAAAAACAATTTGCACTTGGGAATACTTGCATTTTAACCATCTTCAGCACTGTGCCAATGTTCAAATGTGTATGCAGTACTGGACCATGTTCCAGTGATTTGGCTCAGGGCCAATACAATTAATAAGATTATTCAACATTCGTTGATTAGAACAGTGAACCAATTAATCATGAGTAACTCTCCCGACTCTCAAACAGCAGGGCCATGCTAACAGCTAAGGAGATGGAAGCTATCAGCTTTCTGGATGGATGTTCCCCTCATGCATTCGGGGGAAATAAAGAAAATAAAAGACAATGAAGTTTATTCTAAGCAAAAGAGATTCTGAAGATGCAGGAAATCTTCAGTAACACCGACAAAGTGCTGGAGGAATTCAGCAAGTCAAGCAGCATCTACGGAGGGGAGAAAAGTCGACATTTTGGGCCAAGACAATTAATCAGCTACTTAATTTCTCACTGAAAGTTCAAAGTTCAAAGTGAAATTTAATATCAGAGTACATACATGTCACCACACACAACCCTGAAATTCTTTTTCTGCAGGCATACTTAGCAAATTTATAGAACAGTAAACGTAAACAGGATCAATGGACAACAGAGTGTGCAAATGCAAATATAAATAAATAGCAATAAGTAATGAGCATGAAATAATAAGATAAAGAATCCTCAAAGTGAGACTATCGGTTGTGGGAACACCATAAGTACAATGAGTGTAGTTATCCCCTTTTGTTTAAGAGCCTGATGGTTGAGAGGTATTAACTGTTCTTGAATCTGGTGGTGTGAGTCCTGAGGTACTTGTACCTTCTACTAGATGGCAGCAGCGAGAAGAGAACACGGCCCGTGTGGTGAGGATTTTTGATGATGGATGCTGCTTTTCTATGGCAACGTCTTCTGTAGATGTGCCCAATAGTTGGGAGGGTTTAAACCCGTGATGTACTGGGTCAAATCCAGTACCTTTTGTACGATTTTCCACTCAAAGGCATTGGTGTTCAGGCAGCGCACTTTCCACCACACATCTATAGAGATTTGCCAAGTTTTTTGATGACATGCCAAATCTCTACAGACTCTTGAGGAAGCAGCGTCATTGTGCTTTCTTTGCAATTATATTTATTATATATATTATATATATATCTCAGAGGCCAGGTCCTCTGAGATAGTGACACCCTGGAATTTAAAGTTACTGATCCTCTCGACCTCTGATCCTCCAATGATCCTGATTGGGAAGTTGCTGAACCTGGGCCTCTGTACCTCCCTCTGAAATTGGATCCTTGACTTCCTAACCGGAAGACCACAATCTGTGCGGATTTGTGATAATATCTCCTCCTCACTGACGATCAACATTGGCGCACCTCAGGGGTGTGTGATTAGCTCACTGCTCTACTCTCTATCTACACATCACTGTGTGGCTAAGCATAGCTCAAATACCATCTATAAATTTGCTGATGACACAATCATTGTTGGTAGAATCTCAGGTGGTGATGAGAGGGTGTACAGAAGTGAGATATGCCAACTAGTGGAGTGTTGCCGCAGCAACAACCTGGCACTCAACAGAAGAAAGACAAAAGAGCTGGTTGTGGACTTCAGGAAGGGTAAGATGAAGGAACACATACCAATCCTCATAGAGGGATCAGAGGTGGAGAGAGTGAGCAGCTTCAAGTTCCTGGGTGTCAAGATCTCTGAGGATCTAACCTGGTCCCAACATATCGATGTAGTTATAAAGAAGGGAAACGGCTATTCTTCTTTAGGAATTTGAAGAGATTTGGCTTGTCAACAAGTACACTGAGAAACTTCTATAGATATACCACAGAGAGCATTCTGACAGGCTGCATCACTGTTTGGAATGGAGGGGCTACTGCACAGGACTGAAAGAAACTGCAGAGGGTTGTAAATCTAGTCAGCTCCATCTTGGGTACTAGCCTACAAAGTGCACAGGACATCTTCAGGGAGCAGTGCCTCAGAAAGGCAACATCCATTAGTAAGGGCCTCCAGCACCCAGGGCATGCCCTTTTCTCACTGTTACCATCAGGCAGGAAGTACAGAAGTCTGAAGGCACAAACTCAGTGATTCAGGAACAGCTTCTTCCCTTCTGCCATCCGACTCCTAAATGGACATTGAATCATTGGACACTACCTCAGCTTTTTTAATATACAGTATTTCTATTTTTTGCACATTTTTAGTCTATTCAATATACATATACAGTAATCTATCTATCTAACTATCCATTTATATATATATATATATTTATTATTTTAATTTTATTTATTATTATTTTTTATCTTCTGTATTTTGTATTGCATTGAGCTGCTGGTGCTAAGTTAACAAATTTCACGTCACATGCCAGTGATAATAAACCGGATTCTGATTATTCCAGCTTGCTATAGGGTGCCACGTGTGCCAAGAAAGGCTAGAATTTATACACTATGCCTCCTGTCTGAAAATGGACAGACAAATGTTAGAGTTCAGCCGTAGGATGGAAATTCAAAAAAGGAGAGCTCTTCCCCTCTGCCATCCGATTTCTGAAAGGACTTTGAACCCATGAAAACCACCTCACTAATTCTTTATTTCAATTTTGGCACTACATATATAATTTAACTATTTAATATATGTATTGTATATACATTATAATTCATAGTATTTTTCTCTATTATTATTTATTGCATTGTACTGCTATTTTACGACATGTGGCATTGATATAAAACCTGATTGTGATTCTGATTCTGAAATTAGGCCCACTGATTCACAAATGGTTTCCATCCTATACTTACACAAATAGATTTTAAGGCAATTTGACAACTTTGTGGTTACTTCTACATGGATCACAAATTTTTATCCACAGATTTCTATAAAATAAAAGTTTATGAGAACTATGCACTGACTGGAATAGTCTAGGTTTCTAGCTTATTGGTTGGGTACCACAGCAAATACTATTGTTAAAGATGGGCATGAAAATTACTGTAGTGTTGCCTTTCTGTAGACAAAGAATCACTCAAAACAGATCTCTCCTTTTATGGAAGACCTGTGTACAAAATTGCTGTTCTATTTTCCTACTGATTTCTGCATATACTGCAGCCAAAGTAAATAGTTGAACAGTGCATTAAGACATAAATGCAAAGCTTTTGATGAATATTAATAACTGCAATACCGATATTGGGTTGGACTGCAATTACAGAAGCTGTTCCATACTATTCAATGATCACATGTAATGTCACAGTTATTTTTATTCCCTAATCAACCAGGATATTTCACACTGATTGATGCTCTCCCACAGGTAAAGAATTCCATAAAGGTTATCAGCTCCAAATTTCAAACCAAGAAATGTTCCAACGATTTCTTATAACAGTATTGTCTAAAAATGGACATCTCCTAATAAAAGTTGACAAGACACTCCATCAAATACACTCAGTGACCTCCTGTACCCAACTGTCACAACCACGGATTCAGCAGTGCAGCAGATACAGCAATTGCGCTAGTGAATGTGCATGTGTCAGCTAATTATTATTTCATTGTGATGGTATTTAACTCCATTCTTTTCACCGCAGGTGCTTGTCGAGACTTGGACACAGAACAGCAATGTTTTGCTGCCTGCTTGTGTTCGGCCTTGCCTGATAAATTGGACTGTCGAGCCAACTGACTCTGAAAACTAGCGGTATTCGTTTAATACTTAGTTATTCCTTCCAGCCACAGTGTTGGCTGTGTTTTCCATTTGACAGTTTTAGTGAACGGCCCTGTTTGGTCCAGCGTTTATTGTTTTCTTTTCCCTCTAACCCCGTTCGCAATAAAGTCTATGAACTATCGACCCACTTTAGTGTCTCTTGCTCTGCACTTGGACCATATCTGAATGTCATGACACCAATAAAGTGACCACTGAGTGTATGTTCATGGTCTTCTGCTGCTGTAGCCCATCTATTTCAAAGTTCACTGTGCTGTGCTTTCAGACATGCTCTACTGCACACTGCTGCTATAATGTATACTTACTTGAGCTAGGGCGCATTTTTGTCAGGTTGAACCAGTCTGGCCATTCTCCTCTGATCTTTCTCATTAACAAGGCACTTTCGACAACAGAACTACCACTCACTAGACGATTTTTATTTTTTGTACTATTCATTATAAACTCAAGAGACTGCTATATGTAAAAATCCCAGTAGATCAGCAGTTTTTGAGATGCTCACACCCATACACAGTGTTGGTCTGGCACCAACAATCATTTCATAGTCTATTTCACTTAGATCACTTCTCTTCCCCATTCTGATGTTTGGTCTGAATAACAAAGGAACTTCTTGACCATGTCTGCATGCTTTTATGTATTGAGTTGCTGCCACATGATTGGCTGATTAGATATTTGCATTAATGAGCAGGTGTACAAGTTTACCTAATAAAATCACACTGAGTGTACAGGAAAATGTGCTTTGTAATCTGCCTGTGACCCACGATAAGAAAGCAAAGGAAAGTATTTTCAGAGAATCACAAAGTACGGATGAAAGACCTTCAGCCTATTGTGCCTCTTCTGGACATTTGGAAATTCTGTTCAGTTATGACAAAAAGTTACTGCCCTGCACAGTCACTCCCTAGGCATGTTCGAGGCTTAGTTTTCAGGGTCCTGTCATCAATTAGCCTGTTGTTTGTAGCCTGGAGTTTGGGCCTTCATCCAAGGTCCTCATTCATTGCTATCTGCAAGTCCTGGGACCATGCTAAAGATCAAAGCCTGAATTTTGTTTGGAAGTCCAGAAGTCAAGGTCCAATGTGTTGTGCGGTTAATATTTCAGTAATACCAGAATCAAAATTGGAATCAGGTTTACTGTTGTCAGCATATATTGTGAAATTTGTTAACTTTGCAGCAGCAGTACAATGCAATACATAATAATAAAGAAAAAACTGTGAATTACAGTAAATATATATATTAAATAAGTCGAGCAAAAAAAAGAAATAAAAAAAGTAGTGAGGTTCATGGGTTCAATATCCATTCAGAAATTGGATGTCTGAAGGGAAGAAGCTGTTCCTGAATCATTGAGTGCGTGCCTTCAGGCTACTGTACCTCCTTCCTGATGGTAGAAATGAGAAGAGGGCATGTCCTGGGTGATGTGGTGTCCTTAATGAAGGACGCTGCCACTTTTGAGGCTCCGCTTCTTGAAGTTGTTTAAGTAATATTGTAAATATATTGTTTGATTAAGCATTCTTTGTTGCTTACATAATGCATTGCAGGTTATATGTAAAAATACACTTTGTACATAAATGGCATATGTTCATCATGCCACCACACGATATATGAGTGTCGTGATTAAAATAAAACTGAATGTACACATGTTTATGATGGTTGGAGCCTGGGTCTGGGAATCCCTGTGAGTCCGCTGGGGAAGTCGGGACCCAGTATCTGTGAATTCGTGTGTCTGCTGGAGGCTGGAGGCTGGAGGGTGAAAGAGATAGCCTGTCCTAGGTTGGAGAACTGTATTTGAGCTGGAAAGAAGGTGCAACAGGGCCTGTTTCACTGTTGTTGCAATGTTGCATGGTGTGTTCTCCAGTATTCTGCTGAACATTGAGGCAATGCTATGTTGGCACTGGAATGTGTGACGATACTTGTGGGGCGCCCTTGGCACATTCTTGGGTGTGTTTTGTGTTAATGCAAATGGCAAATTTCATTCACAAAATGCTGGTGGAACACAGCAGGCCAGGCAGCATCTATAGGGAGAAGCGCTGTCGACATTTTGGGCCAAGACCCTTCGTCAGGATTTTCGTCAGGGTCTCGGCCCAAAATGTCGAAAGCGCTTCTCCCTATAGATGCTGCCTGGCCTGCTGCGTTCCACCAGCATTTTGTGTGTGTTGCTTGAATTTCCAGCATCTGCAGATTTCCTCATGTTTGGCGAATTTCATTGTATGTTTTGATGGATATGTGATAAATAAATCTGAATCTGAACCTAAATCTAACTCCTCCTCAGGTTAACACCGCTTCTCTCTGGCCACAGGCGCTGGCAGAACCACTGACTAGCTGCAGCATCTTCTTTTACTTTGGATTTCTGGAACCTGTCACGTTTTGTTCCTGATCAGTTCTGCTCTTTCTCCTTAGAAGGATTTGGACAGATTAGGATAATGGGCAAAAGAGTGGCAGATGGAATGCAGCGTAGAGAAGTGTATGGTTATGCAGCTTGGTAAGAGGAATAAAGGCATAGAACTAGTTTCTAAATGGGAAGTGAATTCAAAAATTGGAGGTGCAAAAGGACTTGGCAGTCCTAGTAGAGGAGTCCCTAAAGGTTAACTTGTGGGTTGAGTCAGGAATGGTAATGCAATGTGTGTATTCATTTCCGGAGTTTTAGAATATAAAAGCAAGAATGTAATGCTGAAGGCTTATAAAGCATTGCTCCCCAACCCCCAGGGCTGTGGACCGATACTGGGCCGCGGAGCATGCAGGGGTGCAGCAGTAGGCAGAACGCACCCCACGCATCTTTAAGAAAAAAGCCGAAATAAACAAGCTAGTTAATTAGGTGTTGCCCGGAACGTAAATGTCGGTGCAGATTTCACTTGCTCTACCCAATCAGCAATCGCCTCTGATCTGGGCTGAGATTTACGTGCCGGGCGGCACCTAATTAATTAGCTTGTTTATTTCATCTTTTTTCTGGGTGCGTTCTGGCTACCGCTGCGCCCCCGCATGTTATCAGTCCGTGGCCCGGTTGTTGGGGTCCACTGTTATAAAGCATTGATCATACCACATTTGGAGTATTCTGGGCACTTTTGGATCCTTATGTGTTGGCAGAACCATTTCTACTGACAGTAGAAGCGACAAAGGTGGGCTACTGGTGCCTTAAAACCAGTTGCCTCGGGCAGATGGGGCTTGTCAGCTGTGGCTGGCAGCTTATCTAGGAGAAGGAAAACTCTGATCTCAAATCTTCACTGCCTTGCGGCTATACCCACTCATGGGAAAGGCTTTGGGAGTAAACCCCAAGGGAAGATCTGGAGCTGGAGTCCTTAAGCAGTTCCAGATTGAGTTCAATGCAGTCTGGCAGCTCCTGCGACGCTGTATCAGAATCTGCCGTTCCTTTGGGTTCATCAGATGTGTTGAGAGGGGGCGCTTGCTACATGGGCAACAGCTTGCTCTCCTATCATATGCCCAGGCTTGCGTACCTAGACAGCTAGGATGCAATATCCATGGTCAACTCCGACTGACGGAGACCCTCACCTCAGATTAGGTGGACATAGAGACGATGCTTCCAATAGTGAGAGAGTCTAGAACCAGAGAGCACAGCCTCAGAATACAATGACGTCCCTTTAGAACACACATAAGGAGAAATTTCTACAGCTAGAGAGTGGTGAACCTGTGGAACTCATTGATATAGATGGCTGTAGAGGCCAAGTCATTGGATGTATTTAAAGTGGCAGTTGATAAATGCTTGATTAGTATAGGTGTCAAAGGTTTTGGGGAGAAGGCATAAGAATGGGGTTGAGAGGGAAAATAAATCAGCTATGATGGAATGGCGGAGCAGTCTCGATGGGTCGAATGACATAGTTCTGCGTATGATCTTACTGCTGCTACAGCTTAAGTCAAGCTGCAAGATTCAAGATTCAAATACTGTGTATTTATCATGTAAACATCGTAACATTCAGTGAAATGTGTCACTTGTGTTAACAACCAAAACACTTATGTTGCATGCGTCTGAATGACCTTTGAAAGCTTCCAATAAATCAGCTTCAGCAAACCACGCAGGTAATGCATTACAGATCAAAACAGCACACAGCTCACAAAATTTCTCATCTTCCCCTCCAGTTGTTTTTTAATATACAATGGTATTCTTTGGTCCTGACCCATGTACTAGTGAAAGAGTTTCCTATTTATTCTAATAAATCCTCTCTATTGACACCTTCATTTACCCCTATCCTAAGGTGATACTTCTCCAGCCTCTTTCCGCATTATTAATCCCCTAGAAAAAAACTTTGTAGCTTTTCAACAAAAATCCTCTCCAAATCTTAGATACTGCTCCTCCCCCTGCCAATGGCAGAGAACTTCTTTTAAAGTTGTAAAGATATAAAGGTGAAGAGGGTTAAAAGTTTAACCCTCCACCATGCAGCTATAGAAGATTGTCAAAGTTTTAGATGACATGCCGAATCTGTATAAGCTTCAAAGAAAGTAAAGGCACTGCTGTGCTTTCTTCATAATGGCACTTACGAGCCGGCCCCAAGACGTATCTTCCAAAATGACATCGCCAAGGAATTTTTAAGGCCAACAAAAGACAGAAAATAAAGTTGTTGCATGAGACATTTTTAAAATCTATAACTATGATTTTATTTTAATAACGTTATTAAGGGTGAATGGTAAAGTATTTAAGGAGAACCTGAGGAGAAACTTCCCTAAGAGGATGGTGGAAATACGGAATGAGCTGCCAGCAGAAGTGGCTCAATTTCAACATTTAAAGGAAATTTGGATCCATTCATGGATGAAAGAGAGAGTCACGCTCCATGTATGGGATCATAGTTGTAGGCAGACGAATAGTCAGCACAGACTGGAGGGATTGCTTCTGTGCTTCAGAGCTCTAGCAGAGGTGCGGGGATAGTGTGGGTTTTCGTAAGTAAAACGGTAATGTTTTAAGCTTAAGAAAAAGCATGACAACATTATTGCACTCTAAACACAGAACATAAAGCACGGTAAAAACCTTCATATAATTACATTATCATGTCAGACAAGCTTCTTATAGTGAACCCCAACTCAATATTGGTGGTTGTGAATTATACACTTCCACCCATTAGAACATAAAACATTACAGGCACTTCGGACTACAATGTTGTGCCAATCACGTAACCTATTCTAGAAACTGCCTAGAATTTCCCTAATGCATAGCCCTCTATTTTCTAAGCTCCATGTACCTATCTAAGAGGCTTTTAAAAGACCCTATTGTATCTGCCCCCACCACCACCAATGGCAGTGCATTCCATGCACCCACCACTCTGCACTATGCCCTCTCATGTTAGCCATTTCAGCCCTGGGAAAAGCTTCTGACTACCAACACGATCAATGTCTCTCATTGTCTTATACACCTCTAATGGGTCACCTCTGATCCTCTTGCTGCAAGGAGAAAAGGCCAGGTTCACTCATCCTATTCTCATAAGGCATGCTCCCCAATCCAGGCAACATCCTTGTAAATCTCCTCTGCACTCTCCCTATAGCATCCACATAGTCTGGTAGTGGGCTGACCAGAAATGCCATGATGTTCCGATTAAAGGAATCTCGATTCGTGTGAATGCTGTGTAAATACTGCCCATACACAGTTAATCCAGTCCAATGTGCACATGAAGTTGGAGCTCAACCTGGAGCTGTCTTCACTCACGTGCTGGGCCCACGGCCTGCATGAAAGCACACATTACATTACAAACTTTGCTCGAAATCCATCTCAAATGAACAGGTTTCTCTCTCAGGAGTACTGGCCCTTTCTCCTTGGAGCCATTTATCCCCACAAAGCACTTTGTGCAACGGGACTTGCCTTCCACTGGCATTCTGCAGCATCTTCCCTTCTTGCCACTCCCGCCAAATGCACTGAACCAGACTATTGTCCGTCACAAATCTCTCTCGGCCCTGCTCTTTCTCCTGATTCCACCAGCCTGACTGGCTGACATGACTTTCCCAAGTTGAGCAGCAGGGCTTCTTACCTTCAGCTGAAACCAAAACATTCTACCAGCAGGACACACTACTTTTGCAGAAACTGCTAAAACATAGTAGAAATCTTAACCAGGGCATTAAATAGGTTTTAAATATAAAATGCTACACACATAACAGAAGTAAAATATATGTTATAAATGTAAAATAGAGCAGATGTCAGACCATGCATCTATAATGTTGGAAATACTCAATGGGTTAGGCAGTGTCTATAGATGGAGAAATAGTTTTAGTGCTTCTGGCAAACAATTGACTGGTCATGTCTATTTAACCTTAATGTTTACAGAAGAGAATGACATCAAATTTAACAGGGCACACAAGGAATGAGTAGATAACACAAATCAATAGCAAGAAGGATCTACAACAGGTAGTCAAAACTGCCCAGTGCATCTCCAGCACCAGCCCACCCGCTATCAAAGACACATATAAACAGAAAGCAATCAGAATCAGGTTTATTATCACCGGCATGTGACGTGAAATTTGTTAACTTAGCAACAGCACTTCAATGCAATACATAATCTAGAAGAGAAAAAAATAATAAATAATAATAATAAGTAAATCAATTACAGTATATGTATTTTGAATAGATTTTTTAAAATGTGCAAAAAACAGAAATACTGTATATTAAAAAAGTAAGCTAGTGTCCAAGGGTTCAATGTCCATTTAGGAATCACATGGCAGAGGGGAAGAAGCTGTTCCTGAATCGCTGAGTGTGTGCCTTCAGGCTTCTGTACCTCCTACCTGATGGTAACAGTGAGAAAAGGGCATGCCCTGGGTGCTGGACGTCCTTAATAATGGATGCTGCCTTTCTGAGACACCACGCCCACAAGATGTCCTGGGTACTTTGTAGACTAGTAACCAAGATGGAGCTGTCTAGATTTACAACCCTCTGCAGCTTCTTTCGGTCCTGTTCAGTAGCACCACACCCCCCATACCAGACAGTGATGGAGCCTTGTCAGAATGCTCTCCATGGTACATCTATAGAATGTATTGAATTTTTGAATGTATTTGTTGACATGCCAAAGCTCTTCAAACACCTGATGAAGTATAACCACTGTCTTGCCTTCTTTATAACTAAATTGATATGTTGGGACCAGGTTAGATCCTCAGAGATCTTGACACCAGGAACTTGAAACTGCTCACTCTCTCTACTTCTGATCCCTCTATGAGTTCCTTCATCTTACCCTTCCTGAAGTCCACTATCAGCTCTTTCATCTTACTGAAGTTGAGTACCAGGTAGTTGTTGCGGCACCACTCCACTAGTTGGCATATCTCACTCCTGTATGCCCTCTCGTCACTACCTGAGATTCTATCAACAATGGTTGTATCGTCAGCAAATTTATAGATGGCATTTGAGCTATGCCTAGCCACATAGTCATGTGTATACAGAGAGTAGAGCAGTGGGCTAAGCACACACCCCTAAGATGCGCCAGTGTTGATCGTCAGCAAGGAAGATACGTTATCACCAATCTGCAGGGACTGTCATTTTCCGGTTAGGAAGTCGATGATCCAATTACAGAGGGAGGTACAGAGGCCCAGGGTCTGCAACTTCTCAATCAGGATAGTGGGACTGATGGTATTAAATGCTGAGCTATAGTCGATGAGCAGCATCCTGACGTAGGTGTTTGTATTGTACAGGTGGTCTAAAGCCATGTGGAGAGCCATTGAGATTGTGATAGGCAAATTGCAATGGGTTCAGGTCCTTGCTGAGGCAGGAGTTCAGTCTAGTCATGACCAACCTCTCAAAGCATTTCATCACTGTTGATGTGAGTGCTACCGAGCAATATTGATTAAGTCAGCCCACATTATTCTTCTTAGGCACTGGTATAATTGTTGCCTTTTTGAAGCAAGTGGGAACTTCCATCTTTAGGGTGGAAAAAAGCAAATAACATCACGAAGGATCCCACTCACCCTGCTCAAGGACTGTTTGACCCACTCCCATCAGGGAGGAGGCCATGCAGCATCCACAATGGGACCACCAGACACAAGAACAGAATCAGAATCAGGTTTAATATCACCGGCATATGTTGTAAAATTTGTTAACTTAGCAGCAGCAGTTCAATGCAACACATGATAATATAGGGGGAAAATAAGTTAGTCAATAACAGTAAGTATATATGTGCATATTAAATAGTTAAATTAAAAATAGTACAAAACAGAAATAATAAAAGTGAGGTAGTGTTCACGGGTTCAATGTCTTTAGGAATCGGATCGCAGAGGGGAAGAAACTGTTCCTGAATCACTGACAGTGTACCTTCAGGCTTCTGTATCTCTTCCTGACAGTACTAATGAGAAGAGGGCATATCCTGGGTGATGGGGGTCCTGAATGGTGGACACCACCTTTCTCAGACACAGCTCCTTGGAGGTGTCTTGGATACTATGGAGACTAGTACCCAAGATGGAGCTGGATAATTCTGTAGCTTCTTTTGATTCTGTGCATTAGCACCCCCCCCCCCCATACCAGACAGTGATGCAGCCTGTTAGTATGTTCTCCATCGTACACCTATAATAGTTTTCGACTGTGACAGGTGACAAACCAAATCTCCTCAAACTCCTGACAAAATATCGCTGCTGCCTTGCCTTCTTTATAGCTGCATCGATATGTTGGGGCCAATTTAGATCCTCAGAGATCGTGACACCCAGACACTTGAAATTGCTCATTCTCTCCACTTCTGATCCCTCCATGAGGATTCATTCTTGATCACTCATTTGACCCTTTCTGAAGTTCACAATCAACTCTTTGGTCTTACTGATGTTGAGTGCAAGGTTGTTGCTGCTATACCACTCAACTAGTTGCTATATCTCGCTCCTGTACGCCCTCTCATCTCCCTTTGAGATTCTGCCTACAATGGTTGTACCATCAGCAAATTTATAGATAGTATTTGGGCTTTGCTTAGCCACACAGTCATGGGTATAGAGAGAGGAGAGCAGTGGGCTGAGCACACACGGCTGAGGTGCACCAATGTTGATCATCAGCAAGGAGGATTTATTATCACCAAATCGCACAGATTGTGGTCTTCCAGTTAGGAAGTCGGGGATCCAATTACAGAAGCCCAGGTTCCGTAGCTTATCGATCAAGAGCAGTTACTTTAAAATAGTTACTTTCCTCAAGTAGAAAGGCAGATCAACACCTCCAGCCATTAACCCATTCTTCCACCACCCCACCCTCTGCCACCATTAATCATTTCCTGTCAGTCACCTTACATACAGACACTCCTGTGTCTACATCTTTTTATGGACATACAAACAGTCTATATCTCAAGTATTTATATTTATTGTGATTTTTTGTTGCTATGTTCTTTATTTTATTGTTTTTTTGTGCTGCATTGGAGCCAGAGTAACAATCACTTTATTCTCCTTCACACTTTTGTACTGGAAATGATATTAAACAATCTTGAATCTTTTAATAATTTTGAAACTGAAATAAAGAAAGGAAATAGTGTAAGTCAGATGGCAGAGATAGTCTTTGATGTATGGATCTGTGTTTGGCAACTCGAACTGGATGGGCACCTGAAAGTTCATCACCTTCGGCAACCCATTGACTCCATGACACCTCCATTTTTGAGATGATATTGGTTTTACACTGTAGGGTTGAGTAACACCTCGTCTGATTGACAGATTCTTCACCACCATTCAAACATCCCATTGCCCCTCTGTTTTGATGGCGTTACATGTTTCCGAAAACAAAACAGACGAAACAACACAACTTTGTTATGTAATTCCCGTATGTATTTGCTGCCAGAGTTGCTGCAGCAGTGTCCTGAAGATTAAGCTTTAATTCTAGGCAAGTCCTGACAATCTGAGTGGTTTGACAATATTGAAGAGATCAGGTAACAGAAATGCTGCACTGCTTGTGCCAACCCACAAAATATTCCTAGTATTGAACGACTCAGGCTTCTTCAGTCTATACAGATAATTGATTTTTTTTTTCAGTTCCCGCCCCCAACCCCTGAGTCATTCTAATAAATCAGCTTCCCCAAGGCTGGTATACAGCTAAATCAGCTGTATAAAAACATAAATATACTAGATTGCAAATAAAAGATAGGATAGGTGCCTTTTTATAGAAGGTGAAGGAATATTGTAGACTGCTTCATTACTTACAGGAGAAGAATAGCAGCATAGATTTAAGCAATGTCCTCAGAGAAGTCTGATAATTGAGTAGGTCCCCTGGTGTGCTACAGGAGCAGGTAATGGAAAACCTCCTTTACCCAAAGGAGAATAACTGCAGCAACTCCTTCTGTCCACATTTCCCAGCATGGTTTTCATTACAGGAAAAGCTCTCCTCATCAGTGAGCACATCTACAAGGACTGCTGCCACAAGAAAGGAGCATCCATCATCGAGGACTTCCACCATCCAGGTCCCATCTTTCCTTGCTGCTACCATTGGGAAGGAGGTACACAATGCTTGGCCCCATGCCACCAGGTTCAGGAACAGTTATTACTCTTCAAGCATCAGGACCCTGAACCAGAATGCATAACTTCACTAACTTCAACACTGAACTGATTCCACAATTTTCTAACTGGACTAACTTTAAAAGATTCTGCAACTCATGCAGTTAGTTTAATTTATCTTTCTTTCTTCCTTCCCTCCCTCCCTCCCTCCCTTCCTTCCTTCCTTCCTTCCTTCCTTCCTTCCTTTCTTCCTTCCTTCACAGTTTGGCTTCTTTTGCAAATTGGTTGTTTGTCAGTGCTGCTTCAAGCACTCATGCTGAGCTCATCAGTTTCATCAACTTTGCCTCCAACATCCACCCTGCCTTTAAATTCACTCAGTCCATTTCTGACATCTCTCTCTTTTCTTGATCTCTCTGTTTCCATCTCTAGAGACAAACTGTCTGCCGTCATCTTTCCAGGGGAATCTTGACTATACCTGTTTACACACTGTTTCCTACAGAAATATTATTCCCTTTCTTCAGTTCCTTTGTCCCCGATGCATCTATTCTCAACCTGAGGCTTTCCTACGTCCTCCTTCTGCAAAGAATGGGGTTTCCCTTCTTCCACTATTAATGCAGCCTTCACCTGGCACTTCCTCTACTTCCAGGACACCTGCGCTCACCCCATCTTCCCGCTGCTTTAACGGAGATAGAGTTCCATTTGTCCTCACCTACCAACCCATAAGCCTCCGTATCCAACAAATCATTCTCCACAACCTCCGCCATCTTCAATGAAATCCTATCTTTACTTCACCCCCCATTCTTCATTTTCCATAGGGATTGCACCCTCCATGGTTCCCTTGTCCATTCACCTCCTCCTTAATCTCCATTCAGTGCTCCAAATAGTCCTGTCAGGTGAGGCACCACTTCAAGTGTGAATCTACTGGGGTTGTCTATTGTATCTGTGGCCCCTGATGTGGCCTCCTCTACACTGGGGAGACCTGACGTAAACTGAGGGGACCATATTGTCAAGCACCTTCTCTCCATCTTCCAAAAGTGGAATTTCCTGGTGGCCAACCATTTAAATTCCTATCCCCATTCCCGGTCTGACATGCCGGTCCATGGCCTCCTCTTCTGCCATAATGAGGCTACTCTTAGCGTCGAGGAGCAACAACTCATATTCCGTCTAGGTAGCCTCCAACCTGATGGCTAGAACGTCAATTTTTCCTCTTTCCCTCTTCTTTTATTCCCCATTCTGGTCTCTTAACTCTTCTTCTCATCTACCTATCACCTCCTTAGTGGCCCCCCTTCTTCCCTTTACCCCCTACCAGATTCTTTCTTCTCCATCCCTTTACCTTTCCTACCCACCTGGCTTCACTGATCATCATTCAGCCAGTCCTCCTTCTCCTCCCCCCACTACTTTATTCGGGCTTCTTCCCCCTTCCTTCCCACTCCCAAGGAAGGGTCTCGGCCCAAAATGTCAACTGGTTATTAATTTCCATAGATCCTGCCTGATCTGTTGAGTTTCTATTGCTTTGGATTTCCAGCATCTGCAGAATCTCTTGTATTTTTGTTTGTGTGTAGTTTTTCATTGACTCTATTGTATTTCTTTGTTCTACTGTGAATGTCTGCAAGGAATTGAATCTCATGGTAGCATGCAGTTATATATATGTATTTTGATAATAAATTTAATTTGAACTTTGAATCTTTGTACCCATTCAGGAAGATGGGACTGAATCCTCTGCAATTAATCAAACCCTTTAACAATTAATCAAAGCTTTGCAAACCAGAGGTACAACTACAATAAAAACAAGAGGTTTTGCAGAGGCTGTAAAGACTACCATGCCATTTCCCTGATTAAACATGTATTGGCCATTATTGGTGGCAGTGCTGGCTATTTATGTTTGTTTGCTTACTTGTTTACTTATTGAGCTACAGTACGGAATAGGCCCTTCCGGCTCATTGAGCCATGCCACCTCACAATACTCTGATTTAATCCTAGCCTGATCACAGGACAATTCACAATGACCAACTAACCTACCAACCGAGCCTTTGGACTGTGGGAAGAAAGTAGAGCATCCAGAGGGAACACATGCAGTCACGGGGAGAACGTACAAACTCCTTACAGGCAGTGGTGGGAATTGAACCTGGGTTGCTAGTACTGTAAAGCATTGTGCAGCGAGAGGTAATGTGGCAGCTATATAGGACCCTGGTCAGACCCCACTTGGAGCACTGTGCTCATTTCTGGTTACCTCACTATGGCGAGGATGTGGAAACCATAGAAAGGGTGCAGAGGAGATTTACAAGGATGTTGCCTGGATTGGAGAGCATGCCTCATTGGAATAGGTTGAGTCCTTGGAGCAATGGAGGATGAGAGGTAGCCTGATAGAGGTGTATAAGATGATGAGAGGCATTGATCATGTGAATAGTCAGAGGCTTTTCCCCAGAGCTGAAATGGTTAGCAAGAGAGGGCATAGTTTTAAGGTGCTTGGAAGAAGGTAGAGAGGAGATGTCAGGGGTAAGTTTTTTTCACAGAGAGTGGTAAGTGCGTGGAATGGGTTGCCAGTGGCGGTGTTAGAGGCGGAAATGATAGGAAATGATAAGAGACTCCTGGATGGCTACATGGAGCTTCGAAAAATAGAGGGCTATGGGTAAAGCCTAGGTAGTTCTAAGGTAAGGACATGTTTAGCACAGCTTTGTGATCCGAGGGGCCTGTATTGTGCTATAGGTTTACTATGTTTCTATGTAACCCCTATACTCTAGTCTGCTCTAGCTATTTTACAAATAGACCTGGGGTTCTCTGGATGAAGCAGCAAGAATGCCTACCTGTCCCTTCCTGTTTCCTGCTTGAAGATGTTGTCGCAGTACTTCATTCGTTCCTGTGTGGTCATGTAGATCTTGGCGTGGGGGTACTTTCTGGCCAGCTTCTGTAATTCGTTGTATGTGGGCCCTTGACCGTCCTGCCGCATGTTCCGATAGGGACCCCAGATCACGTAGATGGTCTCATTGGCTTCTGCAAAGTAATTCTGTTGCTTCTGTAGTAGGAGTGGTAAGCTGGTGTGGGACACCACCCTGACAGTTGTCCTGGTGCCAACGTCGGACTCAAACCCCAGCGTGGGTGCATTGTTCATTCTCCATACGCAGGGTGACTGGTCAATCAGCTTGCCGGCCTGCTGGCCAAGCATCTGTCCAGAGCTGGACACGATGCTGCAAAGGTCACAGTGCAGGCGGAGAGGCTGTGAGTGGGAAAAAAAAAGACCTAAATTAATACAGCACATTTCACAATCTCACATTGCCCCAAAGTGCTTCACAACCAATAAAAGTACATTTTGTTCTCTGTTATAAAGCAGCAATCAATTTGTGCGCTGCAAGGTTTTGTAAAGAGTAATGTAATTAGAAGCAGATAAGCTATTTCTGAGCTTTTGATGAGATTGGATTAGCTTACTGTCATTTACACCAAGCTGCAATGAAATTCCCTGTTCACATGAAGCACAACGTAATAATAAATACACTAAATGAGCACAAAACTACAGAATGTTGCAAAGACTAGTGCAGATTGGCTTTGAGATAAATAATGGTGAGGAGAATTCTCCTGCTCTTCATCAAGAGTGCCATGGAATCCTTTATGTCCACCTTTGAGAATTCAGTTTAGCACCTCATCCGAAAGATGAACAATCTTTTCCCTTAACATCTGCCCCAAGGAGGACAATTCAAGCTTCTCTCATCTCTCTCAAAGCCTATCATAATTATACAACACAATGAACTGAAACAGAAACAGAAGCCGCCCACTTTGTCCCCTGTGCCTTCCCCACTATTCAGTAAGATTGACAGTTTAACACTATGCTTCTGTATTCACATCACATGATTCCCTTTGGAATCATACAGCATGGAAACAGATCTTCGGCCATACTTGTTTATGCTGATCATGAGCTAATCCCACTTGCCTTTGTTTGGCCAGTTAGGAATGATAGCAGGAATAACTTTTTTCACATAAAGTGAAATGAAAATTTGAAGCATTCTCACTTAAAAGCTGGGAGCCATTTTACCTGCAGTTAGACCCTCATGCAGCAATGAAGCCAATCATATAAATCACAGGCCACAACATATGGATTAGGAGCAGGATAGGCCACTGAGTCTATGCTGCCATACTAGAAGATAATGGGAGATCTGTAGCCCTGGATCTGATTTCTTGACCTGTGATTCTCTACTATCTAAGAAGCTATTGACTTCATTCCGTGGGTTTCTGGGGTAGAGAGCTCAGGAAAGGGGAAGAAGCCAAGATAAGGAGGGGGGAAGCTATACAAGCTGACAGATGATAGGTGAAACAAGATGAGGGGAAAGGTGGATGGGTCAGTGGGGGGGGGGGAGAAGTAAAAAGCTGGGAATTTATTGGTGGTGAAGGGCTGAAGATATGGGAGGAGAGTGGAGCAAGGGAGAAAGAGAAGGATCAGTGGAAGGTGATAGGAAGCTGAGGAGAAGGAGCAAGATGGGAGACAGAATAGGGAATGGAAAATGAGAGAGGAGGGATAGGGGAGAAGTTTATAATCATCATCATTATGTACCTTGCCATGTGATGTGGGCGATCATGGTCTACGGTTGTTCTTGGCAAATTCTACTCAAGGATTGTTCAATATAACAGTGGGATAGAAGCCGTTAGAAGCCCCCCTAGATAACAGGGAGCACTTTCCAGGACTTAGTGGTGATGAGGGACACACAGCATATTACTAAACTGGGTTGTTGTGAAAACTGGAGAATTGGTTTGCCATTGCCTTCTTCTGTAAGTGTCTTTACAAGATGGGTGACCCCAGCCATTATCAATACTCTTCAGAGATTGTCTGGCTGATGTCAGAGGTTGCATAACTAGGATTTTTGATAAGCACTAGCTGCTCATACGATCATCCAGAACCTGGTCTCATGTGACTGATATCCGGAGGGGTGGGGAGGATGGGTGTAAGCAGGTGTTACATCTTGCCCAAGGGTGATCTGCAGGCTGGCGGAGGGAAGACATATTTCCATACTGCCACCCATAATTAGATGTTAGGATCGGCGATATTCATGTTGTCAGGTTGGAAGCTACCCAGATGGGATATGAGGCATTGCTCCTCCACCTTAACCGTGGCCTCACTTCAAAGTTCGTGTAAACCTCCTCAACGGAAATGGTCGCTTTAATCTCAATCCCTCTCTCATAAACACTTTTCATTTTTTAAATCCTTATGTTTATTAGTTGGTGTTACAATCCAAGGCACTATTTGACAGCGCTTCCCAAACCTTCAGATTGTATCATCCAGAAGCTCAAGTGTTTGGGAGTACCACCACCAACTGGTTCCTGCACAACATCCCAATTTAGTAATATGCTGTGTGTCCCTCATCACCACTAAGTCCTGGAAAGTGCTCCCTGTTATCTAGAGGGGCTTCTAACAGCTTCTATCCCACTGTTATATTGAACAATCCTTGAGTATGATAAGAACAGATGCTTCGTCTCACTATTTACCAATCATTACCTTGCACTTTATTTTCTGCCTGCACTGCCCTTTCTCTGTAACGCTTTATATTTGAACTGTATGGATCAATTGCAAAAATATGGCAAGTGTGCATGCAGAAAACTGATCGTGTAGTAGATCAATTGAGTTTCCTACGCACAGAAGACTCTCTTTGCACAGGCTTTCAATTGTACGTGGTTCATCCATCATGAGGGACCCCCAGCACCCAGGATGTACTCTCTTCTCACTGCTGCCATCAGGAGGAAGGTATGGGAACCGCAGGACTCACTCCACCAGGTTCAGGAAGTTACTACCCCTCAACAATCAGGTTCTTGAACCAAAGGGGATAATTTCACTTATCTTCACTTGCCTCATTATTGAATTATTCCCACAATCTATGACTCATGTTCAAGGATTTTTCATGTCATGTTTTAATATTTATTGCTTATTTATTATTATTATTTCTTTCTTTTTGTATTTGCACAGTTTGTGTCTTTTGTCCATTGGGTGAATGTCCAAGTTGGTGTGGTCTTTCATTGATTCTATTATGGTTATTATCATTGGAACTCTGTTGGAATTCTTTGAAGAAGTAACATGCAGGATAGTCAAAGGAGAATCAGTTGATGTTGTGTACTTGGATTTTCAGAAGGTCTTTGACAAAGTGCAACACGAGGCGGCTGAACAAGCTACAAGCCCATGGTATTACGGAAAAGAATCTAACATGGATAAAGTGGCTGATTGGCAGGAGGCAAAGAGTGGGAATGAAGGGAGTCTTTTCTAGCTGGCTGCTTATGTTCCATAGGGGTTTGTGTTGGGACCGATTCTTCTTACCTTATGATGGAATTGATGGTTTTGTTGCAAAGTTTTCAGATTATATGAAGGTAGGTGGGAGGCAGGTAGTTTTGAGGAAGTAGAGAGGCTACAGTTGGACTTAGACAGATCAGGAGAATGGGCAAAGAAATGGCATTTGGAATACGGTGTTGGGAAGTGTATGGTCATGTACTTTGGTGGAGAAATGAAAGGGTTGACTATTTTCTAAATGGAGAGAAAATACAAAAAATCTGAAGTGCAAATGAACTTGGGTATCACAGGCTGAGCCTGTGATGAGAAAGGCAAATGCAATGTTAGCATTCACTTCAAGAGACTTCACTTCAAGAGTACTGTTGAGACTTCATAAAGCACTGGTGAGGCTTCACTTGTGAGCAGGATGTGGGCTCCTTTTCAGGTCCCACGGGATGTGCTGAAACTGGAGAGGGTTTAAAGGTTTCCAACAACAATTCCAGGATTGCAGGGCTTGTCATGTGAAGAGCATTTGATGACTTCAGGCTTGTATTTGCTGGAATTCAGAAAGAGAGTGGTGACCTCATTGAAACCTATTGAACGATGAATGGCCTTGATAGAGTGAATGTGGAGAGGATGTTTCCTGTGGTGGGAGAGTCTAAGACCAGAGGACACAGCCTCAGAATAGAGGGGTGTCCTTTTAGAACAGAAGTGAGGAGGAACCTCTTTAGCCAGAGAGTGGTGGATCCGTGGAATTCTATGCCATAGGCAGCTGTGGAGGCCACCTTTATGTATATTTAAGGCAGAGGCTGATAGACTCTTGATTGCTCAGAGCATGAAGGGATACGGGGAGAAAGCAGGAGATTGAGGCTGAGAGGAAAATTGGATCAGCCATGATGAAATGGCGGAGTAGGCTCAATGGGCCAAATGGCCTAATTCTGCTCCTATATCTCATGGTCTTATTCTATTATGGATTTACTGAGAATGCCCACAAGAAAATGAATCTCAGGGTTGTATATGGTACTTTGATAATAAGTTTACTTTGAATAGAACTCAGTGGGCCCAGTTTACCATTCCGCATGCATTTCGTGGCTAACATGACTCAGTAAAAGCATTTCATCTGACTTCTACCATTGTCATTCTTGCTCCCGCATACGTAACAATTTTATATTCTCTTATTGTTTTTTCTATGTACTAGCTCAATGCATTGCCATAATGAAATGATTATGATAGATGACATAAAAAACAAAGTTTTTCACCCTACCTTGATATGTGGGACAATAACTACCCAATTTACCAATTTACTATTAGCACTGTGAGAGGACTTTTCCCAGAAGAAATATGGAATTATGGAATTAGCGTGACTGATTGTCTCAGTTGCTTTTCTTGTGATCAGAAGACCGTGTTGGATATTGTTAGGGTGGTTTGCTACAAGTCTGATTCATTGGTTTATTGGTGAGGGGCAGGGGAGCTCGTGGCCACATTCTTCATGCGGACTTGGTCTCGAGCCATGGTGTCATGTGTTTACAGTCTCCCGGGAGAGAGGCGTCAAAAGTCAGTGCATTCCACTGGAGCGCCGGAGGTGTTGTGGTGCAGTGTTCAAGCTGGAGTCGGTGCTGCTCCCTAGTGCTAGCTTGTAGAAGATAAGTGTATTGTGTTCAACTATAGACTGCTGCAGCATTCATGGATTCAGGGTCTTGGCCTCTGTTTTTTTGTAAGTGTGCCTATATTTTACTGTTATCTTATATGTGCTTGCTATCTTATGTGCACAATATGTGCCTTATGCTGTGTGTGACTGGTATAGACAATAGACAATAGGTGCAGAAGTAGACCATTTGGTCCTTCGAGCCTGCACCGCCATTCTGAGATCTTGGCTGATCTGTGATCTGATCTGTTGGTACTGTGTTTTGAACCTTGGCCCTGGAGTAATGCTGTTTTGTTTGGTTTCATTTGCGGTATTCATGTATCATTGAATGACAATTGAACTTGAAGTTGAACCTGAATTTTAAGAAGGCAGCACACCACCACCTTCTCAATGGCAATTAAGGATGAAGAGCAGCCTTGTAGATTTAGAAAATTAATAAAGTTTTAAAAAATTTGCCACAGGAAATAAGTTCTTTCAACTTTTTTTCTTTGAACTATTTGAACACATTCCTCAGTCTGCACTCTCCTGCTCATATTTTAATGTACAATTAGAAGCAATCATTCACTTCTACCCTCATGAATTTATTTTAACAATTTCAGTCAAATGTACAATTTAAATACAGAAAGCTAGAGAAAAGGTTTGATGAAAGAGTAAAGATGGCAGGTAAGTATTTGAGGATGATACAATGTGCAGCTGCTGCCTTAGGCCTCCAGAGACCCAGGTTCAATTCTGCCCTTGGTGCTGTCTGCCCTTGGTGCTGCAAGTTCCTATCATAAATGTATGTTCTCTCTATGACCCTCTGGCTTTCCAAATGGTGTTCCAATGCCTTCCCACACCCAAAGATGTGCTGGTTACCAGTTTATTTGGAAATAAATAATCCCCAGTGTCAGCAAATGATGGGAGAATTGCAGAGGGTCTTAATGGACATTGTGAGATCACAGGATTTTAAGTGTGGGGACAGGGTTATAGAATAGAACATAGAGTAATACAACACAGTACAGGCTCTTTGGCCCATCAGAGTCAGATTTAATATCACTGGCATATATCGTGAAACTTATTAATTTTGGCAGCAGTACATAATAATCAAAAAAACCTTCTGAATTACAGTAAGCATATATACATTAGTGAAATTTAATAAGTAGTGCAAAAAATAGAAATAAAAGAAGTAGAAAGGCAGTGTACATGGGTTCATTGACCACTCAGAAATTGGGTGGCAGAGGAGAAAAAGCTGATCCTGAATCGTTGATTACCTTTGGACTCCTGTACCTCCCTGATGGTAGCAATGAGAAGAGGGCATGACCTGGGTGATGGGGGTCCTTAATGATAGATTCCGCCTTTTTGAGGCATTGCTCCTTGAAGATGTCCTGGATAGTACAGAAGCTAGTGCTCATGATGAAGCTGACTAAATTTACAAATCTCTGAAGCTTATTTGAATCCTGTGCAGCAGACCTGCCGAACATACCAGATGAGATTCAGCCACAAACAAGGGGGTTTATAGGTGAATTGGCCTTTATTATCCTTTGTGGTAGAATTGGGAGGGAGTTGATGGGAAATAAGGGGTAGAGTAAAATAGGTTAGGATAGGATTGGTGCTAAAATTGGTGTTCCTAAATCATTGAGTGTGTACATCTTCCCTGATCGGGGTAGCAAGAAGAGGGCACGTCCTAGATGGTGAGGATCCTTAATGATGGATGCCACCTCTTTGAGGCACTGCCTCTTGAAGATGTTCTCGAAGGTGGGGATGGTTGTGCCTGTAATGGAGCCGGCTACATCCCAAGAGTAGCCCTCTTGGGGTCCTGTGCATTGGAGTCTCAGTATTTCAGTCAACCAGTCAGAATGATGATAAGAAGGTATATTACAGGATGGAGATAGATGAGCTGGTTCAGTGGTGCCACTACAGCAACTTCACACTCAACATTAGCAAGACTAATTAAATGTGGACTTCAGGAAGGGGAAGTTAGGAGATCACAAATCAGTCCTCTTTGAGGGGTCAGTGGTGGATAGGATAAGCACCTTAAAGTACCTGGTTGTCAACATCTCACAGAATCTATTCTGGGCACGACTCATTGACGCAATCATGAAGGAATGGTTGGCTCTACTTGGCAACCGGCTTCAATGACTATTGTTCAGTAGTACTTACATCCACAGTGATGAAGTGCTTTGAGAGGTTGACAATGAAACACATCAACTCCTGCCTAAGGAGTGAGTTGGATCCACTGCAATTTGTCTACAGACACAATAGGTCAACAGCAGATGCCATTTTGTTGGATACTCATTCAACCCTGAAACATCTGTACAGCAAAGATGAATACATGAGGATGTTCTTCATTGAATACAGCTTGGCATTTTACACTATAACTTCCTCAAAACTAACACCTCCAAGTCTTAGGCCTCAATACCTCCTTGTGCACTGGATCCTCGATTTCCTCACTTGCAGACCCCAGATAGTTAGTATTGGCAACAACATCTCTTATATAGTCTCCATCAGCACAGGGATATGTGCTTAGCCTCCTGCTCTACTTGCTCTACACGTATGACTGTGAGGCTAAGCACAACTCCAATGGCCAATTTAAGTTTGCTGACAACACCACTGTTGCTGGCTGAATCAAAGATGGTGATTGTAAATCTGGCTGAGTGATCAGCAAGATCAAGGATCTGATTATTGATTAAGCTCTTCGGTATTGTCATTTCAGAGGATCAGTCCTAGGTCCAGGACTAGGTGTCATTATGAAGAAAGCATGGCAGTGCCTCTACCTCCTTAGAAATTTGTGAAGATTTAGCATGACATGTAAAACTTTGACAAAATTCTATTGATTTGTGTTGGAGAGTATACCAACTGCTTACATCATGGCCTGGAATGCAAACACCAATTCTCTTGAATAGAAAAGCTTACAAAAAGTAGTAAATATGGCCCAGTGCATCACGGGTGAAGCTCTTCCCACCAGTGCACACATCTACACAGAGCACTCGTGCAGGAAAACAGCATCCATCATCAAGGAATCCCACCCTCCAGGCCATGCTCTCTTCTCACTGCTGCCATCAGGAAGGAGTTATGGGAGCCTCAGGAAGCCCATCAGGTTCAGGAACAATTATTTCTCCTCAACCATCAGGTTCTTGAATCAAAGGAGATGACTCAATTTCACTTGCCCCAATCATTGCACTGTTCCCACAACTTATGGATTCACTTTGAAGGACTTTTCATCTCATTTTCTTGATATATATTGCTTATTTATTATTATTATTATTATTATTTATTTTTCTCTCTTTTTCTATTTGCACAGTTTGTTGTTTTTTGCCCAGTATTTACTATGAATGCCTGCAAGAAAATGAAGCTCTATGTGTCAATGTACATGTGATAAATCTGAATCTTTGAATTAAAGGTGGGTGACCTACTTCTTGTTTTTCTTTTAAATATGCTTCTTCTCCTGAATTGCAATCGATTGCAATCTGTAATTTCCATTTTGATGCATCTTTGGGCCAACTAAGTGATCTGGTGCTTTTGCTGTCTCCTGGGGAAATCAGCGAGGTGGAGAGTGGAGTGTGCGGCCATTTCTTCCTGATTGTGGAACACGTACCCATGGTCATCTCCATTACTTCTTGCCAATTAAAGTGTCATGTAAGGCTGAAATTAACGAAGACGAGACTGGAAGACGAATGGGTGCTCAGCACCTTCTGCCTCTGTTTGACTAGGTTCCCTCTCTCCCACTGCTGCTGGAGGCAGGCGCAGGTTTGATCATCCTGGCGCTGCTTGTGGCTGTGGGACTTGGAGTTTGGGGGACTCTGCAGTTTCAAGTTTGATGTCCCCAGTGCTGAACATGCTCTGTGGTTGTGGATTTGTTGTTAGAGGATGCTGTGGTTCATGTTCCATACATTTCTAGTTACTCTCCTTTTGCTATTTGCGTGATTTGATCGGGGTGGAACTGTGGAACTGGCTCTGTGGCTGAGGACTGCAGCCATCAACTCAGCACTGAAGTGAACTGCCTCGAATGCTGTGGCTTCTGGGCTGTCTTGGTGACTCTGTAGTTTTAATGTTTAATATTCTCGGTGTTATTTGCACAATTTCTACTGTTTTCACATGTTGGGTGTTCGATGTTTTCTTTAAATGGGTTCCATGGTGTTTCTTTGTTTCATAGCTGCCTGTGGGAGGATGAATCTCAGGGTTGTACACTATATAGATACTTTGAAACTTTGATACTGAGCACATTGACAGCTTATGACAGGGTAGCCTCCATCCTGATGGCACAAACAATTTCTTGAACTTCTGGTAATTACCTCCCTCCTCTACTTCGCCATTCCCCATTCTTGTTTCCCTCTCACACCTTCTCTTCTTACCAGCCCATCACCTCCCCCTGGTGCTCCATCCCCTTCCCTTTTTCCATGGACTTCTGTCCACTCCTATTAGATTCTCCCTTCTCCAGTCCTTCACCTCTTTCACCAATCAACTTCTCAGCTCTTCACTCTCCCGGTTTCACCTGTCACCTGCCACCTTGTACTTCTTCCTCTCCTTCCCCCACCTTCTTAGTCTGACTCCTTCCCCCTCCCTTTCCAGTCCTGATGAAAGGTCTCAGCCTGTAACATTGACTGTCTACTCTTTTTCATAAATGCTACCTGACCTGCTGAGTTCCTACATTTTGTTTGTGTTGCTTTGGATTTCCAGCATCTGCAGATTTTCTTGTGTTTGAGCTTATGACAGAAGTATATCATATGCTACACAAATAGGTCAAGTATTCTTCATTGTTATATCACAGTTGTATTATGTCTGGGTAAAGATACTTCATATTCAGGGCATTGAGTACAGGATTTGGGAAGCAATGCTGCATGTGGACATGCTGTTGACTTGGAATATTGTATACTGTACATTTTTGGTAGAAAGACATTATTAGTCTGGAAAGAGTGTAGAAGATTTATGAGGATGCTGCCAGGACTCGACAGCCTGAGTTATAGGGAGAGGTTACAGGCTATGGGGAGAGGTTGAAATGTAGGAGATCAAGGAGTCTCCTCTTAGAGTTAAAAATTCATGACAGGTTTAGATAGGAAGAATGTACACAGCCTTTTTCCCAGGGAAGGAGGAATTTAAAAAAAAACTAGAGAGCATAAGTTTAAGTTGATAGGTGAAAGATATTAAAAAGGGCCTGAGGTGGCAACTTCTTCACACAGAGGGTGGTGAGTATATGGAATGAACTGCCAGAGGAAGTGGCTGAGGTGGGTACAATAACAGCATTTCAAAGACACTTGGATGGTTATGGATAATAAGGGTTTAGAGCAGGTGTTCCCAACTGGGGGTCCATGGACTTCTTGCTAATGTTAGGGGTCTGTGGCATAAAAAAGATTGGGAACCCATGGTTTCGAGGAACATGGGACTAATGGGGGCCAATGGGACTATCTTGATAAGAACTACGTTTGGCATGGAAGAGTTGGGCCAAGAGAACCTGCTTCCATGCTGTATAACTCTATAACTCAAAATTAATATGGTCTGTCCCTAGGCTGCCTACTATTCTTTGCAGTTCAATTAGTATCCAAATACAGATTCAATGCTTTGTTCTCCATCCTTTGATCTCAGTTCACAGGTTTGAATTATTTCTGAAGTGTGTATAGCCGCTCTTCCTAACCAGACATCAATGTTCATTTGTTTGGAATGAAATGGATTCATTTCAGTATAACCTTAAACTGTTCATCCTCATCTTCAACCCCTTTTATTATGTTATTCTGCAGATGAAGCTATTTAGTTGCCAAGATTTTTCCAGGATATTGCCAGAACTGGAAAGCTTTTATCTCTGAAGAAACATCAGATAGGCTAAGGTTATTTTCTTTGCATTAGAAGAGGTTCAGAATGACTTAACTGATGTGTCTGATATTATAAAAAGACTAGATACAGTCAAAACAAACACAAGGGATTCTGCAGATGATTGATATCCAAAGCAACACACACAAAATGCTGGAGGAATTCAGCAGGTTAAGCAGTATCTATTGAGGGGTATAAATAGTTTACATTTTGGTCTGAGACTCTTCATCAAGCAGGCTTTTTCCACTGAGGTTGAGTAAGATTAGAACTAGAGGTCAAGGGTTAAGGGTGAAAGCTGAAATGTTTAAGGGGAACATGAGGAGGGTCTTCAGCACTCAGAGCGTGGAGAGAGTGTGCTTGAGTTGCCAGTGGAAGTGGTGGATGTGGGTTCAATTCCAACATCTGAGAGCAAATGGATAGGTACATGGAGGGAAGGGCTACAGTCCCAGTACAAGGTTTCTGCCCAGTGAAACTAGGCAGGATAATAGTTTGGCACAGTCTCGGTCTTATCATAAGAGCAGCCTTTGACAGTTCTGGGCCTTTACTCACTTAAGTTTAGGAGAATGAGTGGGAGATATCATTGGATCCTATTGAATGTTAAAAGGTCTCTATAGAGTGGATGTGGAGAGGATGTTTTTTATAGTGAGGGAGTCTAGGACTGGAGGAAATAGCCGCAGAATAGAAGAACATCCCTTTAGAACAGAGATGATGAGGAATTTCTTTATCCAGAAAGTGGTGAATCTGTGGAATTCGTTACCACAGGTGGTTGTGGAAGCCACATCTTTGGGTATATTTAAGACAGAGATCGATAGATACTTGATTAGTCAGGGCATGAAGGGTTACAGGGAGAAGGCAGGAGATTGGGGCTGAGAGAGAAAAGGGATCAGCCATGAAGAAATGGCACAGCAGATTTGATGGGCCAAATGGGCTAATTCTGCCTCTACATCTTATGGTCCTAGATGAGTTGAAGTGCCTGTTTCTGTGCTGTAGTGCTCTATGATTATATCAGGACAAAGAAGTCAAAAGGAAGGTCTAATTTTCTTCAGTACAGGGGGAGCTAACCAGAATCAGAATCAGGTTTATTATCCCTGTTCTGTGGCAGAATAACAGTGTAAAGCCATAATATTACTATAAATTACAAATAAGTAAATAGTACAAATAAAGAATAATGAAGTAGGATTCATGGGTTCATGAATCATTCAAACATCTGAAGTTGCTCAGGCTCCTGTATCTCCTCGCTGATGGATGCCAGCTTCTTGAGGTACTACCTCCTGAAAATGCACCCAACGGCAGAGAGGGTTGTGTCCGTGATGGAGCTGGCTGAGTCTACAACCCTCAGCAGCCTCTTGTGATCCTGCACATTAGAGCCTCCACACCAGGCTGTGATGCAAACTGTTAAAATGATCTCCACCATGCATATGTAGAGAGGAGGATGAGTCTTTGGTGGCATGCCAAATCTTTGCAAATGCCGAATGGAGTAGGGCCACTGGTATGCATTCTTCAGGACTGCATCAATGTGTTGGGCTCAGGATAGACCGTCCGGCATGCTGATGACCAGGAACTTGAAGCTGTTCACGTAGGGGACACGGCACGTATCCATAAGCATGTGAATGACTGGAGGTTAATTTAGGTTTCCAGTATCTCCCATGATGGCTTTCCGTAGGTTGTACCTGGACATCTTGTAGAATTCTGGATTGCCAGTCTTAAATGCCACAGATCCAGCCCTCAGCAGACTGTCAGTCTCCTAGCTTCTGGCTTGGTAAAATCTTGGTATCCTCTCAAAGGCATACTCTCATCCATGCAGGTTTAAATGAAGTCCAAAAGGTGGAGGTTTAAGGTAATTGATAGAAGAGTAAGAGGTAGATACTTTCACCCAACGATGATGGGTCTGGATCTCAGTATGGGAAGGTGAGAAACTATGATTTGACTGGCAAATGGTTCAAATGTACCATAAGTACTGAACAGATAGATCAGGAGTTGCAGGATTGACTTAGTGATGAAGGGAAGGTGTGGCAGAACGCAGAACACACAACTGAACATTAAAGAATAGCACATGCCCTTCAGCCTACAATATTGTGCTGACCTTTTAACCTACTCAATCTATCCCTTCCCTCCTGCATATTCTTCCATTTTTCTATCATCCATGTCATATCTAAGAAGATAGAACATAGAACAGTACAGAACAAGAACAGGCTCTTTGGCCCATAATGCGGTGCCAAACTAGTTTAAAAAAAATTAATTGTCGACTAAACTAAACCCCTCTGCCTTCACATTGTCCATATCTCTCCATTTTCCTCAGATTCATGTGTCTATCTGAACATCTCTGAAAAGTCCCTTATGCTTTTGCTTCCACCACCAGCCTACACAACATATTCCAGTCATCCACCACTTCCTGTGTAAAAAAAAACCTTCCCCTCACATCACCTTAGATATGACCTCCTCTCACCTTAAGTGCATGCCCTCCGGTCATTATCAGGATGGGAGGCTGTCACTGGTGGGTGGCCACAGGCTGGTCTCTACTCCAGATAATTTAAATTGGGAGTAGCTATTGATATAAAAACAGCTACCCCACCTTCAAGAGAATGCTGATTCCCAAAAATACTAACCTCATCTTCTCCAAGAGCCATTGATGACCAGCCCCATGAAATAATGATTAGCTTTATTTGTCACATATCTGCCAAAACACCGAAACATCTGGTCAAATGTGTTGTTTACAAAAATAACCAACATCGCCAGAGGAACACGTTGTTGTTTCGCTTCAAATCAGATCAGCCAGGATTGTGCTGATTTTGTAAGTGTTGTTCGGATTTCCAGCATTTTCAGGTTCTTTAGGATTGTGCTGAGCAACTCACGAGTGTTGTCACGCTTTTGGCGTCACGTAACGTGCACACAACTCACTAACTCTGACCCGTATGTCTTTGGAACGTGGGATAAAACCAAAGCTCTTGGAGGAAACCCAAAGCGAGAACATACAAATTCCTTATGGACACCGCCGGGAATCGAACCACAGTCTTACAGAGGGACCTGCAATGCTTTGCAATAACTACTGCACCACTGAGCCACCCGATCTGATCTCAACTTGACCTTGATATCACCCATAGCTGCGTCTACTTCCCCACTATGACCTCATCTAAATCTAATCCAAATCTCCCTGATCTCACTGCTTTTCAATCCCTCCACACTTCCGACCACCATTACTTTATCATTTCCTGTCAGTCACCTTACCTACAGACACTCCAGTGCCTAGCATCACTTCATGGACATGCCATCGATCTACGTATATAAGCTATCTTATGTATTTATATTTTATTGGCTTTTTTATTATTATTGTGTTCTTTATCTTATTTTGTGTTTTTTGTGCTATATAGCCGCAGACTAACAATGATTTTACACTGCGTACACTGTGGTCTCTCTCTTTCCATCTCACTCAATGCTTGCGGAGGGTGGTGCCAGAGTCTTGGGCCTTCGGCAAGGTTTAATTGATGCAGTTTGTGGATTGGACTTTGAAGTTCATGTTATATGTGTCTCTGGTTTCTGGTTCCTCCTTGTTCATTGCTATTTTGTGCGATTTTGACAAGGGCGGAATGACTGCAGCCTGCTGTAAACAAAGGACGCAACACTAAATTGAACTGAACTGAACTAAACTGAACATTCCTGGACTGTTTCAATGACTCTGTGGTTTGATGTTTTATATTTTCTGGTTTTTCATTTGCTTTTTGACTTTTGCGCAATTTGTTCTTTTCTTTTATGCTTTGGGTGTTTGTTGTTTTCTTTGAACGGATTCCACCGTGTTTCATTGTCCTGTGGCTGGCTGTGGAGAAGACAAATCTCAAAGTTGCATACTGCATACATACTTCGATAATAAATGTACTTTGACTTTAATTTTGTTTACTGGAAATAACATTAAATAACCTTGAATCTTGCATCTTGAATTATCTTTTCTGAAATGACTTGTTCCAGCTCTCACATTGAGCCTCAAGCTTCTTTCCCCTGTCTGTAGCTTGCAACCTTGTTTTTAACTGGTTGATGGGTAAGAGCCAACAAATAGTCTGGCAAGGATCACCAGTCCCAGTGAGAAAAGTTAAGGATGACTGGCTGTTAATTTCTGGGACTTCAGATCCAGAACTCCTCCTCGCCATCCCTGTTCCCTCTCTATCTGCCTAGAAACATTGCTGGCTTTCAATCAATGAGAACAACTTCTAACATTTGTGTGAAAATTGGTTTTAATTCCAAATCAATCAAGTATGAATGCACGGTCATTAATTTTCAAAGTGTGCAGAATTATTTGGTTTCCTCATTGAAGTGAAATGCCAAAGAAAAGCAGATGTTCGATATAAGCAGTTCAATAGAGTTGTGCAATTAAAGCATTTATACATTAATGACAGCTGTAAAAATTCCATTTGAGAAAGTTCAGACAACTTCAAGCAGGACAAGTGTTACACATGCCCCTTCAGCTACTGTCTCACCACCATTCAAGGCCCCAAACAGTCCTTCCTTGTGAGGCAATACATCGCCTACCAGTCCGTTGCAGTCATCTTCTGTACTTGTGCTCCCGGTGAGGACTCCGCTACATCAGTGAGATCTGATGTAGTTAGAGGGATTGCTTCATTGAGTATCGCTCCAGCCACTACAATGAGCAGGATTTCCTGGTGGCATCCACCAAATTCACTCTCTTGAGATCCATTACCAAACTGATTTCTCCAATCTATCTACATGTTAAAATCTCCCATAACATTGCCCTCTTGACACACCTTTTCTATTTCCCATTGTAATCTGCAGTCCATATCACAGCTACTGTTGGGATATCAGGATCCTTTAACCCTTGCAGTTCCTTTCCTCAACCCACAAAGATTCAACATCTTCCGATCCAATGTCACATCTTGCTAATGATTTGATGCCACTCTTTACCAGCAGAGCCCTGCCACCCCCCTCTGCCTACCTTCCTATCCCTCTGATATAATGTGTGTAAAGGGGGTTTCTTCTTTTTTCTTTGTTACTGTTGGGAAAGGGTTTCTTTTTGTTAACTAGCAGGAATGCTAATTTACTGATACCGAGAATGGTATTCCTTTGTAAACCAAATGGGGATTAATGTTCTTTCTTCTGAGTCTGTAAGCTTTTGTTGACGGGCTTTTGGGCAGATCGGCGCGAGGGGGTCGAGAGAGAGGACGCAATGCTCTAAGCTGGGCGAGGATCGGACCCCAAAGGGGGGTCCGAGGCCGGGAGATTCTCCGAGGGGGGGGGGGATGAAGCTAGATGTGCTTGGTTGACCACTCGGAGGGTCCTGAGCTGTTTGGAGAGTCCGAGGAATTTGGAGGGTCCTGAGCTGCGAGTCGAGGAGTTCGGAGGGGATCGAATGGTGGCCAGAAGACTTCAGAAATTGAGCTCCAACGGCTGTGCACGAAGTGGTTTGGACTTTGATAAGTTTGGCGCCTTTTCTTTAATTTTCTCTTCATATATACTGTATCGTTATTAATCACTTAGTTGTAGTAACCTTTATAAATTGTACTCATTTAATCGCATATGGTGTACTGTCTGTTTTTGGGTGAGGCGGGGACATCACACAGCATCCACACCAGCTGATTACCCAGTTTGGCGGGGCCGAAGGCTGCTCCCCCTAGACAAGAACGAGCTGAGCCAGCCTGAGGCGACCCAGGGGGTTACATGTGTAACCTTGGACATTCAGCTCCCAACTACAACCATCCTTCAACCATGATTCAGAGATGGCCACAACATCATACCCAACAATTTGTATTGGTGCAACAAGATCATCCACCTTATTTCTTATACATCATGCACCGATATAACACTTTGAGTACTGTATTTGATACCCTTTTTGATTCTACATTCACGTCAAGAACAACACCGCTGTCATAAACCAAATCAGAGATGATAACAAATCAGTACATAGGACGGAAATTGAAAATCTGGCTGAGTGGCGCCACAACTTCTTACTCAATCAGCAAGCCGAAGCAGCTAATTATTGACTTCAGGAGGAGGAAACTGGGGATCTGTCAGCCTGTCCTCAGTGGGAGATCAGAGCTGGAGAGGGCAATTCCACAGTGCTATCATTTCTGAGGACCCGTCCTGGGCCCAGCAGTTCAGTGCAATTACGAAGAAAATGTGCCACTGCTTCTACTTCCTTAAGGGTTTGTGAAGATTTAGCATGACATCTAAAACTTTGACAAACTTCTATACATTGTGCTGGAAAGTATATTGATTGCCTGGTATGGAAACAGCAATGTCTTTGAATGGAAAATCCTGCAGAAAGTAGGGGATACAGCCCAGTCCATCACAGGTAAAGCTCTCCTCATCATTGAGCATATCTAAATTGTCACAGGAAAGCAGCATCCATCATCCCAGACCCCTACCACCCAGGCATGCTCTCTTTTCATTGCTGCCATCAGAAAGGAGGTACAGGAGCCTCAGAACTCACAATACCAGTTTCAGGAACAGTTATTACCCTTCAACCATCAGGCTCTTGAACCAGAGGGGTTAACTCTACTTGCCCCATCACTGAGTTAGTCCCTATGGACTTACCTTCAAATTCTTTTCAACTTGTGTTCTGGATAATTATTGCTTATTTATTATTATTTTTTCTTTCTTTTTGTGCTTGTACAGTTTATTGCCTCTTGCCCACTGGTTGTCTATCCAGTTGGTGCAGTCTTTCATTGATTATATTATGGCTATTGGATTTGTGAGTATGCCCGCAAAAAATGAATCTCATTCAGGGTTGTATATGGTGACAAATGTATACTTTGATAACAAATTTACTTTGAACTTTGAATTAAATGATATTCCCCTTGCTCTGGATTCCCACACTGGAGCAAAACTTTCTCCTGTATCTCGCCTCTCAAATCCTTTCACTGTGTGATAATTTATTTTCCCTTCTGTTAACAGTCAGCTGTGTAAAAAGTGCAGAAACACAGAAGCTTCATCAGCATGGAGTGATTTTTCATGTAGGGTTCTTTGGCAGAAAAAGAAGTTTTAACCTGCCTTTCTCTGATTGACCAGAATTTTGGCAGGAATAAATATGAAATTTCCAAGGGTATGCTCTAAGCTCATTGCAAAGTACCGTTTGAAATTGTATTTTACAGTGAGATTTCTCTCCATCCCCAGACTAATACATGAAAAACTTCTCTCAGAGCACAGATCCACGCAGAATGTGACATGTCATACATCATTCCATTTACCTGCAGCTCTTCCATAGTCCCTGATGTGTGAGCGCAAATATCTCTATGCTTAATAAAAATCCTGATGGAAATAAGCATTACAGAACATCGCGTCCTCCCACAGCTGTGGGAAAGCTTAGTTCCTGTGTCCAATTATGATGAATGACTAACCAAAATTAGAACCCAATGCGATGAACTCTCTGACCTTGTTGTTACAGATGTACTGCATTGATTAACAATCTGGCTCAACTTTGAATATTGCTATGGCTGGAAATATATACACAACTCTGTGAAATACCGCTCCACAATTTCCTGCTCACATGAACGGGGCAAATCCAATCAGTCTACTTACCACTCAGTGTCCACGTTATTAGGCACCTCCTGTACCTAATAAAGTGGCCACTGAGAGTATATGTTTGTGATCTTTTGCTGTTGTAGACTATCCACTTCAAGGTTGGACGTGTTGTGCATTCAGAGATGCTCCTGTGCACACCACCGTTTTAACACATGATTATTTGAGTTACTGTTGCCTTCCTGTCAGCTTGAACCAGTCTGGCCATTCTCCTCAGACCCCTGTCATTAACAAGACATTTTTGCCACTCACACCATTCTCAGTGAGCTCTAGAGACTGCTGTGCGTGAAAGTATCAGGAAATCAACAGTTTCTAAGATACTCAAACCACCCCAACTTGCACTAATAATTATTCCATAGTTAAGATCACTTTGATCACATTTCTTTCCCATTCTGATATTTGCTCTGAACAACACCTGAACCTCTTGACCATGTCAGCATGCATTTATGCATTGAGTTGATCAGAAATTTACATTAATGAGCTGTTGTCATTATGAGGAACACTTCAGCAGTATACTGCTCTCACGAACAGGCCAAATTCCATCAGGCTAATGGGCCTACTTACAAACATTGGCAAAAGGAGCCCTTCCAGGTGAGGTAACGCTTTACCTAAAAGTGTTGGGGTCATCTACTGTATCTCTTCTAAGTCAGTGAGGCCCAGTACAATTAGAGGACTGCTTCATGAAGCAACTTTGCTCTGATGAGAGGCAAGTGCCTAGCTCACTGGGGCATGAGGCCGCTGGTTTAGCCCAGCTGTCGAAGCAGTGTATCGGGGGTGGCCACTGTCACGTGTATACAGCTACTTGGAGCCACAGGTGAGAACTGAGTGCCCAGTGGGGACCAAAGGTGAGTGAGCTGCCCCAGAATAAACACAACAAGCTCCTTCACCAGAGATGCTACCACTCCCTGGACACTAATTGTAATAATACAAAAAATTATGCTGATGTAGGGATTGGAATTGGCTATGCTGACCGCACATGTTACTATCCACAAGGATCAAGGATCAAGGATCAAGGATCAAGGAACAACTTTATTCCCTGTGTACATTTACTTGTATTAGGAATTATTAGGAACAGCATTATAAAAAGTGGTTTAAAGTATTTACAGTGCAGTGACTGAGGCAACAGATAGCGGGGGTGGGTGGTAAATAGAATGGGCGGTAAATAGCTTCTTTGTTGTGGACCCATACAAGTCCTGTAGTGATGCAGACTGCAGCCAATGATCTTTCCTGCTGACCTGACAGTTTGCTGTAGCTTTCTTCTTTGAGAAAATGGTGTAAAAGTTTACTAGCAGAATGAGGAGTCAACTGCAGTGGTGTGTGACTGGAGTCCCTAAATCAACAAGTTGATAAGGGCATGGCTGGGTTCTATTTCCGGGTGCAGAAATTCTTTGTCACTTTAGTTCAGAATGACTGACATCTTATTCTGAGGCTGTGACACTGACTCTAGGCATTACAGCCTTTAGAACCTTCATCCCTTGTATTTACCCTGTCAAGTCCAGTAAAAATTTTGAATGTATTAATGGATTATCTTGAACCTGATGGTGAGGGACTTCAAGTTCCTGTACCTGCTGCCCAGTCATAGCTATGGGAAGATGGCAAAGGAATTGCATCTGCTGTTGACCCATTGTGGTGCTAGGCGAACCAAAGCAGATCCAGGTCATCCCTGAGCCAAGAGTTGAGTTGTGCCACCACCAACCTTTCGAAGCACTTCATTATGGCTGATGTAAGTGCTAACTGACGGTAATCATTGAGGCAGGTTACCATATTCTTCCTGGGCATGTAAAATAGATACCTTTCTGAATTATTCCTGATCTCTCCTTCACTTACGTGACGCCATTTCTCCCCTAAATGGTCATGCTCCACAATGGAGCTTTGTTCTTAATTCCCTTGTCAAAGGAAATAGTTCTGTTGTATCTAAAGTCGAGTCTTTTTACCAGCTTAAATACCTTGATCAGACTATTCAATCGTCAATACTCACAACTGCAGCAGTGTGAATTTCAAAGTACATATCACATCTTTGCTTGTAGGTTTATTGAAAGCTTTGTCAAGATGTGTTTGCTTTCATGCTTTTAAAATAATGCAAGTGATTGCTTTGATGGGACACCAATACTACTGCAGGGAAAAGCCAGGGTGGTTGAAAACTGGGAGCTATAGACTGGGTGTATGTTAATGGGTGATCATCGAGAATGGCCCATTACGTCCACTTATCCAAACACTGAACAGACACTATAAAGTGGTATTGAGGGTGCACTGCATTCCTTCAGCTCTCTGGTGGCTTCAAATGCACCAGTGATCACAGTAAATCAGCAAGATGAAAAGTGGATTGCTAGATGGGAAAGTCACCTATAAAATAAAGTTTTGAAGGATCACAGATGATTTCTGTAGAATGAAGTATGCCAATACTGCTGTCATCTTTGGCTGAGGAATACATTAAGCTGGATGGTAAAACAAATCACATGCTTTGGAACGACAAGCTACAGAACTTCCCTGCAAAGAAGAGGCCATTTAGCCTAAAAGATTCATGCCAGCATATGTACATCATCACTAACTCTGTAACCTGACCCTGCCACACCCGAACAGACTCTATGAAAGACCTTTCCACTCAATCCCATTACCTGTTCTGTTAAATATTTCAAGTGGTATTTTCCTTTCAAGAGCATCTAGTGGGTTCTGTTTTCAATGAAGGAGTCAGGAAAGAGCAGGAGAACAGGCCCTATGGCAGGCATGGGCAAACTCCGGCCCAGGGGCCATATGCGACCCGTTAAGCTTTTTAATCCGGCCCGCAGAACTTGATGAAATTATATTAATAAATCTTGTTAACGTTTTTTCCCCGCAATTCTGGCGTTTTCCCAATAGATGACACACTCTATATACATTGACCTTTGTTGAGGTGCAGCGTATTACTCCACATTTGCACTTTACTCTTTGTTCGGCTCGACCTATTTGTGTGAACAGGCGTTCAGCGTCATGAACATCAACAAAGCCAGCCACAGATCCAAGTTAACTGACCAACACCTCAGATCCATCTTGAGAATCGCCACAACAAAACTAAATCCAGACTTTGATGCGCTGGCTAAAAAGGGAGACCAACAACACTGTTCCCACTGAAATTAAAAATAAGTTTCTTCATTGTGTTATGTAAAAAATGCATTTGAAAATATTTTTTTCAATAAGCCTTACATGTTACATGTCATTTCTGTTAAGTGATGGGCATGAGTAGTGCGCAGGTGCACGTACGATCTCAAAATAAAAAACGCACTCCAGATCAAATAACGCGCTCCGCATACTGGCGCGCTGTCACTGTTCTGTCCTTGTGCTGGTCGTTGTTGAGTTTTGGCACAGGGGACAATTGAATAAGAAGGAGCAGGACAAGTAGACCTGCATCTCCTACCGTTTTTGAAATAAAGACAGTCAGGAGGAGAGTGATGATGATAATATCTTGAAGGATAACAGAATTTTCAGTGCTTTAAAATAATAACTGTTACTATTAAAAAAAGCTGTATTTTATTCATTTAATTTTCAGTGTTTTAAAAGTCATTTCAATAAATAGCTAAATACCATGGGACTTCAAAGACAGATATTTTGTTGTAATGCATTTGTTCATTTTCAATTGAAATTAAAGCACATGTTTTCTACATATCCCATGATATTTTATTTTCTCTTATGAGGTGTATTACCAAAACACTCCATCCATCTGCTCCTGGTCCGGCCCCCCCTGTCAAATTTTAGAACCCTTTGTGGCCCACAAGTCAAAAAGTTTGCCCACCCCTTCCCTATGGGGTAGTTCTACAAGATGCCAGCAGATGTTTGATGGACTGATGGTCCCCTTCTGGCCACAGAATTAACTCTGTGATTCAGCTGCATCTAAGTGTGTCATGACAACAGCATGCTGTCACTGAAGTTCAATTTCATTGGCTTCAATTAAACTGAATTTCAGTGTAGAAGAAGAAAGATTAGCTTGGTCACATGTACATCAAAATATTGAAACATACAGTGAAATGTGTCATTTATGTCAAATCAAATCATTGGGGATTGTGCTAGGCAGCTCAAAAGTATCACTACGTTTCTGGCACCAACGTAGCAGGTCAACAGCTTCCTAAGCCTAACCTTACGTCTTTGGACTGCGGGAGGAAACCCAGGCGATCATGGGGAGAATGTACAAACTCCTCACAGGCAACAGTGGGAACAGAAGCAGGATCGGCGATCGCTGGCTCCAGAGTATAATGCACCATCCCTGCTAAATGCAGCAAACTGTTTATCTGGTATTTATGTATACGGAATTCTCATGCATGCAAATAACAAAAAAAATCTAAGAATATTACGCAAATTCATAAGATTTTCGTCCCAAAAACACTCACTTGAATTTGTCATGCCTGGTTCAAGTGATTTTTTTGGGTATCAAGTCCCGTCACCCTACAGCCAGCAGCCCAGACTCTGCCTCTCCTGGTAGCTGGTTCCATTGTATTTCATGAAACAATTGTATTTCTTCCATCTATCCAAAACATTGGATAAGAATATTTCTGGTAATGGTACAAGGGCAGTGTGTTGTTATAAAGTTGAAACAGAAAGTGGAAAAATTTGAAAACTGGAAATGATGAAATTTATAATATTCTTATTAAATAATTCAACATAGGTTCCTTAATGATTTATTACATTAAGTTACAAAGCTTAAAGAGCTTTTAAAAGCATCATACAACAGACAGTGAAGCTTGACGATCTTAACTCTGCTTTATACATTTGGTTTACTTAAGATCAGGACATGTAAGTATTTCAGGGCCAATGCTAGTGGAGAAAGCTAAGGAAATTTATTTCAAGTGCTCTGCAAATTAAGTGTAAAAAGACATTTTTAGTTAATTTACGTTTATACATTAAGATCAGTGCAACATGCTTGGTGAAGATCTAGAATTTCATGTGATGAATACAATTGCTCATTTGATTAATTTCAGTGTATATTACATTAATACCATTTAGCCTTAAATATAGAATTGCAGATAAAATGTTATTTAAAATGAGATGGCATATAGTTCAGCAATTATTTAAAGGCCTATACATGGGATGCTACTGTGCAATGTACAATAATATTTTTATGAGCAATTCTCATGCAACTGGAGCCTCATTCCCCAAGGATGCTAGATGACTGGATGTGTACTGTACTGTGTTTAGTGTTATTCTCTGCAGTGAATTTATTGGCACCTGTGTCTTGAGGAGTCTGCTTTAAAACAAAAACACCTAACTTCCCTGGCTGTTGGTTTTAAATCTGTGGCTGACATTTTGAAAAATTTTGTCTTCATTAAAGCCATTTGTAATTTGGAAGAATTCAATGAGATAATCTTTTAATCCTGTTATGTGTAATGTTGCTGAAAAACCTGCAAAATCATTATTCATGTTCATTCTAAAGGGACATCCTTCTATTCTGAGGCAATGTCCTCTGGTCTTAGGGTCCCCCACTATCAGAAACTTCCTATCAACGCCCACTCGATCTAGGCCTTTCGATATTCGATAGGCTTGAATGAGATCCTCTCTCATTCTTCTAAACTTCAGTGAGTACAGGCCCAAAGCCATCAAACACTCATCATACATTAACCCTTTCATGCTTGGGATCATTCTTGTAAACCACTTCTGGACCTCTCCAATGGCAGTGTATCCCTTTGTTAGATAAGCAGCCCAAAAGTGCTCAAGTGTGGTCTGACTGAGGCCTTACAAAGTCTTAGCATTATATCCATGTTTTTATATTCTAGTCCTCTTGAAATGAATCTTAGCATTGCATTTGACTTCCTTACCACTGACTCAACTTGCAAGTGAACCTTTAGGGAATCCTGCACAAGGACTCCCAAGTCCCTTTGCACCCCAATTTCTGAGTTTGCTACCCATTTAGAAAACAGTTATATGTGATGTTGCTGAAAGATATTTATAATCATTACTCTCATTCATTTTCTCTTCTCCCACCCTGCATCTTCATTGGGCTTTCTTATCATCTCCATGAATTTTCTTCCCTTCCTTATTCCTTCTTCAAGCTTTTGAAAATCTGTAGTTAGTGGCATCCTACCAATACTCCCTTATTGACATTGTATTATGCTTTATTACTTGCTGTGCTTGTAATTGAGAATGCACCCTGACATCCTTCCCATCATAGCTCAACTGGTTTCTAACTTTGCCTCCAGTTCAGGAGTTTTGCCTCTTTAAGTCTTCCTCGATAAAATGGAGCATAAAACCTCCTAGATTAACATTCATTAACACATGCACCCACATCCCAACTCAGAGCAGATTAGATAAAGGTATACAAAATTATGAAGGGTTTAAATACAGTAAATACAAGCAGGCTTTTTCTACTGAGTTTGGCTGGGACTACAAGCAGAGGTCATGGTTTAATGGTGAAAAGTGAAAAGTTTATGGCAAACATTAGGGGGAAACTTCTCTCATTAAGAGAAGTTTGGATAGGTACATAGATAGTAGGGGTATGGACAGCGATGATTCTAGTGTAGGTTGATAGGGGTAGACAATTTAAAAGGTTTCGCACAGACTGGATGGGCTGAAGGGCTGTTTCTGTGCTGGACTTTTCTATGACTCTATAACGTAAGCACACAAGTATGGAGCAAGCAAGGAGCCACTGGAGGAATTGGAGTAACATCGAACATTGAACAGAATGACAAGAAAGTGTTCTATGTTCTCTGCCTTTGGCCTGCAATGTTGTGCCAACCTTTTAACCTACTCTAAGGTCAATCTAACACTTCCCTCCTACATACCTTTCCACCTTTCTATCATCCATGTGGCTAACAAAAAGTGTGGCAGGGCATTCCATGCACTCACCATTCTGTGTACAAAACCTACCTTGGCAATCCCAGCCCACTATACTTTCTTCCAATCACTTTAAAATTATGTCCCCTCAATGTTAGCCATTTCTGCCCTGGGAAAAAAAATCTCTGGCTCTCCACTCAATCTATGCCTCTTAACATCTTATTCACCGCTATGAAGTCGCCTCTCATCCTCCTTTGCTCCAAACGGAAAAGCCCTAGCTCTCTCAACCTATCCTCATAACACTATTCTCTCTAGTCCAGGCAGCATCCTGGTAAATCTCCTCTACACCCTCTCAGTAGCTTCCACATCCTTTTTGTAATGAGGTGACCTGAAATTAATACAATATAACAAGGGTTTTATAGAGCAGCATGGGTAAGAGAAGGGAGCCAGAATGGGGAATAGAAAAAAAAGAGAAGGGGTAGGGAGATAAATTGCAGAAAGTTAGAGATAACGATGTTCATGCTGTCAGGTTCGAGGCTACCCAGACGGAATCAGATATTGATAAGCTTTTTCTCATCGTACTGGTATCTAAGGGGATAGTTAAAGGCAGAGAGCAATAAACTTGTATCAATTTCCAAAACTGACACTTTAGAACATCATTAACAACTGGCTGCAGCTTCAGATCCCAGTTACAAGTGAATGGGATTTCAGTGACTGGAAAGTCAGGAGAGGAGGAAGATGAGCGGGTGGGGAGGGGGGCAAATGAAGTGATAAGCTGGAAGGTGATAAGTGGAAAAGGGCTGAAGAAGAAGGAACCTGATAGGAGAGCAGAATGAACCAAGGGAGAAAGGGACACGTCCATTCACAGCTGGTGTGGCTGCGCAACAGGACTGCAGTCTGTGGAGGCACAGAGATTGTCGAAATGTTGGATTGCAACCTTGGATTAGAGCTGAGAGTGTAGAGGGGAGAAAGCCAGTATAAAAAGTGAAAGAGATCAGTGGGACAGGGGCTGGAAGGCTCACCCTTTTCTTAACTTTTTATACTCAGTCCTGATGCAGGATCACAGCCCGAAACGTTGACCATTCCCCCTGCCTCCACAGATGCTGTCTGACCTGCTGAGTTCCTGCTTTTTGCTCAGGGTTCCAGCACTCACAGTCCCTTGTAGCTCCAGAGGTTTAACTGAAAAGGTTGCAGCCGAAAACATTGTCATTTTATTGCTCTCTACAAATGCTGCTTGACCTGCTGAGTTCCTCAGGCATTTTATGTGTGCTACTCTGGATCTCCAGCATCTTCAGAATCACCTGTGTTAGGGATTTAAGATTCAATGGTTCATCTTATTGTCAAAGTAGGTATGTACGATACATCTGATATTTGTCTTTTAACTTGAACTGCTGGGTATGGAGTCATTTACCTTAGTCAATGGAATGCTGTTTTCATGTTAAAGCTCATTGACCATTGTTTTCTAGCTTAAGAACTATAAAATTAGAACTCATGACAAAATATGCAATCTGGGCAGCACAGTAACAGGACTGTGATGGAGATCACTCAGTAACCCACTTATTACTTACACACACACACACCTGTCATTCTGTTGTCGTTGCACTGAGTATACATACTTCAAACATCTTCCACAGCGTATTCTCATAATGGGCCCCAAACTGAGCTGGTGTGCTCAGGTTGGCTTTACCGTGCCTTTCCCACCATACACGGTGAATATTCCATTTCATTAGTAATGGGGATGTGTAAATGTATATATGTTGTTTGAATCTTGCATTTAATGTAGATACTTCTGTTTATTTTTAAATTTAATTGTAGCTACATTGTGGGGTGCATCATATTCTGATTCACATGTAGTCTTAAGTTCAGTTTGTGGGTAATTAAAGATAATATGCTCTGTTGCCTAATAAACAGGAGTCTTCGCTCTCAGTGGAAGGGAGAGAGAACAGGGCTGCCAGGAATTCACACTGGTCAAATGTAAGTACATCACTATTATTGTGCTGTCTGATAGATATATTTTTGTAATTATTGGCAGTTTTTTTTTAGCATTTTTGCTAACTTTTTGTAAATTTGATTTTTGCTCATTTTCTCTTTCCTTTGGTCATAACCCACATATCTAACACTAACAGTTCACGTAATCACTTTACAGTGCCCAACTGTAACATTGCAATTCAGTTCCAACCCCCCCCACTATCTCTAAGGAGCTTGTATGGTCTCAATGTAACCTTGAGGATTTCCTCCAGATTCTCCGCTTTCCTTCCAATACCAAACATGTACAGGTTGAGGATGGTGAATTGTGGACATATCAATTAGTGACAAAGCTTGGTGACATTTGTGGGCTATCCCCAGCATATTTTCAGTGCAGATGATGCATTTCACTGTATTTTTCAATGTAAGCGTGACAAATAAAGCTAATCTTTAACTCCTTTCATCCTTAATCCAGCAACATCTGTGAATGCACCGGGAGGTAAATTGGCATCTGCTTCTACTAATATTCTGCTTCTCTGATATTCAATTTCATTGAAATCAGTTGGCTTGATGACAGATTTTCATTTCTGAGTCAGAAGATTGTGGGTTTCAACCCACCTCAACTCTTTGATGTAATTTTCATATCTCCCTGTTCAAAAAGAACATAGAACAGTGCAAGACAGGAAAAGGGCCTTTGGCCCACAATGTCTATCCTACCACGATGCTAAATTAAACCAAATAAGAAAGGCAAATGCAATGTTAGCATTCATTTTGAGAGGACTAGAATATATAAGCAAGGATGTAATACTGAGGTTTTAAGGGCGGCATGGTAATGTAATGGCTAGCACGGTGCTTTACACTACGGGTGAGAAAGGTTCAATTCCCACTGCTGCCTGTAAGGCGTTTGTACATCCTCCCCATGACCATGTGGGTTTCCTCCAGGTGCTCCAGTTTCCTCCCACAGTCAAAAGATGTACCAGTTGGCAGGTTAATTGGTCATTGTAAATTGTCCCAGGATTGGGCTAGGATTAAATCGAGGAATTGCCTGGTGGTGGGGCTTGAAGGGCCAGTAGGGCCTGTTCCACACTGTATCTCAATAAATAAAGAAGTAAGGCATTGGTTAGATTGCACTGGATTTTTGGGCCCCTTATCTAATAAAGGATGTGCTGGCATTGGAGAGAGCCAGATGAGATTCACGAGAATGATTCCAGGAATGGAAGGATTTACGGATGAGAAGATCATATTGAAACCTATCAAATATTGAAAGGCCTGAGGGCACAGACTCAAAATAGGGGGATGTCCATTTATAACAGAGATGACGAGGATTTTCTTTAATTGGAGGCTCAAAAATCTGTTGAACTCATTGCCACAGATGGCTTTAGAGGTCCAGTTGTTGGGTATATTTAAAGTGGAGGTTGATAGCTTTTTGATTTGTCGGGGCATCAAAGGTTATGGGGAGATGAAAGGAGAATGGAGTTGGGAGGAATAATAAATCAGCCAGGATAGAATGGGGAAGCAGACTCAATGGGTCAAATGGCCTAATTCTGCTCCGATGTCTTATGGTCTAAATCTTTTCTGCCTGTACATGATTCATATCCCTCCATTCTCTGCATAGTCATGTGTCTATTTAACCGTTTCTGAGGTTCCACCTTCAGATCTGCTTTCACTAGTACTTGCGGTCTGTTCCCCACATCCACCTCTCTTTGTGTAAAAGATTGTCCCACTCTTCTCCTTCAACTGTGGTGTATATTCTGCCCTCTCAGGAAGATCACCTGACACCATTTAATGGAAGATGAGCTATAACAAACAAAATTCTGGAGGAACACAGTGAGCCAGGAGGTATCACAGTAATGTAGTGGTTAGCGCAATGCTCTACAGTACCAGCCATCAGGGATTGGAGTTCACTTCTTGCCACTCTCCGTAAGGAATCTGTACATTCTCACTGTGACCACAAGTGTTTCCTCTCACAGGGTAGAAGCCTGTCTGTGTTTGTGACAGTTGGTGGGAGGGTGAAAAAGAGATTTGTTTTGCTATTGTTGTCTTGTTTTGTTCTGTTGTGATGGCTGCTTGAGTTCCTCTGCTGAACACCACGGGCATGCTTTGTTGGCACCAGAATGGGTGATGATAATTACAGGCTGCCCTCAGCACATCCTGGTTGTGTTGGTTATTGATGCCAACAACATATTAAACTTTGTTTCGATAAACATGTGATAAATAAATTGGAATCTGAGGGCAACTCTTCAACCTCCGTTACTTCAGACTCCAGTTTCAATGATCGAGCTACAATATGCTCAGAGGGCTTATCCCTGGTTTCGATCTCCAAACCAGCTAAATCAGTAAAGCTTTGGAGAGAAAGGGCATCAATAGCAACCTGCTCCCCTGGTGCTCAACTTCACCCCTGAAGACCCATGATGAGACCCTGGCCAACATCTTGGGAGATTCATCATAGGTGAAGGCACATATCGATGGCAAGATTCACTGCCAACACTCCCATCAGTTCTGACGTAAGGTCCTTGACTCGAAACATTAACTGTGCTGGTGTGGCAAGTCCTGCTGAGTATTTCCAGCGTTTCTGTCAGCTCACGAGTTTATTGTCAACTGCCACATTGTCAATCAGATGTCGTTAATAACGCTGGCAATATTTTTTCCGAATGTTTCAAATAAATGCCGAGTTTACAGTGTTTCAATTTGCATATTAAGACAGTGTTGATTTCCATTGGGTTCAGATTTCTGATGTTACTATGTTCCAAGCTCGCATTATGTATATTTTATTAGAAGTCTCCGAATCCCAAAGAAACTGGAAGGTTTCCAGCTAAGCTTTTTGAAATAACTAGAACAATGTGAAAGAGAGTCACAGGATCACTGAAGTGAAGAAGGCCATTCTGCCCCCTGAGTCTATCCAGAGTTTTATACTCCAATCCAGTCATTTCTTCTTGCTGATCCCCCTTGGGTTCTGCAAATATTTTACCTTCAAATACTTACAAAATTTCTTTTTGAAAGTCACAATGGAATCTACTTTCGGTGTCATTCTTTCCAGATCATTACTCCTTGTTATGTGAAAAACTGTTTTCCTTTCATCCATCGCTTGCTTATTACTTTGAATCAGTGTCCTCTGGTTCTTGGCCCTGCTGCGAATGGAAATGGTTTCTCCCTGTTTATCCTACCTTACCTGCAAGCTCCATATTGTAATTCCTCTCACCCTTCTCTGCTGAAAAGAAAGCTGGCCCAGTTTCTCCATTCAATCTTCATAACTAAAATTCCTCTTGGAGCCATTCTAGTAATCAGGCTTTCCTCAGGCTGCACACCACAAAATTAATTTATTCATCCACAGTGCATTGCTTAGTATTTCAGTAGAATGCAACACGCAAGCATCTGATTGAATTACACAATTCTTGAGGCTGTTCTGCCCATCCCAATGCTGTACTGTACTGTGTTTTTATGTACTCTCCCATGTGTTTGTGGTGACCCTACAAATGTTCCATCCTTCATGTTTGTCTGATTTTCCTTTGGAAAATTGTGATTGATTTTCCTTCCACTCTTTCTTCAGACACTACATTTTACATCATGGCAATTTACTGTTAAATAAATTTCATCTTTCCTTCAATTCAATTATCAATTCTCTAGTTGCCAGTGCTTTTGCCAGTGGAAACAATCTCTCTCTATCTGCTCATTTAAAGTGCTTTCATTATTTGGAGCAGCTCCTTGAGATTGTTCTTTAACCTCTCTCATATGGAAAACAATCCCAGTCTCTCACCTCCATTTTCTGTCTTTCTAATTACTTGTACGTGAATGCCAACCCTTTGTCTTTTAAACATGAAGCCCTCCAGATCATTTAGTACCTCATTATTTTGTAATTTCACTCCATTGAAATAGCAATTTGCTTTTTCATTCTTCCTTCCAGAGTAGATAGCCTCACATATCAGATAATTTAGACCATAAAACATAGGAGCAGAGTTGGAACATTTGGCGCATTTAATCTGTTCCACTGTTACATTGTGGCTGAGTTATTATTCCACTCAACTCCATTCTCCTGCCTTCTCCCTATATCCGTTGACATCCTGACTAATCAAGAACCTATCAACTCATTGACTTGGTCTCCATAGCTAGCTGTGAGAATGAATTCTACAGATTCATTACCCCCTGCCTAAAGAAATTCCTTCCTATCTCTGTTGTAAAGGGATGTCCCCGTATTCCGAGGCTGTGTCCTTTGGTCCTAGATTATCCCACTATTGGAAACATCTGCTTCACATCCATTCTAAATATTCAGTAAATTTCAATGAGACATATATTCAGTAACTTTCAATGAGACATTCCTCATGTGTTAACCCTTTCATTCTTGTAAACCTCCTCTGGACCATCTCCTTCCTTTCTTGGATATAGGGTCTAAACTACTCATCATACACCAAATACTGTCTTGTTGGCATGTCAGTTAGAGAAGCATGGCATTAACTACAGATATACTGCACTTCAGTGGTAAATACTCAATAACTCACCAGTTTCTCATCAGCAGAGCAGCAATATCTCACTATGTCAGCTGGACTTTTGATGGCACTCTCACCTTAGATCTGGAGCATAAAGTTCAGCAAGGACTAATAAACAGGTATGGGGGGGGGGCACTGAACAGGAACAAAATAAGCTGCAGTAAGTTGTAAACTCAGTCAGCTCCACCATGGGCACTAGCCTCCCCAGCATCTAGGATATCATCGAGGAGCAATGCCTCAGAAAGGCAACATCCATCATTAAAGATCCCCGTTGCCCAGGACATACCCTCTTCTCATTACTACCTACCAACAGGAAGGAGGTTACAAGACTCTGATGGCACACATTCAGCAATTCAGGAACAGCTTCTTCCCCTCTGCCATCCGATTTCTGAATGGACATTCAAACCCATGAACACTACCTCACATACATATATGTGTATATATATGTATGTGTGTAGCAATGTACTGCTGACGCATAACAACAAATTTCACAACATATGCTGGTGATATAAAACTTGATTCTGATTCAGATTCAGATACAGCCTGGCATTGTGTGGAAAGAAAATTCTTTAGGTGAGACTTTGAGGATCCATTTCCCTTTCTCAAGTGAAAGTAAGAGACTCCCTGCCACACACCTGAGCGCAAAGCGCAGAAACAAATATCACTGTGATGATTGTACGCTCTAGTATCAATTGTTTGGCGACAATAAAGTAGTTGTATTTGTATTTCAAAGCAACATCACTCTGTGCTCAGGTCAACATTCATCTTTCGACTAACACAACTGAAAAAAAAAATTCATAATGATTTTTTATTTAATTCTGTGTGTGAGAAACCCATGTAGTCTCCTAAGATTAGAAAAAAAATAAGATAGTCAAGAGTTTAGGTGATTGACAACTGATCCATTACAATGTTTAACCTACATGAATTCTAATCCCAGCTCATTGTGAAAGCCCTTTTTCCCCAGGGTGGCAATGTTTAATACTGGAGGACATCCTTTTAAGATGAGTGGAGGATAATTTAGCAGAGATAGCAGAGTAATTTTTTTAAACAGCAAATAATAAGTACCTGGAAGGCATTGCTGGGATAGCAGTCGAGGCAGATATATTAAGAAACTCTTAGATAGGCATATGGATGAAAGAGGAACAGAGGGGTATGGTCTATGTAGAAGGGAGGCAGGGTGTAGATACATCTCTACTAAAGGAGGTATAAGACAATCCTTCCCTCCACTAGCCTGCAGGTCACCATTGGGAAAGGTTTAGCACCTGCTTAGCTCCACCCCACCCCCCGAGCAGTATCACGTGAATCCATGGGAGTGGGTGGTGGATGGTCGTATGAGCAGCTGGTGCACATCACAAGACTTGTATATGTGACCACTGACACCAGACAGTCAATCTCTGAAGAGTATTGATAATGGCTGGGGCGGGGGGGGGGGGGGGGGAAGGAGGACTCATCTTGTAAAGACACCGCCCAGAAGAAGGCAATGGCAAACCACTTTGGTTGAAAAATTTGCCCCGAACAATCATGGTCATGGAAAGACCATGATCACCCATGTCATACGATGCGACACATAATGAACGAATGAGAAGGGAGGAGTCCAAATGATAATGGAATAGGTTTAAATGGATTGGCATGACAACATGGACCAAAGGGACTGTACTGCATTGTTATGTTCTATGTTTTATGATAGAGGGACTAGGCTTGCACCTACTGGTGATTAGAAGAGTGTACTTGACTGAAACACATGCAGTATAATCCCATAGGTTGGACATGATTCCTCTTGTTCAAGAATCTAGAAATTACTGATTAAAAATAAGAGGGTGCCCATTTAATAGCAAGGTGAGGTGAACTTTTCTCTCTCATGAGTATTTGGAACTCTCTTAACAAAGAACTGTACAGAACAGGAGCTGGCCCTTCATCCCATGATGTTGTGTCAAACTAACTGAGCCAATGGCACCTCATTACAATAATCCCTTCTGTCTGCACAATCATTTGCCTATCTAAGAGCGTTTTGAACAGCTCCATCATATACTGTATGCCTTTGCCACCATCTTTGGCTGTCCATTCTAGCCACCCACCACTCTCTACAAAAAATGCCCTGTACATCTCTTCTGAACCTATCCCCTCACATCTTAACTGCTTGCTCTCTAATATTACTGTATACATAAAGAAACCAGCTATGTACTCTGTCTCATAATTTTATAAACTTCTAAAATTAAAGATTAAAGATCAGCTTTAATTGTCACATATGCAGCACATAAAAACATGCAATAAAGAGCACTGTTTGTGTCAAATCATATCAGTGAGGATTGTGCTAGGCAGCCCGTAAGTGTTACACGATTTTGGTGCCAACATAGCATGCCCAAAACTCACTAATCCTAACCCGCTTGCCTTTGGAACATGGGAGGAAAACACCTAGAAACCTGTGAAATCACAGGAAGGATGTTCAAACTCTTTACAGACAATGGTGGGAATTGAACCAGTGATTGCTGGCACTAAAATAGTGTTATGCTAACCACGGCACTACCGTGCCCACCCTATCAAGTTTTCCTATGCCCTTGCTCCAGAGAAAATGAACCCTAATTTCTCTAACCTCTCCTTAGAGCAATGCCCTCCAATTCAAGCAGCATCCTAGTAAGCCCCCACTGCACCCTCTCCAGTGCCCCCAAGTCCTTCCTATAATTGGGGTGATCAGAATAGAATGCCGTACTCTAGATGTGGCCTAACTAGTGTTTTATTAAGCAGCGACATATCTTCCTGACTCTTGAACTCAGTGGTTCAGTTAATAAGGACAAGTATGCAATACACCTTCTTTACCGCTTTGTCAACCTGTGTGGCCTCTACCATGGAGCCCAAGATCTCTCTGTACATCCCTCTTCTTCAAAAAGGACTGAACCAGAGTCTTCAGATATTTTTAAGGTAAGGACCAATACTTAATCAATAAGACAGTGAAGACTTATCAGAAGCAGATGGCAAGGCACAATTAAGGTTATGACCAGATTGATCACAATCTTATAAAATGGTGGAGCATGCTTAAAGGGCCACGTGTCATACTTTTGCATTTTCTGTGGGGCTTTTACTTATTCCTCACTTTTCAAGAACAATGCCTTGCATAACTACTTAATTAGATATAATGTGCTTTGGGACATCCACTATACTTCATTTGGAGGATGTCACCAAAGACTCAGGCAATTTTCTACTGATGTTCGGTGGAGAGCATTCCGACCTTTTGCATCACCAACCAGCGAAGGCTTCAATGCACAGACTGACAGAGCCTGTAGATATCTTTAAAGCCTGGTGCATCCTCACCAACCAGAACATGCCTTCGTTTCATTATTACAATTGGCGAGAGAGGTCAGGAAGACCCATAATACTTCAGGAACAGCTTCTTCCCCTCCACCATCAAATTCCTGAATGGTGCATGAACCCATAAAACAATACTTCACTATTCTCCTTTTGCACTATTTATTCATTTATTTCTGTAACTTACAGAAATTTATTATGTATTGAACTGTACTACTGCCACAGAACAACAAATTTCATGATATATGAAAGTGGTAATAAACCTGGTTCTGATTCTGAGGTTATGAAAGGTAGGGCAGCACAGTAATGTGGTGGTTATCACAATGCATTACAGTCGCAGCGACCCAGGTTCAATTCCCGGCACTGCCTGTAATGAGTTTGCACGTTTTCCCTGTTACCGTGTGTGTTTCCTCCGGATGCTCAGGTTTCCTCCCACAGTCCAAAGATGTACCGGCTGGTTAGTTAACTGGGCATCGTTGATTGTCCTGTGATTGGACTCAGATTAAATATGGGGATTGCTGGGATGCATGGCTCAAAGGCTTGGAAGAGCCTATATCACACTGATCTCAATAAATATATTTAAAATATATAAATATAAGACTCTCTTTCTTCTTTGCTCTCAGTCCTGATGCAGGGTTTTGGCCTGAAACATTAACATTCCTTTCCCCTTGCAGCTACTGCTCAGCCCTGAGTCCCTCCAGCAGATTGTGAGTTGCTCCAGATTCTAACAAATGCAGTCTCTTGTGTCTCCATTTAAATGCAAGTCCTTCTTTCATGCAAAGTACTGACTATCTTGTGAAAGTTAAAGTGGAAAAGTGGAGGAATTTAAATAATAAAGCTGTCCTGCTGTGTGGTACAGTATGAGTTATTTTAACTACATCCAGAATCGCTCATATGCACGTCCATATATAATGATATCCATAAAGTGTCAAACATCTTGACTTAGCGATATGTCTGTAATTATGGTATCACAAGCTGTCCCTCCTCACCGCCACTGAACTGCGGCTGCACGTTCCCTGGTCAGTAACAGCACTCCGGGTAATTGCCAGCATTTAGTGGCTGTGAATGCTTGCATCAAACTATCATTCAGAATCTTTACTGGAGTGATCAGATCAGCGTTAATTATTTCTGTGCATCAGGCAATGCAGTTTTGAGAAGGCGCGTTTTTATTTCATAATATGGAATTTCTCCTCAAATGAATGGAACTGCTCCAAATGGATCATTAGTGTTCTGAGCTGTATAACTGATTTCTTTCAGTGTTGCAGTTTTCATAACTATAAAATTTTAAATGACACTATCCATCAGCATGGTTAATTATATTTCGCATGCCGTGCTGGCGATGAAGGTACCCTGTAGGCTCTCCACACCAATGTCATTTAGAAATGAATGTTGAGAAGGGTGGTGTCATGTTCTCAGCAAGCAATGTGCCCTCACAATCCTCTCACTGCTGGTGGTCCATTATGAGTTGACACACGCTACGGGTCTGTGCACAGGGTTCGGATCAATGCCCTGGCAGGGAATGTAGTTCAGCTCATCAGTAGCAACTCGATAACCAGAGAGCGATCCCACAAGGCAAAATGAAGAATTGAGACAGTTTCTACGGCCACTGGGTACCCACAATGCAACCTTATCATTTGGGCTGGGCATTGTTATTATCACTTTGGCACCTAAAACAGTTCTGCGCAAACTGTGAGCGTCACGCACACAAAACGCTGAGGGAATTCAGGCAGGTCAGGCAGCATCTATGGAGAGGAACAAACAGTCAATCTTTCATCAGGACAAGTAAGGGAGGGAGAAGAAGCTATAAATATGCTGATGATACAACTATTATGGACTTATTCTCAAATGGTGATGAGAGGGAGTACAAGAGTGAGATATCAGCTAGTTGAGTGGTGCTGCAGCAACAAACTTGCACTCAATGTTAGTAGAACTTAAGAACTAATTGTGGACTTTAGAAAGGTGAAGACGAGGGAACATGCATCAGTCTTTTAGGAAGGATACTTTGGCTTTGAAGGTGGTGCAGAGGAGGTTCACCAGGTTGATTCTAGGGATGGGGGGTCAGACTATGGGAAGAGATTGAGTCGGACTGTACTCGCTGGAATTCAGAAGAATGTCAGGAGATCTTACAGAAACATATAAAATTATGAAAGGGATAGATAAAATAGAGGGAGGAAAGTTGTTTCCACTGGTAGGTGAAACTAGAACTAGGGGACATAGCCTCGATGGAGGGGGGGAGGAACAGGCTTTCCAAGAGGGTGGTGAATCTGTGGAATTCTCTGCCCAATGAAGCAGCAGAGACAATCTCAGTAAATATATTTAAGACAATGCTGGAAGATTTTTGCATAGTAGGGGAATTAAGGGTTATGGGGAAAAGACAGGCAGGTGGAGATGAGTCCATGGCCTGATCAGCCATGATCTTATTGAATGGCAGAGCAGGCTCGATGGGCCAGATGGCCTACTCTTGCTCCTATTTCTTATATTCTTATGTAAAGGGATCAGATGTGGAAAAGGTGAGCAGTTTCAGGTTCCTGGGTGCCAATATCTCTGAGGATCTAACCTGAATCCACATCGATGCAGCTACAAAGAAGGCATAACAGTGGCTATATTTCATCAGGTGTTTTAGGAAATTTGGTATGTCACCGAACACATTCACAAATTTCTACAGATGTACTGTGGAGAGCATTCTAACTGGCTGTATCACTGTTTGGTATGGGGGGGGGGGGTGGTTCCTACTGCACAGGATTGAAATAAGCTGCAGAGACTTGCAAACTTCCATCCATCATAAGCACTAGCTTGCATACTATCCAGGAATCTTCGAGAAGCAATGTATCAAAAAGTCAGCATCCATCATTAATGACCCCCATCATGCCTTGTTCTCTTTGCTACACCAGTAAGGAGGTACAGAAGCCTGAAGGCACACACTCAATGATTCGAGAACAGTTTCTTCCTCTCTATCATCTGATTTCTAATTGAACATTGAACCCATGAACACTACCTCATCACTTATTTTATTTCCATTTTTGCACTAATTTAGTTATTTAATTGATTCTTTTTATGTAATTCACTTTTTTCTCTTTTATTATGTATTGCATTGTACTGTTGTCACAAGGACAACAAATTTCATGACATATGCCATTAACATTAAACCCTATTCTGATTCTGAATAAGTAGGATCTCAGCCCAAAACTGAGATGAATGTTCGTTCCTCTTCATAAATGCTGCCTGATCTGCTGAGTTCTTCCAGCATGTTGTGTGTGTTGCTCTGGATTTCCAGCATCTGCAGGACCTCTTGTATTTATGATCTACACAAATGGACATTCTCTGCCCAATCCTTGCATTTCAAAATTGCTTTCTTGTCTGCAAAGCACTTTGGAAAGTCCCGTGGTTGAGAGACACAAAATCAGTGCTTTCAATGCTTTCCAGGGATTCATAACCTGAAGAAGTTTAAATCTTTCTCTTCTAGGAATGCTTTCTTTTGTCTGGCAGGGGGAACCATCACCATTTTTCCCTTCAGAAGGCAACACAAATGGTCTTTGGGCATCTCCCCCAGCCCCCAACTTCCATCAACTCCCCAGTCATCATGTACTCACCTTCACTACTGAGCAGGTGAGAAGGGCTCTGGAGAAACTCAAACACGGCACAGCAATGACGCTGGATGGTGTGAACCCCAGGGTCCTGAAGGAGTGTGCTGAGCAGCTGTGTGGCATTCTCCAGCACATTTTCAATCTGAGTCTCAGCCTGGAAAGGGTCCCGACTGTGTGGAAAACATCAGGTGTGGTTCCAGAATCCAAGATGGCCCAACCGAAAGTCTTGAATGACTACTGTCTAGCGGTCCTGACCTCACCTCCGACCCCTAGTCAGATCAGCCCTTGATTCTCCGCCGTTTGCCTGCCAGGAGCATATCGGAGTTGATGATGCTGTCATCTAGCTGCTGAACAGAGCCGACTCCCATTTGGATAAGCAGGGCTGCACTGTGATGGTCATTTTTTAAATTTCTCAAGTGCCTTCAATACCACACAGCCCTCATTGCTTGGGGGGGGGGAAAGCCCCATTCAATGCAGATTGGCATTTCCATTGTATCCTGGATAAGGGACTTCCTGACTGGCAAACGACAGTTGTGCAACTTCAGAGCTGTGTCAGACATGGCTATGAGCAATACCAGGGCCCAAAGGTAACTGTACTGGCTCCCTTCCTGCTTACCCTGTATAACTCAGACCTTATACAGGGTGAACAGGAAGGGAGCCAGTACAGTCAACACTGAGTCATGCCAACTGCAGAAATTCTCTGATGACTCAGCAATAGTTGGGTGTATAAAGGGAGAACAGGAGGATGAATACAGGGTCTTTGATGAGGATTTTGTCAAGTGCTGCAGGCTGAATCATCTGCAGTTCAACATCAGGAAGACAAATGAGATGGTGATGGACCTTAGGAAGACCAAGTCTGCAGTACCCCCTGTTACTATTGATGGTGAGGACCTTCACGTACCTGGAGGTGTACCTGGATGTGAGTGCAGCACCAACACAGAGGCTGTGTACAAGAACAGCCCGAGTTGCCTCTACTTCCTGAGGAGACTGAGGTTCTTTGGAGTGTGCCGGCTTCTCCTTCACATGTCAGTTGTTGCTAGTACAATCTTCTATGCGGTGGTGTGCTGGGTCAATGGCATCAACATGGGTGATGCCAACAGGCTCAATAAACTGATTAGAAAAGCTGGTTCTGTTATAGGAGTCAAACTGGACACACTGGAGGCTGGTAAATTGAAGCATCCCATGGAAAATCCCGGTAATTCTGTACAATATTCCTCACCCTCTGCATGCCACCTTGGATGAGTAGAGAAGCACTTTTAGTAATAGACTAAGACAACTGCACTGCTCCAAAGAGCACTTAATGAGGTCATTCCTACCCTCTGCCGTTAGGCTCTATAATGAGTCAACCTATAGCTAGGGAAGTGATGATCCCCTCCTGTTAGACTGTTCATGGAAATTTATTTTTTATTCTTTCTGCTTCTATTCTAATATTTATGTCTGTGCACTTGTAATGGCATTGTAACACTGTAACTTCCTTTGGGATCAATAAAGTATCTATCTATTTATCTAATTGTGACCCTAACAGACATTAGATATGGCTTTCATTGCTACAAGGCTGAATTTAAGAGCGGGGGGAGGTGTTAAGTTGCAAATATAAGGTACTAGTGAGGTTGCACCTGAAGTACTGTATGCATTTCTGGTCTCCTTACTTGAGGAAAGACATAATAGTGTTGGAAGTGGTCCAGATGATGTTCACGAGGTTGATTCTGGAGCTGGTGTGGTTAATTCGTGAGTAGAGAGAGAATGGCCTGGAATTATACTCACTGGAATTCAGAACAATGAGAGGGGGTCACATAGAAACATATAACATTATGAAAGTGTTAGATAATTTACAGACAGGAAAGTTATTTCCACTGGTAAGGGAGACTAAAGCTTGGAGGCATAGCCTCAAGTTTGTGGGAAGAGATTCAGAATGAAGATGAGAGGAGAAACTGCTTTTCCAGAGTAGTGAATTCTCTGCCCAGGGAAATATCTCATTAATTATTTTTAAGACACAGTGAGATATATTTTTACATAGCAGGGGAATTAAGAGCTATGGGGAAAAGGCAGTTAGGTGGAGTGAATCCATGGCCTGATCAGCCATGATCTTACTGAATGGCAGAGCAGGCTCGACGGGCCAGACAGCCTACTCCTGCTCCTATTTCTTATGTTCTTATGTAAGAGATTCATCCACAATGGTGAAAAATATCTAAGCACTACATGCTTCTTTCTCCTGGCTAACATCGGGGATACACTCAGTGGCCACTTCATTAGGTACTCATGTAAATTTGTGGTCTGCGGCTGTAGCCCATTCACTTCAAGTTACAAACAAGAGAAAGTCTTGAGGTGCTGGAAATCCAAGCAACACACTTGTTGACAGTATGTTTTTCCATGGAGCTGTCTGGCTTGCTGAGCTCCCCCAGCATTTTGTGTGTGTCACTTCAAGCTTTGATGTGTTGTGCATTCAGAGATAATTTTCTGCACACCACTGTTACGTATGGTTATTTGAGTAACATTGCATTCCTGCCAAATTGAACCAGCTTGACCATTCTCTTCCCTCATTAACAAGGCATTTTTGCTCATAGAATTGCTGGACACTTGATGTTTTTGGCTTTTTTTGCACCATACTCTGTAAATTCTAAAAAATATTTTGCATGAAAAGCCCAGTAGATCAGCAGTTTCTGAGATACTCAAACCATCCCACCTGCAATCAACAATCATTCCACACTCAAAGTCGTTTAGATCACATTTCTTCCCCATTGTGATGGTTGGTCTGTACAACTGAACTTCTTGACCATATCAGCATGCTCTTATGCGTTGTGTTGCTACCACATGCTGATATTTGTATTAAAGAGCATGTTTACAGCTGTACCTAATAAAGTGGCCACTGAGTGAATGATGTGTGGAATCAGTCGGATTTGACACAGAACAGGAATGAACTGTTTTTGATTTCTGGTGAACATTTCTGTTGAAGTGCATTTCAGATTCTATCTCCTCCTGTCCTCTCTATATCGTGTTGTTGAGATAGAAACAACTCTTTAGTATGAATTTCTTCAGCCTGATGTCTCATCACTTTTTTGTTCCCCCCGGTGTTATCTCATCATTGTCCTCTCCCTCTGTTTCTTTTATTGGTGTGCAATCCCAGTAGTAAGGCATTTTCTTTTGTTCTTACAAAATTCAATAACAATGCAGTAAAAATCACAGAAGTCCTAGCCCCAGGACACCACAGCAGCAGCTCTCCAGGATACTTCATTAATGACCTTCCTTCCATCAGAAGTAGGGATGTTATTTGATGATTGAACCATGTTCAACTTTTTATTTATTTCTTTATAATGTGATACAGCAAGGAGTAGGCCAATTCTGGCCCTTCAATCCGTGTCACCAAAGTAATCTGAGCTCCCAGATGAAACCCTCATGGTCATGGGGAGAACATACAAACTCTACAGGCAGAAGTGGGAATTGAACCCTGATTGCTGGTGCTGTAAAGCATTTTTCCACCACTAACTTAACCGTGCCACCAGATGAAGAGAGTACTAAAACGAGAAACATGCTGACATACTGTGCAATTTGTTGGGCACTGCTCTCAAGGAAAGAAATCAAGGTTCTTAAGAAAGTGTCAAGAAAATTTACTAGATTGCTTCCAAGGGGGAGAAACTTTTGTTACATAAAGAGTCCAGGGAAACTGAGTTTAATTTTAATTTTAATTAGCCACTTAACACGGAGTAGGTCCCTCCAGGTCTTCGAGCCCCAACGCCTGCCCCAGCAACCACACAATCCCGATTAAAACTAATCTAATCACAGGACAATTTACAATGACCAACTCACCTGCCTGGTATGTCTTTGGACTGTGGGGGGTGTTGTGTATGTGGCCTGGTTACACAACAATGCTATTAATAAATACGTTGGAGACAGCAGCTAAGTTTCATGGTTCTTTACTGGCATAATCCAAACTCAGCACACACCTTCAGATCAATACATGCCTAATAGCGCATGGTACGACGTGTTACTAAAGCATAAAGTATTACCTTATTATAATGTAGGCTACATGGTACACTCCTTCCCTTTTATTTTAATAGCGTATCAACTGTTTTTTTTAAACTGGGGCATTTTGCTTAACAAATATGTTTACCCTTAACATACAAACGCATACCATTTGCTTACTTAGCAACTTAAAAATATCAAATTATAACTGAGTAATGTAATAATATAGGATTATAACAAGCCTTTTTTTCTAATTTTGCTCTAAGACCCATTTGTAACAAGTCTCTGGGTGGTTGGGGGGGGGGGGGGTCTTCTCTAGATTGGCCAGCACTGAAGCAAATAGATCTTCACTCTACTGTCTGGAATAAATTAAAGGATCCACAAATTGGCAGATTCCGGCCATAAAGATGACGAAAGCAAGTGAAATCCGTGGAAAGGTCAATGTTATTCTTAAAAATATGTACAATTATCAAAACTGAGATGGCATTGGAAAGTGTCTTCAAATGGTGTGTTCTTCAGTCTGTCAATAAACTGGTTTGTTTTAATACAGATTTGCATATAAATGCATGAAAAGTTGACCTCTGAGCATAGGGAGTTAAGAAGATGTGCGCCTCCAACTTGCTAAGGTTTCTAGGCAGCAGATCGCCTCCGTATAATGAAGACTCCTCTGTGTAGCTGTCCTAGATATATACTCATCTTTGTACTATCACTTTGTCTTCTTTACCCATATCTCATTTGTTCCAACTGAGCTAATTACACAGCCAATCTTCGTATTCTCCTTAGATTCCAAATAGATAGCCTGACCTTTATGATACCATCTCTAATCATAATATAACTTCCCATCTTCTATTTGTGCGTGATATCTTTGTGCTGGTGATTCAGCAGGAGTGCTGGGAAGATGCTCAGTTAAAGACAGAGACGCTGGTCTTTTCGGAGATTTAAAGTTATTGAGAGTTCGTAGATCTTCCATTATTTGTTCATCTGTTAACAAGTAATTTAATTGCGCAGGTGCAGGTTTTCTTCTTTTGTCTGTAATTGGAACAGGGTCATTAGGTCTCCTCCTTAGTTTCCTAGTCATTATTGGCTTCACCCCCATAGAATCACCTGTGAGTTCCATGGTTAGCCTCACATTCCCAATCATCTTTTTCTTTTCTTCTAACTCAATCTTTTTAATCTTCAAGTTGCTTCACTGCTATTTCTTCTCATTGATACAATTCCTTTCCACATGTTCTGTCTCCAGTTGCAGACAAAGCTCTGCATTTTGTATTCTTTCCTTGTATTGTTGATCTAGTTTCTTCATCCTTTTCTGATACTCCTGCAAAGTGCCTTCCTGTAACTGCTGTAGCTGTCTTTTGAGAGATGTCAATTTCTCCTGGTACATCTGCTCCTTTACTTCCAGGTAGTTTTCATCATCCTGCTTATTGGCAATATCCGTCTCCCTTGCATCCTCTGTATTTTCATCCAAGTTGCGGCCACGAATACTGTGTTCGTCCTTGTCCTCAAGGCTGTTTACCTCCTTGTTATTGTACTAGTTGACAATGGGTGAGAGGAGAGCTGCTGACATCTTCCCCGCCAAGCTGCCCTTCTTTGTTGACACATCTAGTGCCTTAATGGTGTGCCAATCCAGCTGGATTTTTCTGTGCCTTTAACATCCCAGCAATGGTGGTCCTCCATTTTTTAGTACATAGATGTTCGGTTGCTGTGTTTTATCTCTGTAGGTCACTGTCACTTTAATTTTGCCTTCAGAACGCACTTTCTGTCCTGTGTAAGGCTTTAGTAGTAGTTTAGATTGTTTCAGAGGTATGTGAGAAAACAGTCACTTGTAGTCGAGTGCAGAGATCACTGTTAAAGCTGAGCCTGTGTCCAACTCCATTTTCAGTCTCATGCCTGCCACTTGTGGAGTGATCATATTACTTTTTGATTAGCTCCCTCATTCATGCCGTGAAGTTGTAGACAAGACAATTCACTTTTGTCTGAGTTGTTTTCATCAAAACTGCTTTCTTCCATTTTGTGTACATTGTTGTGATTTCCTTTCTGGGATTTCTTGTTTCTCTGTATTTTGTCCTTTTTCTGCTGTTTACTAGATTTGAATACTCTGCCAATGTGGCCCTGTTTGCTACAGTTTTTGCATTCTATGTCTTTAAAGCAACAATCATCAGGGTTATGTGACATACTCCCACAATGGGAATATTGTATACTAGCTTTGCATACTCTACCAATGTGGTCATGTTTACAACAATTTTTGCATTCTTTGTCTTTAAACCAACAGTCAACAGGGTTATGTGACATGTTCCCACAACGGTAACATTTCTTCCTTCATTTCTGCTCAGAGACATTTTATTTGTAGCATATTCCAGAGATTTTGTTGTATCTCTGAAGCACCCCATGCTGCTGTTTCCATTGATACTGCAACGTTCAGCGCCTTCTCCAATGTAAGGTCTTTTTTACCCAGGAGCTTCTTCCGTGTGGTTTCCTAGTGCATGCCACACATTAACTTGCCCCTCAATGTGTCTGATAGACCCGCTCCAAATTGACAATGTTCAGATAAATCAGCATAATTGAGCACAATATTCAGAAATGCTTTCATTTTTGCTCTGATTCCGACTGTGAAACTTAAATCTTTCAGCAATGACCAGTGGTTTGGGGAGGTTTAAATGCTGTTGGAGAGTGTCTACTATTTCCTTGAACATTTTGTCAGCTGGCTTTTCAGGGGTTAACAAGCTCTGTATCAGCCCATATGTTTTTGCTCCCATAACACTGAGTAAGACGCTGGCTTTCTTTTCATCATTAACATCATTAGCATCACAATTTAACTCCACTCTTTCGATGTAAGTTCCCCAGTCTTCAATGCCACCATCAAATGCTGTATTGGTTCCAATCATTGCCATCTTTGTGATGTTAATTAAGCCCTGTTCTCCCCCTTTTCTTTGACTCACATGTCCTTTTTGCTAGCGCCACAAGAGCACTCTGTCTAGATGTGTGTGTATGTCACTTCTTTTTATCTCCCTTCTGGGGCAGGCAGACGCTCAGTCCCTGGGGGTCAGCGCCGGCCGTGGTCTTGCCTGGACATGCTGCAGCGCCAACTGTGTCTCCTGGTCTCCTGACGTTCCCAACCACGTCTGTGATCCCGCTTCCTTTCAGACTCATGGCATCACTCTGCCTCCTTCACCCGCTCCTTGGCTCCTTGCGGTCTTCTTCCGAGTGTCGTTATCAATTAAAACACAGCGTTCCGATATAATGTACGTTCGTTAACCTCGTCGCCAATTTGTTGTGTATGTGGCCTGGTTACACAACAATGCTATTGATAAAAATGCTGGAGATGGCAGCTAAGTTTCATGGTTCTTTACTGGCATAATCTGAACTCAGCACACACCTACAGATCAATACGCGCCTAATAGCGCATGGAACAACGTGTTACTAAAACATAAAGTAGTCCTTCATTATCCGGTATATAGTACACTCCTCCCCTTTTATTTTAATATTATATCAACTGTTTTTTTTAAACTGGGGCATTTTGCTAAACAAATATGTTTACCCTTAGCATACAAATGCCTACCATTTGCTTACTTAGCAACTTAATAATATCAAATTATAACTGAGTAACGTAATAATATAGGATTATAACAAGCCTTTTTTTCCTAATTTTGTTCTAAGACCCATTTGTAACTCAAGTCTCTGGGTGGGGGGGGGGGGGTCTTCTCTAGATTGGCCAGCACTGAAGCAAATAGATCTTCACTCTACTGTCTGGAATAAATTAAACGATCCACAAATTGGCAGATTCCGGCCATAAAGATGACGAAAGCAAGTGAAATCTGTGAAAAGGTCAATGTTATTCTTAAAAATATGTACAATTATCAAAACTGAGATGGCATTGGTGTCTTCAAATGGTGTGTTCTTCAGTCTGTCAATAAATTGATTTGTTTTAATATAGATTTGCACAAAAATGCATGAAAAATTTACCTCTGAGCATAGGGAGTTAAGAAGATTAGGGCCTCCAACTTGCTAAGGTTTCTAGGCAGTAGATCGCCTCTGTATAATGAAGACTCCTCTGTGCAGCTGTCCTAGTTATATACTCATCTTTGTACTATCACTTGTCTTCTTTACCCATATCTCATTTGTTCCAACTGAGCTAATTACACAGCCAATCTTCGTATTCTCCTTAGATTCCAAATAGATAGCCTGACCTTTATGATACCATCTCTGATCATTATATAACTTTCCATCTTCTATTTGTGCATGATATCTTTGTGCTGGTGATTCAGCAGGAGCGTTGGAAGATGGTCATTAGTTTTCCTCCTTAGTTTCCTCGTCATTATTGGCTTCACCTCCATAGAATCGCCTGTAAGTTCCATGGTTAGCCTCACATTCCAAATCATCTTTTTCTTTTCTTCTAACTTAATCTTTTTAATCTTCAAGTTGCTTCACTGCTACTTCTTCTCTTTAATACAATTCCTTTCCACAAGTTCTGTCTCCAGTTGCAGACAAAGCTCTGCATTTCGTATTCTTTCCTTGTATTGTTGATCTAGTTTCTTCATCCTTTTCGGATACTCCTGCAAAGCGCCTTCCAGTAATTGCTGTAGCTGTCTTTTGAGAGATGTCAATTTCTCCTGGTACTTTTACTTCCAGGTAATATTCATCATCCTGCTTACTGGCAATATCTGTCTCCCTTGCATCCTTTGTATCTTCATCTGAGTCGCGGCCACGGATACTGAGTTCGTCCTCATCGTTGACGCTGTCTAGCTCCTCCTCATCATTGTAATGGTCGACAATGGGTGAGAGGAGAGCTGTGGACATCTTCCCTGCCATGCTGCCCTCCTTTGTTGACACATCTAGTGCCTTAATGATGTGCCAATCCAGCTGGATTTTTCTGTGCCTTTACCATCCCAGCAATGGGATTTCTGCATTCTTTGTCTTTAAACTAAGTCATTAGGGTCATGTGGCATGGGCATGTTCCCACAAATGTAACGTTATTTAATAGCTTTGCATACTCTGCCAATGTGGCTGTTTGCCACAATTTTTGCTTTCTTTGTCTTTAAACCAACAGTCATCAGGGTTATGTGATACATCCTCACAATGGTAACATTTCTTCCTTCATTTCTGTCAGTGACATTTTATTTGTAGCATATTCCAGAGATTTTTGTTGTATCTCTGAAGCACTCCGTGCTGCTGTTTCCATTGATATTGCAACGTTCAGCGCCCTCTCTTTTTTACCCAGGTGCTTCTTCTGTGTGGTTTCACAGTGCATGCCACACACTAATCTGTCTCTCAACCTGTCTGTTAGACCCCCTCCAAATTGACAATGTTCAGATAAGTTGTGCAATTCAGCACAATTTTCAGAAATGCTTTCATTTTTGCTCTGATTCCAATTGTGAAATTTAAATCTTTCAGCAATGACCAGTGGTTTGGGGTTTAAATGCTGTTGGAGAGTGTCTACTATTCACTTGAACACTTTGTCAACTGGCTTTTCAGGGGTTAACAAGCTCTGTATCAGCCCATATGTTTTTGCTCCCATAACCCTGAGTAAGACGCTGGCTTTCTTTTCATCATTAGCATTGTTAGCATCACAATATAACTCTACTCTTTCCATGTAAGGCTACATCCACACTAGACAGGATAATTTTGAAAACACCAGTTTCGCATAAAAACGATAGGCATCCACACTATGCGTTTTTGAAAATATCTCTATCCACACTGAAACGGAGATTTTGGCGAATCTCCTCCTACTGGGCATGTGCAGGACACATTTATCGAAAACAAGCGACATGTTTGGTATCAAATCTCACCGTAAAAGTGCCCGTTTGTGTATTTACAGACTAGAAAAACTTTAGACTACTGTCAGCTGTTGGCTCTCACGCAGGAGAACTTAAAACTAAAAAGAACAAATACTGGAGCGTACGGAGGCAACTGACAGGGAGTTCACGGACAGATTGACCCGGCTGATGACGAACATTGAAAAACTGCCTAACTCTGTTGCATTAATAAATGTATAAAATGTTAAATGTATAAAACATGTCTGCATCAGTGTTATCTTGTATTTCCATACAATGTTACATTAAGCTGCTACACATCTATTGTCAGAGATGTACTTGCATAAATAGGTAAACCACCTTCATACGAGCAAGGACAGAAAACAGGGCAAAGTGAGTACAGTATACTTATTTATTCAGTAAGTTATGGGTCAAAGTATTTGGTAAGTACATTTCTAACTCTTCTGGCTTCAGTCTCTTTGCCGTCTGTTCTGAAATTGTAAGAAAACAATGAAATAGTGTGCTGCTGTCTGACAGCGTTTTCAGAAGTCTCTGGTTACCCCGTGCACACTGATCTGCCCGAGCAGCATTTTCAAAAATACACACCCTGGAAAGTGTTCCTGAAAAGCTCCGGTTTCGGGGGACGAAAATGCCGTTTTAGTGTGGACAGGGTAAAAACGGAGAAAAAGCTTCGGTTACGGATTTATCCGGCGTAGTGTGGATGTAGCCTAAGTTCCACAGTCTTCAATGCCACTATCAAATGCTGTAATGGTTCCAATCATCACCATCTTTGCGATGTTAATTAAGTTCTGTTCTCCCTTTTTTTTGACTCACTTGCCCTTTTTGCTAGTACCACAAGCGTACTCCATCTAAGTGTGTGTGTGTGTGTGTGTGTGAGTGTGAGTGTGTGTAGCTCCTTTTTATCTCCTTTCTGGGGCAGGCAGACCCTCAGTCCCTGGATGTCAGCGCTGGCTGTGTCTCCTGGTCTCCCGACGTTCCCGACCACGTCTGTGCTCCCGCTCCCTTTCAGACTCGCGGCATCACTCTGCCTCGTTCACCCGCGCCTTGGCTCGTTCCTTGCACTCTTCCTCAGAGTGTTGTTATCAATTTAAACATGGCGTTCCGCTATGATGTAGGTTCATGATACTCATTGCCAATTTGTTGTGTATGTGGCCTGGTTACACAGCAATGCTATTGAACTAATAGTGGAAGTGGCAGATGCCAGTTCGATTGAAGCATTTAAGAGAAGTTTGAATAAATTCATGGATGGGAAGGATATGAAGTGTGACGGTCCAGGGAATGGGTTGATGGGATTAGTTAGAATACTATTTTGGCGAGACTAGTTGGGCCAAAGACATTGTTTCTGTGCTGAAGTTCTTTGTGACTATGTATTTTCACAGCACTATTCTGGCCATTCCTAAGATATGATTTGAAAGTGAAGTCAGTATTGTAAAGCAGCACAGGCAGCAATCATTTTACACCAGGATCCTCCTAAAAGCAGCATAAGACCATAAGATGCAGAAGGAGAATTAAGCCATTTGACCCATCAAAAGTGCTCCACATTTCAATCGTGGTTAATTTTCTTTATATCCGTTCTCCTGCCTTCTCCCCATAAATGTTAACTCACTTGCTAATTAAGAACCGATCTCTGCTATAAATTCACCCAATTACTGGCCTCTACAACTCTCTGTGGCAACAGTTCCACAGATCCGCCACCTGCTAGCTGAAGTAATTCTTCCTTATTCCACCTTTAAAGGAATGTCCCTTTATTTTGAGGCTGCACTCTAGGGCCCTGGACCCTGCAACTAAGGGAAACAATCAGAGTGGAACAGTCAGTTTCTTTCTCCTTTACACCCGTATACTCAGGAATGACAAAAAACAATCTTGAATCTTTTCCATGCCCACTCCATCCAGATTTTTCAATATCCAATAGTCTGTAAGGAGGTCTCTCCTCTCGTTCTGAACTCCACTGAGCACAGGCCGAGAGTCACCAAATATAATATACTAGCAACATTCAAGCTCAACTTTATACATGAATATAGCCAAATGAAACAGAGTTCCTCCAGATCTAAAGTGCAAAATGCGCTACCAACAGCACATAAAGAGCACATATTCATTTATTGAGATACAGTGCAGAACAGGTCCTTTGAGCTGCACCGCCCAGCAACATCCAATTTAACTCTTGCCTAATCATGGGTCAACTTACAATGACTAATTTACCTATCAACCAGTACGCCTTTGGGAGAAACCCAGAGCACCCGGAGGAAATCCACATGGTCACGGGGAGAACATACAAACTCCTTACAGGTAGCAGTGGTAATTGAACCTGGGTAGCTGGTACCGTATAGCGTTGTGCTAACCACTACACTACTGTGCTGCCATGGTTACAATCTGAGAAAAACAGAGTCACAAAGGGAAAGGAAACAGCCCAGGTCCGGGTCCAGCTTGTTGTTTCACTGAATGAACACCAGAGGGCAGCACTGATGAGAGGAGCCAGCCTCCAGCCCCGGTATGGATTCCAGCATCCCCCACAGAAGCTTTCTCACACCATGTCAACATCTACTCTCCAGGCCGACTGCAAAAGGCAACTCTGCCATTATGCCACAACCAAAGCAATGAAGCTCCCCCCGCCGCTGGTCTCACCACTGAACCAGTAAACCAAACTTGTAGTATTCCGTGTAACCAATGTCCAATAGGGTCTTGCAAACTCAAGAAAAAAGTCCAAGATAATCACTTGCACAGCGCACCTCGGCACAGTGGTACGCCACAAATCCAGGTGACTACACAACAATAAGTCCTACTCCAACATTATCGAACAACTCACCAATGAGATGGTTCTGTGGTACTTGATGTTCTTAGTATCCAGCAGTAACTTGCAATCATAAAAGAGGCAAACAGGATGAACAAATACTCTTTTGACTGGACCCAGAGAGGCTGATGCATCCAAGCATGCTGCCATCTTACCTCCTAGCAACCAAACTTTCTTACAGAAAATGCTGGTATTGAACACCAAACTTCAATGCCCCGAGCAGTAATGGTATCACACTAATGCAATGCTCCCAGGGCAGTGAGATAGTGATGGGATAATTTGATTCAGAGATAGACTGATATTGATCAGGACAATTGAGTTCAAAGTTCAAACTACAAGTCAGAGTGTAAAAAAAGAACTCTTATACACTTTGACTTGTACTATAGGATCTTTTATATTCATATGATGGGACAGGAAAGGTCTCAGTTTAACATTTCATCTGAATGACAGTACATCAGCCATTCCCCCAGAGTGTCAGATTAGATTATGTACTCTCTTTCAGATGGGTCTCCTGACTCAGAAACCAGTGTGCCTGCACTCACACACAACAGTGTCTCTAAATTTCCATCTTAAACTCAGACTGAAGCACTTCCAAGTGCATCATCCAAAAAGGAAGACCTAATATATCTTTCACCTGAAGTGGAGGTTGGGGAGGGAATAAACAGCAGGTTTGCTGCAGTAATTGAGAATCATGGGAGAAAGCTTGTAGAGTATAAATACCAGCAATGATTAGCTGGGCTGGAAATCTATTCCCATACTATATTGTACGCTCTGAATCTAGATTCAGCGGGCACTTTATTATGTACCTCCTATACCTAATGAAGTGACCCCTGAGCGTATGTCTGTGGTCTTCTGCTGCTGTAGTCCATCCACTTCAATGTTTGACATGCTGTGTGTTCACTGATGCTCCTCTGCACACCACTGTTGTAACATATGATTGTGTGTTACTGTTGCCTTCCTGTCAGCTTGAACCAGTCTGGCCATTCTCCTCTGACCTCTCTCATTAACAAGGTGCTTTCACTCACAGATCTGTTGCTCAGTGTGTGCTTTCCATTATCTCTAGAGACATGAAGATCCCAGGAGATCAGCAGTTTCAAAACACAGTTTGGCACCGACAATCATTCCATGGTCAAGGTCACTTAGACCACACTTCTTCTCCATTCTGATGTACAACAGCTGAATCTCTTGACCGTGTCTGCATGCCTTTATGCATTGAGTTGCTGCCACATGATTGGTTGATTAGATACTTGCATTAACGAGCAGGTGTACAGATATACATCATAAAGTGGCCACTGAGTGTATATGAAACTGCTTAGCAAAATAGAGTTAGCATTGTGCCAATTGTCTTGTGCAATATCACTGCATAATGCAAAAGAAGGAACAAACTTGTTTACCCACACACAACATGCACAGGTCTCACATGAACAAATATACACAAAATGCACAGCTCTCACGCTCTCTACTTGCACTGAGCTGGTTCAGTAGTCCAAACTAATTCCCAATTATCTGCTTGGAGGTGCGACGGTCTCTGAACTGTGAATTGGAACATTGCCTGAGACTCTCCCCCTCTCTCACTTCCTTCTCATTATTTCCACACAGATTACATCAGCTCTCAAACTAAAGCGTTTTTGTCTTTGCAGAATAGTGATGTGCAGTTGACAGAGACTACACAACATCAGGAAAAAGGAGCAGATGATAACAAAATACATATAACTTCTCCCTTTTCACATAATTGAAATTTGCTGCCTGTTATCAGGAACTGTGGCAGATCTTCATGAAGGAACAAGAATGAGAACGACATTACCAGCTGAATGAGTACAGCGGTGCTAGAAATTTTGTGAACTCTGCAGAATTTTCTCTATTTCTGCATAAGTATGTCCAAAAATGTGATCAGATCTTCACACAAGTCCTAAAACTAAACAATGAGAACCCAATTAAATAAATAACACAACAAATTATACTTGTTAATTTATTTATGGAGAAAACTGATCCAATATGCATTTGTTGGAAAAAGTATATAAACCGTTGATTTCAGTAACTGGCATGAAGCCCTCGTACAGCAATAACTTCAACCAAACGTTTCCGGTAACTGTTGATCAGTCCTGCACATCAGCTTTGAGGAAATTTATGCCATTCCTCCTTACAAAACTGCTTCAACTCTGAGATGTTGGTGTGTTTCCTTGCACAAACTACTTGCCTCAGGTCTTCCACAACATTTCTGTAGGATTAAGGTAGGACTTTGACTTGGCCATTCCAAAACATGACTGTTCTTCTTTTAAACCTTTCTGTTGTTGATTTATTCTTGACTTTTGGATCATTGTCTTAGTTGCATTATCCAACTTCTATCAAGCTTCAGGTGACAGACTGCTACCCTGACATTCTCCTGTAAAATGCTTTGAAACAATTTTGAATTCATTGTTCCCCCGACAATTGCAAGATGTCCAGGCCCTGAGGCAGCAAAGCAGCCCCAAACCATGATGCTCTTTCCACCGTGCTTCACAGTTGGGATGAGGTTTTGGTGTTGGTGTGCAGTGCCCTTTTACTTCCAAACATAGGATTGTGCACTTCTGCCAAAAAGTTCAACTTCTGTCTCATCTATCCACAGAACATTGTCCCAGAAACATTGTAGAACATCCAGGTGGTCTTTTATAAACTTGAGACATGCAGCAATGTTTTTTTTTGGAGAGCAGCGGTTGCTTCCATGGTGTCCTTCCATGAATACCATTCTTGTTCAGTGTTTTTCTTATAGTGGACACATGAACAGAGACTTTAGCGAGTTCTAGAGATTTCTGCAGGTCTTTTGCTGTTACCCTTGGGTTCTTTTTCCACTTCCTTCAGCATTGCACATTGTGCTCTTGGAGTAATCTTTGCAGGATGCTCATTCCTAGGAGAATAGCAACAGTACTGAGTTTCCTCCATTTGTAGACAATTTCCCTTACTGTGGACTGATTAACCCGGGTCCTTGGAAATGCTTCTGAAGCCTTTTCCAGCTTCATGCATTTTTACAATTCTTCTTCTAAGGTCCTTGAAAGTTGTTTTGATCAAGGCATGGTGCATATAAACAGATCATTCTTGAGAAAAGCAGGCTCTGTCAGTAACCTGACTTTGTGTGTCTTTTTCATAGGGCAGGGCACCTCTACAACCAACACCTCCAATCTCAGCTCATTGATTGGAACACTTGACTCCAAATAGTACCTCTGGTATTATCCCAGAGATTCACATACTTTTTCCAACAAATACATGCAATATTGGATCATTTTTCTCAATAAATAAATGAACAGGTATAATGTTTTTGTTTAATTTATTTCATTGGGTTCTCTTTATCTAGTTTTAGGGACGACTTGACGAGCTGATCACACTTTAGGTCATATTTATGCAGAAATAGAGAAAATTCTACAGGGTTCACAAACTTTCTAGCACCACTATACTAACAGTTCAATGCAAATGTCAAGTTCAGAGGAACTAAAAACAAACAGGTGTGGAGCGTTGAACCTTCTAAAGCGATTAGTATAATGCATTTTAGTAGAATGTATGCCTTACAGTTTGGACTTTCTGCCTTCTGACCTAGTAGCTATGGTTAATAATAAGCCCAGAGGAAATACATCTGTGTGCTGCTGCTCACCACAGTGACTGTACTTGGGATTCCTACCTTAAAGCAGCATTACAGTAATTTCTAATCCCTCTATCTGACGCTTAAAGGGAAAGCATTGGCTCTCAGCTCAATTGGTCTGCCAGCACATTGAGATCTCTGTGGAAATGTGCATTCCAAGCTACAAGGGTAGTAGTAGTGAGATCACTCGAGTTGAGTATGATGTTCTCCTAAGGGATTGTCTCAGGTGGGTGGTGAGGCCGATCCGAGAACCACTTATTCTGGTGCAGCGTGAGCTGTGGTCAGTGGTTGGGTCTTTTGGTCGTTCTTGTTTCGCAGCTGCCATTTGGTCTCTGCTGCACAGCAGAGGTTTTTCTCATGTAGCACACCCCCCTCTTCAACAGAGTTCCTCCAGGACCATGTATTGAGTGTAATGCTGAATTTCTTCAGGCTGTTTTGATATATCTTTGAAGCATTTCCTCTGCCCACTGACCTTCCTTCAACTGGGAGTGAAGGATCTGTTTGGGGAGCCAAGAGTTAGGCATCCAGATGACATGACCTATCTACTGGAGTTGGTGTTGATTTAACATGGCAGAGATGCTATTCATGTTGGCCTCCTCTCGTACGCTGGAGTTAGTGCGTCTGAGCTTCCAGCTAATCCTCAAAATCTTTCAAAAAGGATCTTTGGTGGTATCGTTGGAGAGAGGGACGCACTGTAGCTTGGTGCAACCACCGGAAGGGCTCAGTGGGGAAGGACCTCAGTAAAGGGTTCTTGCACTGCTGGAGACTGAGTGGCCAGCTTGGGGGAGGGAGTTCCTCAATTACTGTAGTAGTGTACCACTGTAATAGTGTGGCAACAATCCTATAGGAATGTAATAGATTAATACTGAAAGCATTGACATGAATGTAAGAATGGAAAGGCATGGTATGGTTTATTCTTGTAAATATTTATTATAAATAATATTTATTTTTATATTTTAAAAAGCCATAGTGCTTTACTCACTTTTACTGCTAAACACATACTTTCTCTCTTGCATTCTTTGTCCTCATGCTCTACATAAATAGGAAAGGAGGTGCACTTATACAGCAGAGAATGACAAGAAACGTCACTGCCATTGGTGTAACATCCACAACCCTACAACCCTCTGAGATCAGAATCAGAATTATGTTCGTCATCACTGACATATGTCGTGAAATTGGCTGTTTTGTGGCACCAGTACAGTGCAATACATAAAGGCTATTATGAGTTACAAAGTAAATACATAGTGCAAAAGACGAATAAGGAGGAAGCTTTCATGGGTTCATAGACTGTTCAGAAATCAGAAAGCAGAGGGGAAGAACCTGTTCTTAAAATGCCAACTATGGTCTTCAGGCTCCCGCACTTTCTTCCTGATGATAGTAATGAGAAGAGGGCATGTCCCAGATGGTGTGGGTCTTTAATGATGGATGCTGCCTTTTTGAAACTCCACACCTTGAAGATGTCCTTGACAGCAGGGAGTATTATACCCATGATGAAGCTTACTGAGTGTAAAACCCTCTTAGTTACTTGCAATCCTGTGCAGTGGGGGCTCCATGACAACTAGTCAGAATGCTCTGCATGTCCATAGCAATTTGAAAGTCTGTGGTGACATATCAAATCTCCACAAACTCCTAACAAACTGGAGGCGCTGGCGTGCCTTCGTCAAGGAGACGGTATCCATCATTAAGCATGCTCACCATCTGGTACATGCCCTCTTCTCATTACAGCCACTGAGGACGAGGTACAGGATCCTGAAGACCCATGTTCCCTCTAATTTTTAGTAGTCAGTGCATGCAAAAAATTTACATTGTGCAAATTTTTTCCTATGACAAAAGTATGTGCGCACTGAATGCACACATGGCACAGTTTATATAGGTTTACAAAATAGTTGACATAAAACTGCACAGAATAACATATATATTTAAGGTCTTTTACACATCCTCTTCCGATGACAGATGATGCATAAGTTCACATCAGACCAGAAATACAACAATCCATTCTGATGATTGTCTTCTGTACACAATTACTTTGTAAAGTGTTAAGTAGACAAGATGATAAGTTAGTGAGAACAGAGGAACAGATAAGATCTACCACCAGGTGATTTACATATAGGTTCAGGGCAGGGTGATTTACACATAGGTTCAGGGCAGGTAGTAACATAAGACATTGGAACTAATTCAATTCAGACCTGTCATTGTATCCTTAAACAGGCCTGCAGGTGGGTCCAGTACAGGCAGTAACCGGGCTCTCACCAGGTACAGTGCACACAGTAACAGGCTTGTCATTTGTTTCAGCACAGATGGTAATCAGGTTGTCAGTGACTTCAGTAAAGGAATTAACTGGCCTAAAATGAAAAGGATTGGGATTGCTAAATGTATGTTCAACTGTTTGAGCAATATTCTAAACAAATAACATAATCTCTACAGGTGCAAAACTCCTGCGGTGCTACTTTCATTGCATCCTAACACATGGAAGTGAATGTTGGACATTATCAAAGTAAAATGAGGGAAGACTTGAAGCTGCAGGAAAGTGGTTTCTAAATATTGAACGATGATGAAAATATCGTAAACAGATTAGCAAATGAAGAAGTGTTGTGAAAAGCTGGAATAAGAAGGCATTACAGATCCAAGCCCACCCAAGCTCTTCCAAATAAATTAGCCTCTCTTATTAATTCCTTTATGACTGATCCAGCAATTTTTGAAATTTGGCGTTTTTTACACCCCAATGACAAAAGAGTTTTCATACTTTTCTCATGTTTATCATAATTATTCAAGAATTGATTACTTTTTCATTGATCACCGTTTACTTACAGATGTTATCGATTGTAAATATGACTCTATTACCATTTCTGATCATGCACCTTTGAAGTTATCTATTAAGATAATGGATTTATCTATTAATGCTAAATCTTGGAGATTCAACTCTATTTTATTGCAGGACTTAGACTTTGTTAATTTTATCAAACAACAAATTGATTTGTTTTTCTCAACAAATTCTATAGCAGAGAACTCTAGTGGAATTTTATGGGACACTTTTAAAGCATTTATTTGTGGACAGATTATTTCACACTCTGCTGGAGTTAGGAAATGAACTAATTCTAAAATATTAACATTGGTTGATAAAATCAAAGCAATTGATAAGATTTATTCAGTGACCCCCAGCAAAGAACTTTATAAAGAAAGAGTGGAACTCCAAATGGAGCATAGTTTGTTATTATCCTCATCGATTGAAAATCAGTTAATTAAATCTAGAACCCAGTTTTATGTATATGGAGATAAGTCTGGTAAATTATTGGCTAATCAATTGAAAACTGCTTCGGTTAAACGACAGATTACTAGGATTCGTAAACAAGATGGCATTCTGACGATTGACCATAAAGAGATAAATAAAGCCTTTCAAGATTTTTATAATTCCTTATATCAATCAGAATTTGCTGAGGATTCTTCTATAATAGATGAATTTTTAAGGAAATTGAATATTCCAAAATTAACAGTAGAGGATAGTGTATTCTTAGATACACCAATCATGGAAACTGAAATAAAAAAGGCTATTTTTTCAATGAATTCCGGTAAAGTTTCTGGTCCAGATGGTTATTCTGCAGAATTTTTTAAATCTTTTTCCTCTATACTTTCTCCTTGGCTTTGTAAAATTTTTAAAGATGCTTTAATTATAGGCAAATTGCCACAATCTTTTTATGAAGCTTCTATTTCTTTAATTCTTAAAAAAGATAAAGACCCTATTGAATGTGCATCCTATCGGCCTATATCCTTGCTGAATATGGATTTTAAGATTTTTAGTAAAATTTTGGCTACTAGATTAGAAAATATATTACCTCGAATCATTTCTGAAGATCAGACTGGATTTATTAAAAATCGCTATTCATCTTTTAACATTAGAAAATTAATTAATATTATTTATATTTCTTCACCCAAAATACCAGAATGTGTCATTTCTTTAGATGCTGAAAAAGCATTTGATAGAGTTGAATGGCCATATTTATTTAATACGTTGCAGCATTCTAATTTTCGTTCAAAATTTATATCATGAATTAAATTAATATACTATAAACCTTTGGCTTCGGTTTTTACCAATAATCAAAGATCTCCTTTTTTTCAGTTATTCCGTGGTACAAGGCAAGGTTGTCCTTTAAGTCCTTTACTATTTGACATTGCTTTGGAACCTTTGGCTATAGCCATTCGTGAATCACCTAATACTTTGGGTATTACTCAAGAGGAGAGGACGTATAAGTTATCATTATATGCTGATGATTTGTTACTAAACATATCCGACCCTGAGAGATCTATTCCTGCTATTTCGTCCTTGCTTGCTCAGTTTAGTAACTTTTCTGGTTATAAATTGAATTTTAATAAGAGCGAATTATTTCCATTAAATATGCAAGTTCCAATTTATAAACATTTACCATTTAAAGTTGTTACAGATTATTTTAATTATTTAGGTATTAAAATTACTAAAAAACATAAAGATTTATTTAAAGTTAATTTCTTACCGTTAATTGACCAAATTAAGCAACTTGCTACCAGGTGGTCTCCATTATCTTTGTCATTGGTTGGTCGAATTAATGCTATTAAGATGATGGTATTACCCAAATTCTTATATTTATTTCAAGCATTACCAATTTTTATTCCTAAATCTTTTTTTGATATTATTGACTCCAAAATAACTTCTTATCTGTGGCAGAATAAAAATCCTATACTAGGCAAAAAATATTTACAGAAGCCTAAGAAGGAGGGCGGTTTGGCTTTGCCAAACTTGAGATTTTACTATTGGGCAGTTAATATATGATATTTTATATTTTGGACACAAGAATCGACTACAGCTGCTTGCCCACAATGGGTAACTTTGGAATGTAAATCGGTACAAGACTTTTCAGTGTTTTCAATTTTAGGATTTTCACTTCCTTTTTCTTTATCTAAATTGAATAAGCAAATAACTAATCCTATAGTCAAATATACATTGCGAATTTGGTTTCAATTTCGTAAATTTTTTGGTTTGAATAAGTTTATTTTATCATGCCCTATAATATCTAACTATTTTTTTCGGCCCTCTTTTATGGAACAAGCTTTTCTTTTATGGAAAACAAAAGGTATAACATGTTTTCGTGATTTGTTTTTGGATGATAGCGTTATGTCCTTTGAAAAGCTATCTAATAAATATAATTTACCTAAAACCCATTATTTTAGATATTTGCAAGTTAGGAATTTTTTGTATAATGAGTTACAGTCTTTTCCGAAACTATGTTCATTGGACATTACGGAAAGAATTTTAGCTCCGAATCCTTGTTAAAAGGGTTTAGTAGCTGTCATTTATAATATGATCATGAAAATACAGCTAGAAGTATCAGAAAAAATTAAGAAGGAATGGGAAGAAGAACTTCATTGTCTTTTATCCACTGAGCAGTGGGAGAAAATTTTACTATTAGTCAATTCATCCTCTATTTGTGCTAAACATGTCCAAATACAATTTAAGGTTGTACATAGAGCTCATATGTCTAAGGATAAACTGGCTCGATTTTATTCTCATGTTAATCCAACCTGTGACAGATGTCATTCTGATATTGCTTCATTGACCCATACGTTTTGGTCTTGCCTTTGTTTACAAAATTACTGGAAAGATATTTTCAGTATTATTTCAAGAGTTCTGAATATCAATTTCCAACCACATCCTATTACTGCAATTTTTGGTTTACCAATGGTGGATAATCTTCATCTCGACGAATGATTGCATTTGTTACATTAGTGGCTAGAAGATCTATTTTATTGAATTGGAAAGAAATTAATCCTCCAACTATATTTCAGTGGTTTTCTCAAACTATCTCTTGTTTGAGCTTAGAAAAAATTAGAAGTGTTGTTTTTGATCCTTCAGTTAAATTTGAAGAAACTTGAAGACCATTTATTCAACATTTTCATATGAGTTAAATTGTCTTTTCCTAAACCTCACTTTTATTATCCTTAATTATTTGGATGGAGGTTCGGAGTTATTGGCACTACTGTATGTATCTAACATTATGCAATGACCCATGTTGGTTAGTGATTTTTTTTCTTCTCTTTTTTGTTTTTTTTTTCTTTTTGTTTCTTTTGTTCATAAATACTATGAGTTTGGGAGGCTATATATATTGATTATTATATATTTGAATGTCTACTTAAACAATCAACTATGTACTCTCAAACACTTTGTATTCATGTTTCATTTATGTTTGCTTAAAAATTATTAAAAAAGATTTAAAAAGAAAAGAAAGAAGGCAGTACAGGAAAGATTCCAGAATTGATAAAGCCGTGGCTGATTGGCAGGAGGCAAAGAGTGGGAATACAAATAACCTTTTCTGGCAGGCGGCCAGTGGATAGTGGTGTTCCCAGGGGTCTGTGTTAGCACCAATTCTTTTCACATTTCTGTCAATGATTTGAATATGGAATTGATGGCTTTGTTGCAAAGTTTGCAGGTAATATGAAGATAGGTGGAGGGGCAGGTAGATTTGACAAGTAGAGAAGCTACAGAAGGACTTAGACAGATTAGAGGAATAGGGAAAGAAATGGCAGATAAAGCGCAAAAGATGGAATATAAATGTAAGAAAGTAACGTTGACATTTTATAAAGCACTAGTAGGGCCTCACTTGGAGTACTGTGAGCAGGTTTGCGCCCTTTATCTTAGAAAGGATGTACTGAAACTGGAGAGGGTTAAAGGAGGTTCACGAAAGTGACTCCAGGATTGAATGGCTTGTCATATTAAGAGCGTTAGGTGCCGCTGGGCCTCTATTTACTAGAATTCAGAAGAATGAGGGGTGACCTCATTGAAATCAATCGAATAGTGAAAAGCCTTGATAGAGTGGATGTAGAGAGGATGTTTCCTATGGTGGGAGAGTCTAAGAACAGAGGACACAGCTTCAGAATAGAGGGCATCCTTTTAGAACAGAGATGTGGAGAAATTTCTTTAGCCAGAGAGTGCTGATGCTTTGTAATTCTTTGTCACAGACAAATGTGGAGGCCAAGTCTTTTTGTATATTTAAGGCAGAGGTTGATAGATTCTTGACTGGCCAGGGCATGAAGGGATACGGGGAGAAGGCAGGAGATAGGGGCAGAGAGGAAAATTGGATCAGCCATGATGACATGGCATAGCAGACTCGATGGGCCAAATGGCCTACTTCTGCTTCTATATCTTATGGTCTTTATTCCTTCTACCAAAAGGACATGACCATACACTTCTTTACACTGCATTCCATCTGCCATTTCTTTACCCGTTCTCCTAATCTGTCCAAATCCTTCTGTGGACTAAGGAGAAAGAAAGAACTAATCAAGAACAAAACACAACAGGTTCCAGAAATATAAAATAAAAGAAGATGCTGGAGATATTCAATGGTCCTGCCAGCCTCTGTGGCTAGTGATAAGCAGTTTTAACCTTTAGAGGAAATGACCTTTCATTATCGCTGGACATAACTTTCAAATGGCCAGAAGAAGCACATTTGGCCAAAGGTCTTCCTTCTGTGCTGTGTGTTTCCTTGGCACTCACCTTCCAAAGTACTCCCAGAAACTCCAGCCATTGCTGCTCTACCAGCCCAGCTGGTGTCCCCTTCCAAACAACTTTGGCCTGTTTTATTTCTCTGGTCTCTTTGGTTACCTCTGGTGAATTATATCAAGTAATGATCTCTGCTTTCTAAGGGTTCCTTTACCTTAGGGTCCCTGATAAAATCTGGTTTATTACACAATACCCTATCCAGAATTGCCTTTCCTCTAGTGCAGGGGTCAGCAACCTTTACCACTGAAAGAGCCACTTGGACCCGTTTCCCACAGAAAAGAAAACACTGGGAGCCGCAAAACCCGTTTGACATTTAAAATGAAATAACACTGCATACAATGTTTTGTTTTGCCTTTATGCTATGTATAAACAAACTATAATGTGTTGCATTTATGAAATTGATGAACTCCTGCAGAGAAAACGAAATTACATTTCTGCATGCAACAAAAACATTTTGAACTCCGAAAAAAAGACGTTGGGTTGAAGGTTACTTTTAAATAAAATACTCAACGTCTATTTGAGTCCTTCTTGTATTTATGAAAAACGCCAAACTTAAATTTGCCGCCAGCAGCAAACCAAAAATAACGTCAGCCAGCTGTCAACCTGAAAAATAAAAGGACTATTTCACTGAACAATGAAAACATATGAATATACGTAAAATAATAGGCAATTAAAATATTTATCATACTTGTTCAGGTTGACTCACACCTGACAATGCAGTCGTATTCAGTAGGGATGGATCGATGCTTAGGGGAGTGACCGAGAAGGATAATGTGTTTTTTTCCTCTCTGAACTCACAGAAGCGTTTCCCAAACGATGTTTGCATTGCGATGATTGCAGAATGTAAATACTCCGAATTTATCATGTCGTGACCTTGTTTGAACTCTCTCAAATTGGGGAAGTGAGACAATGTGCCTTTCTGTAAATCTCTGGCAAGCAACGTCAACTTGCGCTCGAATGCCAAAACATCCTCCAACATGTGCAGGGCTGTACGTCCTTACCCCGTTGAAGAGCTGTGTTCAGCGTGTTCAGGTGCGCTGTCATGTCTACCATGAAGTGTAGCTTTTCCAGCCACTCTGGCTGTTCCAGCTCAGGAAAGTTGAGCCCTTTGCTGCCCAGGAAAGTTTTCACTTCTTCCAGACACGCGACAAAGCGTTTCAGCACCTCCCCTCTGGACAGCCAGCGATAAAAACACGTTGTAGCGGTGTACTACACGCAGTCAGTAAACTGCAGTCAAAGATAGCTTTATTCGAACTAAACAGCCTTGCTTTTAAGCCTCCCTCAACCCGCCCCCCATGGGCGCGGATGCTGCAAAAGACACGTACTCACAAACCCCCGTAGGCTATCTCCCTTAGCCTGAACGCTGGCTAATTGTGAGCCGGTTCGGATGTGTCAGGAAATGGGTCGCCACAACGTCTTATTTAGATTGTACAAGATCACCATAATCTTCAAATTTAGATTTACATTTCAAAAACTAACTAACATAAAATACATTTTAATTAAATACTGACCATGTAGCGGTGTGCTACACGCAGCGCTAAAATTACGACACGGAGTCGGTAACTGCAGTCAAAGGAAAAAACTTCATTCGAAAACTTCAGCCTCACTTTTAAGCCTCCCTCAACCTGCCCCCCATGGCGCAGAGGCTCCAAAGCTCTGTGCTCGCAAACCCCCGTAGGCTATCTAATTGTGAGTCGGTTTGGATGTGCCAGGAAAAGGGTCGCCACAACCAATTATTTCCCAAAGCAACAGGGAGCCGCAGCACAGACGTAAAAGAACCACATGTGGCTCCGGAGCCGCGGGTTGCCGACCCCCGCTCTAGTGGGTTCAGCCAAAGGCTGGTTTAAAAGCTATTTCATGTGCATTCTACAAACTTCTTCTCTTGGGATCAAACACCAACCTGATTTTCCTAATCTGCCACAATATTGAAATACCCTAAGGTCATCATAACATCACTCGTTTCACACGGCTTTTCAATCTCCCACTGTAATCTATACGCCACATCCTGCCACTGTTCGGAGGCCTGTCTATATCTCCAGTCATGGCCTTTTTACTCTTGCAGCTTCATAACTTGGATTCTACATCTTCTGATCTTACATTGCTTCTTTCTAAGGATCATCTGTCTGCAAGATGATCTACTTTATTTTGTATAGTTTGTTTATTCAAATATAACACCTTCAGTCCTGTATTCACCACCTTTCTGTTCAATTCCGTCTCCATTTTGTTGAATTTAAATGTTTTATCCTATTCTTTATCTTGCAGACTTCAGTAAAATATCCTGCACTCCCCTTTACTTTATCCATACTTTTCCAAACTGTTGAACCCACCTCCCTAGTATTTAGTTTAAAATCCTATCCACAGCACTAGTTATGCAATTTGACAAGACTCTGGTCCCAGCATTGTTCAGGTGGAACCCATCGTGGCCCATCAGAACAGGCCCCTCCTGCCCCAATACTGGTGCCAATGTCCTACAAATTCAGACCCATTTCTCCCACACCAAACTTGAGCCACACAGTTAGCTCTCTGGTCATAATAGCACTGTTCCAGTCTGCATGTGGCTGAGGTGTCAATCCAGAGATTATTACTTCCTGACTTCCGTATTTCAATTTAGTCCCCAGCTACTGAAAGTCCCTCAGCTAAACCACTTTCCTTGTTCTTCATACAACATTGTGACCCACGTGGACCATGACAACTGAATCTTAGGTAAATTATATTTATTAGATAGCTGTTCAAAGGACATAAAACTATTATCTAAAAATAGATCACGAAAACATGTTATACCTTTTGTTTTCCATAAAACAAAGGCTTGATCCATAAAAGAGGGCTGAAAAAAAAAGTTAGATATTATAGGGCTTGATAAGGAAAACTTAGTCAAGCCAAAAAATTTACGAAATTAAAACCATATTCACAATGTATGTTTAACTATAGGATTAGTTATTTGTTTATTCAATTTAGATAAAGAAAAAGGAAGTGAAAATCCTAAAATTGAAAGCAATGAAAAGTCTTGAACAGATTTACATTCCAAATTTACCCATTGTGGGCAAGCAGCTGTAGTCGATTGTTGTGTCCAAAATATTAAATATCGTATATTAACTGCCCAATAGTAAAATCTCAGGTTTGGCAAAGCCAAACCACCCTCCTTTTTAGGCTTCTGTAAATATTTTTTGTTTAGTCTAGGATTTTTATTCTGCCACAGATAGGAAGATATTTTGGAGTCAATAATATCAAAAAAAGATTTAGGAATAAAAATTGGTAATGCTTGAAATAAATATAAGAATTTGGGTAATACCATCATCTTACTAGCATTAATTTGACCAACCAATGACAAAGATAGTGGAGACCACCTGGTAGCAAGTTGCTTAATTTGGGTAAAAAGGGTAATTAAGGGTAAAAAATTAGCTTTAAATAAATCTTTATGTTTTTTAGTAATTTTAATATCCAAATAAGTAAAATAATCTGTGACAACTTTAAATGGTAAATGTTTATAAATTGGAACTTGCATATTTAATGGAAATAATTCACTCTTATTAAAATTCAATTTGTAACCAGAAAAGTTACTAAACTGAGCAAGCAAGGACGAAATAGCAGGAATAGATCTCTCAGGGTTGGTTACGTATAGTAACAAATCATCAGCATATAATGATAACTTATACGTCCCTTCCCCACGAGTAATACCCAAAATATTAGGTGATTCACGAATGGCTATAGCCAAAGGTTCCAAAACAATGTCAAATAGTAAAGGACTTAAAGGACAGCCTTGCCTTGTACCACGGAATAACTGAAAAAAAGGAGATCTTTGATTATTGGTAAAGACCGAAGCCAAGGGTTTATAATATATTAATTTAATCCATGATATAAATTTTGAATTAAAATTAAAATGCTGCAACGTAGTAAATAAATATGGCCATTCAATTCAATCAAATGCTTTTTCAGCATCTAAGGAAATGACACATTCTGGTATTTTGGGTGAAGGAGTATAAATAATATTAATTAATTTTCTAATGTTAAAAGATGAGTAGCGGTATTTAATAAATAAAGTCTAATTTTCAGAAATAATTCGAGGTAATATATTTTCTAATCTAGTGGCCAAAATTTTACTAAAAATCTTAAAATCCGTATTCAGCAAGGATTTGGGCCGATAGGATGCACATTCAGTGGGGTCTTTATCTTTTTTAAGAATTAAAGAAATACAGGCTTCATAAAAAGATTGTGGCAATTTACCAATAGTTAACGCATCTTTAAAAATTTTACAAAGCCAAGGAGAGAGTATAGAGGAAAAGGATTTAAAAAATTCTACAGTATAACCATCTGGACCAGGAGCTTTACCGGAACTCATTGAAAAAGAAGCCTCTTTTATTTCAGTTTCCGTAATAGGTGCATCTAGGAATACACTATCCTCTGTTGTTAATTTTGGGATATTCAATTTTCTTAAAAATTCATCTATTATAGAAGAATCCTCAACAAATTCTGATTGATATAAAGAATTATAAAAATCTTGAAAGGCTTTATTTATCTCTTTATGGTCGATCGTCAGAGTGCCATCTCTTTTACGAATCCTAGTAATTTGTCGTTAAACTGAAACAGTTTTCAATTGATTAGCCAATAATTTGCCAGACTTATCTCCATGTACATAAAACTGGGTTCTAGATTTAATTAACTAATTTTCAATCGAAGAGGATAATAACAAACTATGCTCCGTTTGAAGTTCAACTCCCTCTGTATAAAGTTCTTTGCTGGGGGTCACTGAATAAATCTTATCAATTGCTTTGATTTTATCAACCAATGTTAATATTTTAGAATTAATTTGTTTCCTAACTCCAGCAGAGTATGAAATAATATGTCCACGAATAAATGCTTTAAAAGTGTCCCATAAAATTCCACTAGAGATCTCTGCTCCAGAATTTGTTGAGAAAAACAAATCAATTTGTTGTTTAATAAAATTAAGAAGGTCTAAGTCCTGCAATAAAATAGAGTTGAACCTCCAAGATTTAGCATTAGTAGATGAGTCCATTGTCTTAATAGATAGCTTCAAAGGTGCATGGTCAGAAATGGTAATAGAGTCATATTTACAATCGATAACATCTGTAAGTAAACAGTGATCAATGAAAAAGTAATCAATTCTTGAATAATTATGATAAACATGAGAAAAGTATGAAAACTCTGTGTCATTGGGGTGTAAAAAACGCCAAATTTCAGAAATTCCAGAATCAATCATAAAGGAATTAATAAGAGAGGCCGATTTATTTGGAAGAGTTTGGGTGGGCTTAGATCTATCCATCGAAGGGTTTAAACAACAGTTAAAATCCCCACACATTATCAGAATGTACTGATTCAAATTAGGAAAGGATGTAAATAGACATTTAAAAAATTCAGGACAATCAGTGTTTGGAGCATAAACATTAACTAAAACAACCAATGCCTGGGTTTGGGGCATCTCATCTGACAAGCAGGAACTTGGAGTGGAGTGGGGGCAAGATTCAGTTGTCTGCTTTTCTTTCTTTTTAAATCTTTTTATTAGTTTTTAAACAAACATAAATGGAACATGAATACAAAGAGTTTGAGAGTACATAGTTAATAGTTTAAATAAACATTCAAGTAGATAATAATCAATATATAATAACCTCCCAAACTCATGGTAATTATGAACAAAAGTAAAAAAAAAACCCAAAAAAAGAGGGGGGAAAACTAACCAACATGGGCCATTGCATTATGTCAAGTATATACAGTAGTGCCAATAACTCTGTACCTCCATCCAAATAATTAAGGATAATAAAAGTGAGGTTCAGGAAAAGACAATTTAACTTATGAAAATGTTGAATAAATGGTCACCAAGTTTCTTCAAATTTAACTAAAGACGGAGGTTCCCACTTGCTTCAAAAGGCAACAATTATATCAGTGCCAAAGAAAAATAATGTGGGCTGCCTTAATGACTATCACCTGGTGGCACTCACATCTACAGTGATGAAATGCTTTGAGAGGTTGGTCCTGACTAGACTGAACTCCTGCCTCAGCAAGGACCTGGACCCATTGCAATTTGCCTATTACCACAATAGGTCAACGGCAGACTCAATCTCAATGGCTCTTCACACAGCTTTAGACCACCTGGACAACACAAACACCCACGTCAGGATGTTGTTCATGGACTATAGCTCAGCATTTAATACCATCATTCTCACTATCCTGATTGAGAAGTCGCAGAACCTGGGCCTCTGTACCTCCCTCTGCAATTGGATCCTCAACTTCCTAACCAGAAGACAACAATCTGTGCAGATCGGAGATAACATATCCTCCTCACTGTCGATCAACACTGGTGCACCTCAGGGGTGTGTGTTTAGCCCACTGCTCTACTTTCTATATACACATGACTGTACGGCTAGGCATAGCTCAAATACCATTTGTAAATTTGTTGACAATACAACCATTGTTGGTAGAGTCTCTGGTGGTGACGAGAGGGCGTACAGGAGTGAGATATGCCAACTAGTGGAGTGGTGTCACAGCAACAACCTGGCACTCAATGTCAGTAAGATGAAAGAGCTAATTGTGGACTTCAGGAAGGGTAAGACAAAGGACTACATACCAAGCCTCATAGAGGGATCAGAAGTGGAGAGAGCGAGTTCCTGGGTGTCATGATCTCTGAGGATCTAACCTGGACCCAACATATTGATGTAGTTATAAAAAAGGCAAGACAGTGACTATACCTCATTAGGAGTTTGAAGAGATTTGGTATGTCAACAAGTACACTCAAAAACTTCTATAAATGTACCAAGAAGAGCATTCTGACAGGCTGCATCATTGTCTGGTATGCTACTGCACAGGACCAAAAGAAGCTGCAGAAGGTTGTAAATCTAGTCAGCTCCAGCTTGGGCACTAGCCTACAAAGTACCCGGGACATCTTCAGGGAGTGGTGTCTCAGAAAGGCAGCATCCATTATTAAGGACCCCCAACACCCAGGTCAGGTAGGAGGTATAGGAGCCTGAAGGCACACACACAGCAATTCAGGGACAGCTTCTTCCCCTCTGCCATCCAATTCCTAAATGGACATTGAATCTTTGGACATTACCTCACTTTTTTAAACTTACAGTATTCTTGTTTTTGCACATTTTTTAAAATCGATTTAACATATGTAATTGATTTACTTGTCTATTATTATTTTGATTTTATTTATTATTATTTATTTTTCTGTTATATTGTGTATTGCATTGTACTACTGCTGCTAAGTTAACAAATTTCACGTCACATGCCAGTGATAATAAACCTGATTCTGATCACCAGGCGAGGAGATATTGTCAATGCACTGTTGATTGTGGTGTGTCCTCTGAATGTCTGGCTTGTATATTCTTTTCTATCAGCTGATCGGACATCACTTCAGTTGTGATGTGGGGAGTAAATCTCATCGCTGTTTGGCTGTGTGGCAAACTTCATGCATTATGGTCTGGAATTGTGTCTATTCTCCTGACTAAACTATTCCCTGATTACAACTACTCTTCTCTATCCTTTCTTGAATGGATCCCTGAACCAGAGTCCTGTTCAGTTCTGCATCCTTCCGAAAGCCCTCACACCTATCCTCAAAGAAACCTGATGGGCAAATTCAAGTGTGGAGGGTCCTCCAGCACTACCTCGGAGTTCCTGACTGTCATTAGGTCCAATACAAGCTGTCATAAGACACTCATTGGATTCAGTTCGCCAGGTAAAGGAATCGTAACTGTGCCCTGTTAGTAACAGGCCTTCATGGAAAAAGCGCAGTTGCTTACAATCCTATTATAGAATGTAGATAAAGACCACAAGTTTACCAGTTGGTTGATGTCTGATGCTTGAAAACTATTGATTAGCAAAGTACTGGCAAAGGAACAACGTGAGATCATGGGGTAAAAATCAATTGAAGTTATAGTAGAAGAAACAACCTCACTGGTTGCTTTTGCATGCTCTAGAGAGTTCAGCACTTACATGTCAAGATCTCACACAATTAACCCAATGCTTACATGTCAAGATCTCCTCACACAATTAACCCAATGAAACTGAAGGGAAAATTATGCTCTGAGGAGTTAGATGACTATCACAATATAAAATTTTAATGAAAAATCAAAACCAAATTCTTTAACTGCAGCAGGAAATCAATAACAAAAGCAGAACTCTTTTTTTTTGCTGAACTCTCACATGCAATTTGATGTAATCACTAAGAAGGCACACTACACACCAGCAACGTTACTTTGTGGAGTTGGAGGATATACTCAAACTCTCCTTTGAGGAGAATATACACCAATCTTCACTGAGGGGTCAGTGGTGGAAATGGAGACCAGCGTCAAGTTCAACGGTTTCAACGTCTCCAAAGATCTGTTCAGGACTCAACACACTGATGCAATCAAGGATTTTGAGGAGATTTGGTGTCACCAAAAACTCCAGCAAATTCCTACAGATGTACCTTGGAGAGCATTATGATTGGTTGCATTACAGTCTGGCATGGAGGCACCAATACTCAGGATTGCAAGAGGCTGCAGAGGGTTTTAGATTGAGCCAGCTCTATCACTGGCACAACCCTCCCCACTATCGAGGACATCTTCAAGAGGCGTCATCCATCACTAAGGACAATCACCAAACAGGACATGCCCTCTTTCCATTTCTACTATCAGGAAAGAGGTACAGGAGCCTGAAGACCCACACTCAGCGATTTAGAAACAACTTCTTCAGAACAAATTTTTCAACGGTTCATGGAGCCATGAATAACACATTGTTACTCTTTGATTTTTTTTTAAAACAGAAAAATTAGTTCCATTTCCCTGATGCACATCTGGCATTGGGTGGCGGGGTGGAGGTATGCCTCTACCAAAGGAGGTGTAAGGTGGAGCACCTGCTTAGCTCCCCTCAGAGTCACATGAAGCCATGGGAGTAGGTGGTGGATGCTGGTGCATATCGCAGGTCCTGGTTATGCCAGGCAGACACTCTGTGACGAAGTTTGATGATGGATGGGGTCAGCCACCTTTAAAGTTACAGCCTAGAAGAAAGCAACGGCAAATCACTTCTGTAGAAAAATTTTCCAAGAACAATCATGGTCACGGGACTATGATCACCTACGTCATACAACACAGCACAAAATGATGATGACGATGATATATATTGAAACATCTGGTGAAATGCATTGTCTGCGTCAATTCAAATCAGCAAGGGTTATGCTGGGTGTAGCCCACAAGTGTCACTATTCTTCGGGCACCAACATAGCATGCCCACAACTCACTAACGCTAACCTGAATGCCTTTGGACTGGGGGAGGAAACCAGAGCATCTGGAGGAAACCCAAGCAGTCATAGGTAAAACAAACAAACTCCTTATAGAGAGTAGAGGGAATCAAACCTCTTGTAGTGATTGCTGGTGCAGTGTAGTGATCCACTAACCACTGCGTTTCTGTGTTGCCTATTTAGTTGCACTATTCACTTCTTGTTGTTCATTTATAGAATTATGTCTTTGAACTGTACTGTTGCTGCAAAAAATTCATGATATATAAGCCAGTGATAATAAACATAATTCTGCTTCAAGATCAGTTGATAATTGCAAGTAAATCTGGAAGGCGCACGTCAAAAAGGGACAACGTCTTGGCCCCTAATTCTCTGCAGTAAGAGCATCTGAGCCCATAGTGTCATTGCAGTCTTGAATATTAAGATTCTTTGCAGGCAAAATCATTTCCAGTTTGGTCATATAGGTCCTTGTGCACCTCCATCCAGCACTGACACCAGATGTAATGAGGAGAAAGTACAAGAGGAGGGACAATCAGTTAATGCACTGTGCAGTCATCTTTGGACAAGGCTGGCTAATGGGCCATTCTTGTCAGCTCCCAGACAGCTGTCCGAAGCTCCACGTGGAGAATGAGTTCAGACAGATCTTAATGGATGTCAGCCTGCAGAAGGAAGAATCCTACAATTTAGCATCAATTAGTGCTAATTGGTCAGTCTCCCAGGGCGAGCCTGTCACGGCAAAGGAAGACAGGATTTAGATTGAAGTGGTCAGTGTCTCACTGAGGTTAATGCATGCTGCCAGGCAGGATGGAAAAAGACCTGTCCTGTGTCTGATGTGTGCTTTACCTAATACCCACTTGCAGAACTGGAAGCAGAAAAAAAACCTTCATTTCCCCAGCTTCAGAGCTTGAGGGCAGCACAGCAGTGCAGTGCTTAGTGCCAGCTGTAAGATTGGGGTGTAATTCCTGCCGCTGTCTGTAAAGAGTTTGTACTTTCTCCATGTGACCATGTGGGTTTCTTCTGGGTGCTCCAGTTTTAGAATCTGAATCAGGATCAGAACCAGGTTTAATATTACTGGCATATGTCATGAAATTTGTTGTCTGTGCAGCAGTAGTACATTGAAATATGTAATAGAGAAATATGTTAATTATGGTAAGTAATTACATTAAGTACTGTAAGTTATTACATTCATCCCATGAACACAACCTCACTACTTTTTTTTATTTTTATACTACATATTTAATTCAACTAATAGTTAAATACGTAGTGGAAAAATAAAAAAGAAGTGAGGTTGTGTTCATGGGTTCAATTTCTATTCAAAAATTGGGTGGCAGAGGGGAAGATGCTGTTCCTGAAACACTGAGTGTGTGTCTTCAGGCTCCTGTCCCTCCTTCCTGAAGGTAGCAGTGAGAAGAGGGCATGTCCTGGATGATGGGGTCCTTAATGAGGGATGCCACCTTTCTGAAGCATCACTCCTTCAAGACGTCCTGGATACTACAGAGGCTAGTGCCCATGATGGAGATGACAACACGTCTCTGCAGCTTAGTTCGATCCTGTGCAGTAGCCCTCCCAAACCAGACAGCGACGTGGCCAGTGAGAATGCTGTCTATGATACATCTGTAGAAATTAGCAAGTACCTTTAGTGACATCCCAAATGAAATATAGCTGCTGTCATGTCTTCTTTGCAGCTGCATTGGTATATTGGGCCCAGGATAGATCAAAGGTTTTAAAGGTTCATTTTGTTGTCAAGGTACAGTAGAACTCTGATATTTGTCCTCTCCAGATAGTTATGAAATACAGAAAGACCATGGGTGTTGTTGAAAGAAGATGTCAGCTTCCCCCACTCCGGCACAAAAAGAAACAAAACTCGCAAACCCCAAAATCTCCTACCCCACAGAAAAAAAACCAGTGACAATAGCACAAATCCCAACCTCAGGGGATTTGTCAACAAATCATCAACTCCACCCCCGCAGAAAAAACTGCAACAATAACGATTCCCGACCTCGTCACTTGCAGAAAAAGCAATGACAACAGCAACAAATCCTCAACTCCTCACCTACAGAAAAAAACAGCGACAATAACAATACCCTGTGGCAACCCATTTCCTGGCACATTGGAACCGGCTCACAATTAGCCAGCGTTCCGGCTAAGGGAAATAGCCTAACGGGGGTTTGTGAGTATGTGTCTTTTGGAGCATCCGCGCCCACGGGGGGCGGGTTGAGTGAGGCTTTAAAGCAAGGCTGTTGAGTTCGAATAAAGTTATCTTTGACTGCAGTTTACCGACTCCCGTGTCGTTATTTTAGCGCTGCGTGTAGCACACCACTACAACCCGACATTCACAGAGAAGAACAGCCACAGTACCGTCAAAACTTCCAACTCCACCCCACACACACAAAAAGCTAACAGATCACCACCCTCCGGCCAATCGGCCACAAGAAAGAAAATGATGAAAACCTGAAGCAGACCAATATAAAGGACAGTCCAATAATCACACAAATCTCAGAATATCAAAAACATCTTTCTGTCAGCATTCGAGGAGAGCCGCCAAAGGAACTCATCTGTTCCATGAAGAGTGACCGCCACACTGATTCCGAGTGCTGCCAGCCTGGCTGCTGACTGTCGTCACCCTAATCACCTCTGTTGGGAGCGATTGCTGACCCCTCCACGTACACCTGGATGATTCAATCTTCCTCGCCGCTTCGAGATATTGACACTCCAAGAACTTGAACACTTCTGATCCCTCCATGAAGACTGGTGTGCATTCTCTTTCTTTCTGAAGTCCACAATCAGTTCTTCGTTCATTCTGACACTGAGTGCAAGGTTGTTGTGACACCTCTGAACTAGCTGATATATCTCACTCTTACACGCCCTCTCGTCACCATCTGAAATTCTGCCAACATCAGTTGTGCCTTCAGTAAATTTATAGATGGCATTCATCCCACATTTCAAAAGACAGTCAGGATAGAGTTAGTGAGTTGTCCTGGAAGTATGGCAACACTTGCAGTCTGCCCCAGCACAATCCTTGCCGACTTGATTTGATGCAAACAATGCATTGCACTGCTTTGGTGTACATGTAACAAATAAAGCTAATCTCTCTTTCTTCAACTCAGCCTCAATTCTACAATTACAGGACTGCACCATGCAGGAGGAGGACATTCAGCCCTGTCTCCTCATGCTGGCTCAGTGTAGGACTGGCCCAATTGGTACCATTTCCTTGCTCTTTCTTTATACCTGGCAAATACAATTCAATTCAACTCAAATTTAATTGCCATTCAACCTTTCATGAATACAGGGTTCCCCTGCTAACTGAAGGCAGAGCGGTCCTATGAAACGGTTCGTAAGCCAGAATGTCATAAAGCGAAGAAGAAATTACCAATAATTTATATGAGAAAAATTTGTGAGCGCTCCCAGACCCAAAAAATAACCTACTTAATCATACCAAATAACACATAAAACCTAAAATAATTCTAACATATAGTAAAAGCAGGAATGATATGATAAATACACAGCCTATATAAAGTAGAAATACTTTTCTGCAATCATTTCAGCACTGTCGAGCATAGTGAAGATCTCACGCAAGCGCTCTTGGTGGAAGCACTCTCAGCAGAAACACTCTCTCCAGTGACCTTTAAACTATGAAGCTGCTGTCGCCTCAAAACCTGATGAAACCACCCTTGACTACCTTTAAATTCCATTTTCACAAAAATGTCTATAATTCACATGGGAAAATTCTTTTCCAATAAGTTGCAGTTTCATCACAGTTAAACACTTGCTTATACGAATAACCACCTTCTGTAATTATTTTCTCCAGTTCTGCTGGGAACTTTTCGGCAGCTTCAGTATCAGCCGAAGCACTCTCTCCAGTAAACTTTAAGCTATGAAGCTGCCCTTGCCTCAGAAACCGATCAAACCACCCATGACTGCCTTTAAATTCCACTTTCACAACAGATTCATCACCATTGTCCAGTGCTTTCTGTTTCCGCTTATTAAAAAGACTGACTGATTTCTCCTTAAGTATAAGATAACGGAACACCACGCTTTGTACACCCATCAATCCACTCGAGCAATAGACTTTCCATTTTATCCATTATTGGATGCCGACTAAAAGAGACCACGTTGCTATGAGCAGAACTAATAGTAACATCAGCAGCTTTCAAGATTTTTTCTCTCTGCGTGTAAATAGTGCAAATGGTGGATGTAGGCAAGTTCAATCCACGGACAATGTCCTTACTTCGTTGACCATGATCGAAACGCTTAACTATGTCCAGTTTTACGCTAAGCATAACACCCTTACGAGCTCTCTTTGGCTTTTCCAATACCTTAGAACCCGTCTTGCTAACGGATGCACAAAATAAATCAAGATAAAGCACAAATGCTCACAGATGCGTGTTTAAGCTATGGTGGCTAGAAAGCAGTTCCGGGGATGGAGCTTGGCTGCTTGGGGTGAGCGCTGCCTTTTTTCATAAAAGCAAAAAACTCTTCAGCTAGCAAAAACAGATAACTAATGTAGGTCATTCGTAACAGCGAGCTGTCATAAAGCAAACGTTCTGAAAATGGGGGCCATCTGTACCCATGAATACAATGAAATGAGACACCATTACTCCAGGGCCAAGGTGCAATACACAGTACCAACAAGTCACACACAGCACAAAGCACACATACAACAGTATGGCTTGAGGCTTATTCCTTGCTACGATGGAGGCTAGGCAGCCCTCCCGCTGTCCATCAAAAAAATAATGAACTAGACTTGCAAAGAATCGGAAGAGGAAATATTTCCTCTTCATTTAGTACTATACTGAGTGTTACAATTGAAATCACTTCTACTATCCTTTCAGATAATGTATTCCAGGCAACAACTTGGTGAATAAAAATTTTCTTGCTTATCCCTCCCAAACTCTGCTGTCAATAATCTTGAATTCTGTGTGTTCTCTATTCACAAGGCGTGGGCATCATTGGCAAGCCCAACATTTATATTGCAGGCAAAATTCCCCACAAACTGAATTGACACCTCAACAGTTAGTCAAGGGATGATCAGAGTGGTGAATGGGGAATCAGAGACTAGATAAGGGATTGACGGCAGATTGCTCACCCTGATGTTCTTCCATAGAGTCATTGTGTCTTAGAGTACTGTCGAGTTGGGTTTCTTGTTCTTCTTTGGACATGTGCAGCTTCCCCACTTGAAAGAGATTGAATGCGTCTACCCGAAAGTTTTTAACCGGATTCCACTCAATGACCAAACATCTTTTCCTTTTTCTTCCTTTTATTTTTCACAAGTGAGGCAGTTTGATAGTTCCATCAGTCATTAGTCATTAGTCACTAGTCAATCATTAGTCCTTAGTCATTAGGTGAAAAAACTGGCTGCCTCTCCGGACTTTGTAGACGGATTCCGACCTGCACAGTCTCCGTTTCTCTAATAGACCGTTATGTTTTTAAACTGGGCGAACCCTCCCCGAAGATTCTGGAGCTCTTCTTAAACCTCACGCCATTTCCCAGTAGCACCTGCGCATGATGATCCCCGTGACGAAGCTAGCGCTAACCCAAACGCAGTGACAGCAGGGCTCTTTTCCATGAAACAGTCTCTCAGGTTATTTAAAGTTCAGCATCTTACCTCAGATTCCAAAACTGCTCCCGGACTGCCACTGTGATGCTGCGGGGTCCCCTCCCAATGTTCTGGGCAGAAGCACCACTCAGGCAGTGGGTTCCATCTGGTCTATTAGTGGATTCTTGCTATTACTTTTAAATTTTATTTTCTTTTGCCTCTAGGTCCCAATACTTTCTAGAAACTCTAGTTTGTCTTGACAGCACCGTAGAATAGAAACAGGCCCTCTGGCCCAACTTGTCCATGCTTACTTAGATGCCCATTGAAGCTGGTCCCATTTCCCTGAACTTAGAAACATAGAAAACATACAGCACAATACAGGCTCTTCAGCCCACAAAGCTGTGCCGAACAAGTCCCTACTTTAGAATTACCTAGGCTTTACCCATAGCCCTCTATTTTTTTAAGCTCCACGTAGCCACTCGGGAGTCTCTTAAAAGAACCTATGGTTTCCGCCTCCACCACTGCCACCGGCAGCCCATTCCACGCACTCACCACTGTGTGAAAAACTTACCCCTGACATCTCTTCTGTACCTACTTCAAAGCACCTTAAAACTATGCCCTCTTGTGCTAGCCAATTCAGCCCTGGGGAAAAGCCTCTGACTATCCACACAATCAATGCCTCTCATCAACCTCTATCAGGTCACCTCTCATCCTCCGTCACTCCAAGGAGAAAAGGCAACCTATTCTCATAAGGCATGCTCCCCAATCCAGACAACATCCTGAAGGGCCTGTATTGTGCTGTATGTTTCCTATGTTTCTAAGTAAATCTCCTCTGCACCCTTTCTATGGCTTCTATGTGCTTCCTGTAGTGAGGCGACCAGAATTGAGCACAGTACTCCAAGTGCGGTCTGACCAGGGTCCTATATAACTGCAACATTACCTCTCAGCTCCTAAATTCAACTCCATGAATGATGAAGGTCAATACACAGTACAACCACAGAGTCAACCCGTGTTGTAGCTTTGTGTGTCCTATGGACTCGGACCTCAAGATACCTCTGATCCTCCACACTGCCAAGAGTCCTATTCTGTCTTATACTACATTCTGCCATCATATTTCACCTACCAAAATGAACCACCTCACATTTATCTGGGTTGAACTCCATCTGCCACTTCTCAGCCCAGTTTTACTTCCTATCAATGTCAACTTGATCCACATCCCTCTAAATCTTTCCGATCCATCTACCTGTAAAAGTGTCTTTTTAATTTTTTTAATGTGCCTGCCACAATTACTTCCTTTGGCAGCCAATTCAATATACACACCCCCTCTGCATGAAGAAGAATTCCCCCCCCACCAAATTCCATTTAAATCTTTCTTTCCCTTCTAAACCTTCCTTTCAAAATATTGTTCTTACTGCATTACAACTAGGGTACATAGCTTCACAAAACTAGAATCAGAAGACAGAGCCTCAAGATTCGGCGGATTTGATTTAGGTCTGAGATGAGGTGAAACTACTTATTCCAGAGAGTAGTGAATCTGTGGAATACTCCACCCAGAGAAGCAGTGGAGGCTCCTTCATTAAATATGTTTAAGACACAATTAGGTACGTTACACGCTCACGGGTTCATTTACTGTGAGTGTCACTTTAAGAGACGCCTGGATGAGGTGGGATTTTGACATCAGTATAACAAGCTGCGACGGACCACTGGGATAGAGCGAGAGCAAAATGCTTTGTACTGCAAGCTGCCAGTGGGGGTTTGCTGTAAAGAAATGGATAAAGTCTGCTACTTTCCTGTGCCCAAAAGATTGGATTGTTTAAAGGACTGAATGTGTGACTGTCACTTCGTATAATCCATATGTGGATTTTTGTTGGAGTATCCTGTGGAACCACTTTTGTTAACCCTTACCTGGATGCGGGTGTGTGTTGTGGTAACCACTTGGAAGAAGGGATATTCCATGACTGTCACCTCTGGGATATTTCTACATGGATTTCGGAACGACTTGACAGATAAGATTTTCGGCAACTGTTACTTTGTTTATCCAGTGTGGAACTGGTAGAATTTCTTCATAATTGCCTTCTCTCTACATTTTTAACGTGGATTTATAGGCCTCTCCCATTGTTTATTCCATGGATTACTGGACCTTTCTAGGTTGCCTTCTTAATCTTAAGACTTTAAGAACTGTTCCTAAGCTTGATAGTTTAGGAGCCACACACATGCATAACACTGTTAACTTCTGTTTATTTGGTTTAATTTTTTATATATTGAGTAGATACTAATAAAGATAGTGGTTTTAACATTAAACCTGACTCAATTTGTGATCTATTGCTTCTGGTACGTAACAGGTAGGTTTTTTCATAGCATGGTAATTAAGGGTTATGGGTCAAGATAGGCAGGTGGAACTGAGTCCACAGCCAGATAACAAGAACATAAGTTATAGGAGCAGAATTGGGCCTTTTAGTGCATCAAGTTTGCTCTGCCATTTCATCACGGCTGATCCATTTTCCCTTTCAGCCCAATCTCCTGCCTTTTCCCATATCTCTTCATGCCCTGACCAATCAAGAATCTATAAACCTCTCCCTTAAATGTACCCAATGACTTGGTATCCACAGTTACCTGTATCAACGAATTCCACAGATTCAGCCATGATCTTGTTGAATGGTGAAGAAGGCCCGACAGACCTGCTCCTACTTCCTATGTTCTTTTTCCTCTCACCTTTAACCTATGCACTCTAGTTGTTGATTTCTTTTCCCCTGTTAAAAACTCTGAGTGCATACCCCCTATCTGTGCCCCTAATGATCTTATGCTTCTCTATAACTAGGGCTCGATATCAAGGATCCAAACCATTAATCAAGAGGTAAGCAGACCCAAAGCTGGGAACCCTTGTTCTAAAAGGTCTCCTGTACTCTGTGGCAATATTAAACTAATTTACCGAGGAATAAAGTCCTAGTTTGCCCAACTCCTGTCTATAACTCAGCTCCCAGTGTCTAGACAACATTCCCTTAAATCTGCTTTGTGGATTTAATGTACCAGAAAACCCAACAGCTTCAAGGCTACCATTACTGAGCCTAGAATTTTAATTCCAAATTTTATTACATTACTTGAATTTAAATTACTCAGCCATTGTGTTGGAATTCAAAAATATTCCCATTGATTAAGCCCAGCCAGGCCTCTGAATATTGATCTAGAAAATTAACAACTATGTCAGCACATCTCATTGTCCTCTCAGTACAAGCAGTGTTTTGTGCCATCATGGGCACCAGCCTCCCCACCATTGAGAACATCTTCATTGCAAATGTACTGCTGTTGCAAAAAAGAACAATTTCTCAGGATTATTTTTATTTGCACAGTTTGCCTTTTTTTTGCACATTGGTGTTTGTCAGTCTTTGTCCATATATGCACAGTTTTTATAAAATTCTATTGTATTTCTTTTTTCCTTGTAAATGCCTACAAGAAAATTGAATCTCAAGGTGTGAGGCCTCCGTCCAGGTGTGTTGGCCATGGGTGTTGCATCCTAGCTATCTAGATACACAAGCCTGAGCAGTACAACATGGAGAGCAAGCTGTTGCCCATGTAGCAAGCTCCCCCTCCACACATCTGATGAACCCAAAGGAATGGCAGAGGCTGACACAGTTTGGTACCAGCAGCGTCGCAGAAGTTGCCAGTCAACATTGAACTCAATGTAGGTCTGCCTTAGGGACTCTAGCTCTGGATTTTTCCCTCAGGGCTTACTCCCGAAGCCTTCCCAATGAGTAGGTATAGCTGCAAGGCAGTGAAGATATGAGATCAGAGTTTTCCTTCTCCTAGATGAACAGCCAACCACAGTTGACGAGCCCATTTGCCCGAAGTGACTGGTTTTGAGGTACTAGTAACTTGTCTTTGCCTTTTCTCCTGTCAGTAGAAAGAGTTCTTGTGGGCTTAGTAGCTAAGCCACATGTGAAGGCCAGGTGCTGGACTTGGTTGCTAGAGGCTATTTGAGGCGCACACCATCAGGAGCATCTGATAGGTAGTGGGAGCTTGTCCTCATTACCACCCCCAGCTATAACAACCTATAAGAACCTTAAGGTCACTTTCCTCAGATAGGCCGCTCATTCAAATTGAAATTCTGAGATTTATGGATTGGACTGCAGTTCAAATTGACTATAGTTCATATTGACCTCTTTCAGTTTTTTGTGTTCTCTCACCCATTCTGCACGTAGGCTGGCTGGGGGTTTGGGTGATCTGTTAGTCTGTGTGCGAGGGATAGGTCAGGGGCATTTGGGATTTGCAAGTTGTTATTTCTGTTTCTTTTTGAGTGGGGGTATTGATGTCTTTCTTTAAACTACTTATAGATTTCTGTATTCTATGGCTATCTGGAGAAGAGACCAACTTCAGAGTTGTACGTCGCATACATACTTTGATAATAAAATGAATCTTTGAACCTTTAGTATATCGTAATATATAAGTACTGGGATAACAAATTTACTTGGAACTTTGAAACACCACAAATATTCACAAAAACTGAATTTGTCTTGTCTATATAGAATGGTTGCAACCCCTCTGCTTAAAATGAAATCCCACAAGTAACAACTGAGATAAAGTGTATTTTATCAATATAGTAGTAGTACACCTTTTGAATAAATTCACTAGTCCATCTCCCACCTCGCCATCCTCAACACATTCTACAGAGGATGTATCGAGAGCATCTTGAGCAGCTGCATCACTGCCTGGTTCAGGAATTGCAGCATCTCGAATCGCAAGACCCTGCAGCAAGTAGTGAGGTCAGCTGAGAAGATCACCGGGGTCTCTCATCCCGCTATTACAGACATTTACACCACACGCTGCACCTGCAAAACTAACAGTATTGTGAAGGACCCCACGCACCCCTCACACAAACTCTTCTCCCTCCTGCTATCTGGCAAAAGGTACCGAAGCATTCGGGCTCTCACGACCAGACTGTGCAACAGTTTCTTCCCCCAGGCTATCAGATTCCTCAATACTCAGAGTCTAGACTGACATCTACATCATTTATTATTATATTGTATTTTGTCCTCTACTGTGCCTATTGTCTTGTTTATTAATTATTGTACTGCCCTGCACTGTTTTGTGCACTTTATGTAGTCCTGTGTAGGTCTGTAGTCTAGTGCAGTTTTTGTGTTGTTCTATGTAGTCTAGTGTAGCCTTGTGCAGTCTCACATAGTCTAGTGTAGTTGTTTTATGTAGCACCGGGGTCTTGGAGGAATGTTGTTTCATTTTTACTGTGTACTGTACTAGCAGTTTATGGTCAAAATGACAATAAACTTGACGACTTGATTTGACTTGCCTAGTAACCCAGATCATAAACACAAGAGAGTCTACAGATCTGGAATTCTGCATTCTGGCTCCCCTCTTACCTCTTCTCACCTGCCATTCACCTCCTTGTGGTACCCCTCCTCCTCCTTTTTCTTCCATGGTCCACTCTCCTGTCCAATCAGATTCCTTCTGCTTCAGTCCTTTACCTTTTCCACCTATCACCTCCCAGCTTCTTACTTCACCCATGCACCTCCCTGCCCGCCTAATTTCCACCTCACCTGGTTTCTCCTATCACCTGCCAGGTTACACTCCTCCCTCCCTCTTATTCTGGCTTCTTCCTCCTTCCGTTCCAGTCTTGATGAAGGGACTTGGCCTGAAACCTCTCTATAAATGCTACCTGACCTGCTGAGTTCCACTAGTTACCCAGAGACTGGCTTAATATTCAAATCCCACTAAGAAATTAAATTCAGTTAATTGCCTGGAAATTAAAAATGGTAAAAATATCATCTAGTTTTTAGTCGCGACAATGAAACTGCCAGATTATCATAAAAATCCATCTGGTTCACTAATGTTGTTCAAGTCTGCCATCCTTACATCTGGTCTGTATCTGATTCTGTCATGCCACTTGACAAAAACATGCAGATTGGTAGGCTAATTATCCACTGTAATTTGTCATTAGTGAGTAGATGAGTGGGGCATTTATGAGAATGTGGGGAATGGGATTAATGCAAGGTAAATTGGTGTTTCAAAGTTCATAGTAAATTTATTATCAAAGTACGTATACGTCACCATATACTACCCTGAGATTCATTTCCTTGTAGGAAAAGGAAGTACAATAGAATCAACGAAAAACTTTCAAAAGAAGTTTGGATAGGTACATGGATCGGAGGGCAATAGTCCGGTTGCAGGTTGCTGCAACCAGGCAGTTTAAAAGGTTTGGTATGGATTAGATGGGCTGAATGGCCTGTTGCTGTGCTGTAGCTTTCTATGATTCAAGAACTACACACAAAGATTGACATTGACCCCATGTGCAAAAGAAGTCAAAGTGTCCAAGTACAAATAGACTAAATAAATAAATCTGAAAACATGAGTTGTAGAGTCCTTGAAAGTGATTCCATAGGTGTGGAATCAGTTCAGTGTTGAGGGGAGTGAAGTTATCCACGCTGGTTCAGGAGGCTGATAGTTGAGTGGTATTAACTGTTCCTGAAACTGGTAGCGTGGGACCTCAGGCTCTTTTACCTCCTTCCTGATGGCAGCAGTGAGAAGACAGCATGGTGTGGATGATAGGGGTTCTTGATGGATGCTGCTTCCTTTGATGGTTGGTATGGACTCACTGGACCAAAGGGCCCGTTTCCATGCTGTATCTGGCTCTATGAATGGAACTAACAGAACTGTGTTTCCAACAATGAACCACACAGTTTCAGTGACCTGCACTCTAACCGGTGCAGGTTGCTGGGAATAGCCATTGAATTGAATTAACTTTATTTCTCACATCCTTCACATACATGAGGAGTTAAAAATCTTTATGTTAGGTCTCCATTTAAATATGCCATGTGCAATCATAGTAATTTATAATAAATGGAACAGCCAGTGTAATACAGAGTACACTCAAATCAGCATGAGTTAATCAGTCTGATGGCCAGGTGGAAGGAACTGTCCCATTGCTTGGACTATTTGAGCCAAAGGGCCTTTTGCCGTGCTATACTGTTCTATGATTCCTCTATAACTCTCTCTCAGTACTGATCCAGGTTGTGGTACCTTCATATCCTATGTCTGAATATAAAAGCTTGTTTGACTTCTTGGGAATTTCTGTAGTGTGTCATTAACTAGTGAAGCCATTGTTCAACAAAACTCAAAGCAATGGAAGGTGAAAAAGATTTAATACACAGCTCATCACTTGGGTGAGAACCAGTTTTCTTACTGATTGAATAGTCAGTACAGCTTTGATCATCGCACACACCTTCTGACATTTCAATCCAGTCAATCTTCTAGACAAAAGAGTCACAAAAAGAAATAAAGCTGTATAAAAAGAAGGCTGAAAGGACCAGACTATGTTGGTTTTAATACAGTGTGCTCCGAATTGCTTTTTTTCCTGTAGCTTAATGAAACAGTGAACACTCAAAGTGTGTAGGTTGATGCGATTTCCAGTTTTGAACCTTAATCCGCTACACCTGGGTAGTCTCAGTTACAAGGCTGATCATTTCTGGCTATCTAATAAAGATAAAAGAAATTGTGTTTAAAGCACATCCTCCCTGCTTTTCCTTTCTGTGTCTAGTTCCTCATCTCTAATTTCGGTTCTTTTTTCCGTCTGTATATACCCCTTTCTGTAGCCAGTATGACTTTAAATACTTCGTTGAGATGGACCACTGGTCCTGTCACTCACCAGGGTCCCAGATGTCTTGTTATCAAGTTAGACTCCTGGCAATTCATGGTGCAAAAGAGTTTTGAGCCTTGAAGTGCAGGAAAGTAATAGGGTGTGCTGCCAGTTATTTCCCCTCCAGCAAGATCTGGCCTATTTATCTTCACACTTTGTTCAGTGAGTACAGCACTAATGATGCCGAGCTGTCTGCCAGGCTTGGCGAAGTTATAATATGAACAGGACTGGACAGCTAAAAAGGAAGTTGGAATTTGAAACCTTTGTACCAAAGCTAAAACAATTAAGCTTGCTGCTTGCCTAGAGTCAATGCTTCTTTCAATTCACTGTGCTGCTCAGCATTGTCAAATACAGCATTGCTTTTTGCACTAGACTGACCTGGCTGCAAAAAAAAAGCAACACAAGAGTTATTAAATTCCATTTTAGAAGCAGTTTTCTCTCTATCAAATGACTGTGTAGGGCAGGAACCTCTGCTGAGCCTTTTTGTTAATGAAGGAGATAAATTGTAATTAACTGCAAACTGGAACTGACCCAAGGGCCAAATGGCCTACTCCCAGCAGCATACAATTTTTCCTTCCCTGTAATATGTGGGATTGGAAGGAAAATCCGAGACATCTTCAAGGAACGGTGCCGCAGAAAGGCAACATCTATTATGAAGAACCCACATTCCCCAGGACATGTCCTCTTCTCATTGTTACCATCAGGTAGGAGGTACAGACGCCTGAAGGCACACACTCAGCGGTTCAGGAGCAGCTTCCACCCCTCTGCCATCTGATTCCTAAATGGACATTGAACTCGTGAACACAACCCCACTTTTTAAAAAATTTCTGTTTATGTATATGTGTGTGTACATATTAAATAGTTAAATTAAGAATAGTAGTTCAAAACCGGATTCTGAAAAGTGAAAGTAGCCAACATTAAGGAATCAGAGGGCACCACTTTCTGTCACAGACAGAAGTTGCCTAATCCAGGACGACTGTGGGCCCTCAGCCACCTGCCCAAAACAGATTGGACCAACCCACAGAGCACAATTCATAAAGCTGACATCATGGGTTGTTGGGTTATATACGGAGGGTGGGGAAAGGAAGCCTGGAAATAATTTCAGCTGTTTCTGTGTCAAAGGAACTGCAGTGATTTTGCAGCAGCGATAGTGATGATTTAATACACTGTGAGATCACTTTGCGTCCGAATGTATTGCTGGGTTTCTTACATTGCAACAGTAAAATGCTGTAAAGTACTTCAATGATTACAAAGTGATTGTTGATGTCCCATGGTGGGCACTATATAAATGCACATCTTTCTTTCTTGAACAGGTTCATCACTATTTCCAATTTTCATTATAGTAACTCATCCCTTTCTCTAATCAGTGGACAGTTCAAAGCAATATCTAATTTCCTCAGACTGGTTTTTGAAAAATAAATGCAAATTTCCCCCAGTGCTTTCTTTGTGAATATAAATATTAATATGTATAAAGGGCCATTAAGTGTTTCATTCACACCATTTGGCTTCAGTGAAAATAGGAGCTTATCATTTTCTGCTCAATCAATGAACATTAATGAACACACACATCCTATGCTGGCAAAGCAGGAATATATCACTTAGATTCAAGTCCCACCAGCAAAGACTGACTCCCATCTATCACTTCAAACATGTCAGATAATCAATTCATGCCAAGGCTCTTCATGGGAAAATAAGCCAGTATTTACTACACCATGAGATAGTACAAAGAACATAATGATGACCCTTTCAGAGACTTTATAACACATGTTCCAGAGACCCATTTTTCCTCACTTAATACCTGCCAATATACTTGATGTTGATTATCTCAGTCACCCTGGCGATGAATCCTGAATGTTACTGGGATTGTTTATTTTAAAGAATCAAAACTCAGCTTTACATCAATTCAAACTAGTTAATTGGACATGTTAGCTTCAAATTGTTTTGATAAAAACACAATCCATGGGATATAATCTATAAATCACAATGCAGCTTCAGATGAAGAAGGCTTTCGTTTATTTGTTCACATCTACACAGCACTTCAAACCATTTTGTTAAGATGCTGAATGAATTGCCTTTGTCTCTGTGTGGCCTGGCTCTTCTTATTCTTGCTTTCACCCTGTCCAACCTCTCTATTAATGATTTAATAACTACTTAATGACTTTTAGTAACTATTTAATAACTATTAACTATTTAATAGACATATATAGACACACACACTTCTTGCAATTCAATTTTGTTTTCTCTTTACTTATTTAACATGTATTTCATTGTACTGCTGCTGTAAAGATAAAAGTTTAATTATGTTGATGATTTTAAACCCTGATTCTGATTCTTTTGCCCTCATCACTCACATTTTCTGCCCTCAGCAAATCCCACCACCTATCTTGCCCCTCTCACCCACCACTCTCCAAGACATAGCTACCCTTCTTTGACTCAATCGCTTTAGGATCTAATCAGAAACCGTACAGGAAAGCTTTTTAGAATTGGGTTTAATATCACAGGCATATGTTGTGAAATTGGTTAACTTTGTGGCACCAGTACAATGCAATATACAATAATAGAGATAAAAAATTAATTACAGTAAATACATACATATGTAGTTAAATAAGCAGCGCAAAAAAAAAGTTAAAAAGTGGTGAGGTAGCATTCATGGGCACCACTTTTATGCTCTAACACTGAGCCCCTGAGGAGTGCTGCCAAAGAGACCTGAACCTTGGTCATCTCGGAGGCTGAAGTACGCAGGTGTTTCCAACGAGTGGACAGTCACAAGGCTGCAGGACCGGACGGCATCCCAGGGCGGATACTCAGGATGTGCACGGCACAGCTGGCTGGTGTGTTTACAGACATTTTAAATCCCTCCCTCTCCCATTGTAGAGTGCCCCCCTGCTTCAAAACATCCACCATTGTTCCTGTACCTAAAAGACCAAGGTAACATGCCTTAACAATTGGCATCCTGTCGCACTCACCTCAATAACAAGCAAATGCTTGAGAGGCTGGGTAGGGATTACATCTGCAGCTTGTTACTGTCCAATTTGGACCCCTTACAATTTGCCTACTGATACAACCGATCGACAGGTGACGGAATAACCACAGCTCTACACACCGTCCTCATGCATCTGGAGAAGCAACATGCTTAGGTGAGACTACAGTTCGGCATTCAACACCATAATTCCCTCCAGGCTCGACAAGAAGCTTAGAGACCTTGGCCTTGACCCTACCTTGTGTAGCTGGATCCCAGACTTCCTGTTAGATTGCCAGCAGGTGGTACGAGTAGGCTCCCTCAACTCTGCCCCTCTGACCCTCAACACTTTTATGTTGTGGTACTGTTTCCCAGATTGTAGCAGCTGGAACAGTTTGTGGTTGGGGTGACTCGGGTCCCCAATGATCCTTTTTACACACCTGTCTTTGTAAGTGTCCTGAATAGTGGTAAGTTCATAAATGCTAGGACTAATAGGCTCCAGGACAGCTTCTTCCACCAGGCCATCAGACTGATTAATTCACACTGATACAATTGTATTTCTAAGTTATATTGACTGTCTTACTGTACATACTATTTATTATAAATTGCTATAAATGGCACATTGCACATTTAGACAGATATGTAACGTAAAGATTTTTACTCCTCATGTATATGGTTGTTAGTAATAAAATCAATTCAATTTAGATGATGAAATAGATGGCTTTGCTGCCAACTTTGCAGATAATACAAAGATTGGTGGAGGGGCAGGTAGTGTTGAGGAAACTGATAGGCTGCAGAAGGACTTAAGACAGTTTAGGAGAATGGGCAAGAAAGTGGCAAATGAAATACAATATTGGAAAATGCATGGTCATGCACTTTGGGAGTAGAAATAAATGTGCAGACTATTTCCTAAATGAGGAGAAAATCTAAAAATCTGAGATGCAAAAGGACTTGGGATCCTTGTGCAGAACAAGCTAAAAGTTAATTTGCAGGTAAAGTCGGTGGTAAGGAAGGCAAATGCAATGTTGGCATTTATTTCAAGAGGTCTAGAATATAAGAACAGGGATGTGATGCTGAGGCTTTATAAGGCACTGGTGAGGCCTCACCTTGAGTATTGTGAACAGTTTTGGGCTCCTCATCTAAGAAAATACGTGCTGACATTGGAGAGGGTTCAGAGGAGGTTCACAAGGATGATTCCGGGAATGAAAGGTTTATCGAATTAGGAACATTTGATGGATCTGGGTCTGTACTCGCTGGAATTTAGAAAGATAGGGCAGGGATCTCATTGAAATCTTACTAATGTTGAAAGGACAAGACAGAGTAGATGAGGCAAGGATGATTCCCATGATAGGAGAGTCTAGGACAAGAGGGCACAGCCTCAGGATAGAGGAGTGTCCATTTAAAACAGAGATTGGAGAAATTTCTTTAGCCAGAGGGTGGTGAATTTGTGGAATTTGTTACCACAGGCAGCTGTGAAAGCCAAGTCGTTGGGTGTACTTAAGGCAGAGCTTGATAGGTTCTTGATTGGATGCGGCATCAAAGGTTACAGGGGGAAGGCTGGGGAGTATACTGAGGAGGAGACAAAAGGATCAGCCATGATTGAATAGTGGAGCAGACTTGATGGGCCAAATAGCCTAATTCTGCTGCTATGTCTTATGGTCTTATGATTTACTATGGATGCTCATCTTTCATCCCATGACATATGGTCAGAATTAATGAATTGTGGGCATGCTGTGTTGGTGCTGGAAATATTGTAGGCTGCCCCCAGCACAATCACCAGGCTGTATTGGCCACTGGTGCAAACAACATTTTTTACTGTACCTCTCAGTGTTTCAATGTACACGTGACAAATAAAGCTCATCTCTGTCACTTTCATCTTCATTGCCATCAGTAATGTTGAGTGAGGACATTTTAAGATTCCTGATGGAGAGCTTGACTTTCTGGGAAGATACATAACTTTCTGTGATGCAAGCAGATTTTATTTTTAACACTAAAATACTAGGTCACTTAATCTACTCAGTTTTCAAGAGTTGACACAAAGGTAAAAAAGAAAATCATAGTTATGCAAAAACTTTTCCACACTATTTGGGCAAAAATCAAATTTATTGGCCATTCTTTATAATTCTTGCATTTGTGAATTTCTGCAGAGGACACTAAACACCAGCAGATGAAAATAACATTGGCCAGACTGTTAATGGAGGCAGGTTTGTATGACGTGGAAGGATGTTGGGTTTCCTTTAGTGAACCACATCTTCATTTTCACCATGATTCAGTGAATTTAGTTCAATAACTCACTGTTGTTGAGAGGGGTTCAAATTCAGGATAATATGGCTGCTTATCCACACCATCAGCTCTGCTCAAGCACGATTATAAGATACACACACAAAATGCTGGAGGGCTCAGCAAGTCTGGCAGCAGTTATGGAAATGAACAAGTAATTGTCATTTTGGGTCCGAAATGACGACTGTTCATTCACTTCCACAGATGTTGGCCTGCTGGGTTCCTCCAGCATTTCTGTGCATTCCTCTGGATTTCCAAAATCAGCAAACTTTCTCATGCAAGATTTCCACATGTCTAATTAACTGCAAAATCAGGCCTTCGACTGTTCAGTTACTCTGATGTCCTTCGTAAATCTGCAATGTAACCTTGGTGTCGTGAGTGCAAGTTGAGACAAAAGATGCTGGAATCTGGAGCAAAACACAAAGTGCTGGAGAAACTCGTGGAGTTGCCTAGCATCTGTTTAGGGGAAGGAATTGTTAATGTTTTGGGCTGAAAGCTTAGTCCATAAGATATAGGAGCAGAATTAGGCCATTCAGCCCATTAAGTCTGCTCCTCTATTCCATTCCACTCAACCCCATACACCTGCCTTATTGCCATCTACTTTGATGCCCTAACTGATCAGAAAACTATCAACCTGCGCCTTCAATATACCCACAGACTTGGCCTCTACTGCAGTTTGTGGTAGAGCATTCCACAAATTCACTCATCTGCCCTTTACCTCTATTCTAAAAGGTTGCCCCTCAATTTTGAGGCTGTGCCCTTTAGTTCTGAATATCCCACCATAGAAAACATCCTTTCCATAACCACCCTACCTAGTCCTTTCAACTTTTGGTAGGTTTCAATGAGATTCCTCCACATTCTTCTAAATTCCAAGGAGTGCAGGCCCAAAGCTGCCAAATGCCCCTCATATGTTAACCCCATTCAGTCCCAGAATCATCCTTCTGAAGCTCATCTGGACTCTCTCCAATGACAGTACATCTTTTGAGATATGGGACCCAAAACTGTTGGTAATACTCCAAGTGAGGTCCGAATAGTGTCCTATAAAGCCTCAGCGTTATCTCCTATCACTTTTAATCTATTTTCCCTGAAATAAATGTCAACATTGCATTTGCCTTCTTTACTACAGACTCAACCTGTGAGTTAACCTTCAGGAGTCCTGCACTAGGACCTTTAAGTCCCTCTGCACCTCTGATGCTTGAACCTTCTCCCTGTACTATTCTTCCTTTTACCAAAATGCATTATCATATATTTCCCAACATTGTATACAATCTGCCATTCTTTTATACCCATTCTTCCAATTTTTCTAAATCCTGCTGCAATCGCCTCGCTTCCTCAGCACTACCTACCCCTCCACCTATCTTCATATCATCTGCAAACTTTCCCACAAAGCCATCAATTCCATTATCCAAATCATTGACAAACAATCTGAAAAGTAGCAGTCCCTATACTGACCCCTGAGGAAGACCACCAGTCAGAGGCAGCAAACCAGAAAAGGCCCTTTTTATTCCCACTCACTGCCTCCTATCTGTCAGCTATTCCACAGTATAAATTCAATTAAGAGATGGGATTACTTGTTTAGAAAGAGGTGATATAGGGTCAGAGAATATTGAATTTTTCTGGGTGGAGTTAAGAATCTGCCAGGGGAAAAAAAAATTATGGGAATCATATATAGGCCTTCAAATAGTAGCCAAGATATGGGGTTGAGATTACAAAGGGAACTGGAAAAAGCAGGCTATTGCGGTAATGTCACAATTGTAATGGGGGATTTAAATATGCAAGGGGATTGGGAAAATTAGGTTGGTGTTGGATTGCAAGAGAGGGAATTTCTCGAATGCTATGAGATGGCCTTTTAGAGCAACTTGGACTTGAGCCTACTCGGGGAAAGGCTATCTTAGATTGGGTGTTGTGTCAAATTAAGGAGCTTGATGTAAAGAAACCCTTATGAGGCAGCGATCATAACATGATTGAATTCAAAATGCAACTTGAGAGAGAAGCATAACACACATGCATCACTACTGCAATGGAATAAAGGGAATTAGAGGCATGAGAAAGAAGGTAGTTGGATTGGAGGAGGGTACTGGCAGGGATGACAGCAGAGCAGATGTGGCTGAAGTTTCTGGGAATAGTTCACAAAGTGCAGGATAGATATATCCCACAGAAGTTCTCAAATGGCAGAAGAAAGCCACTGTGGCTGACAAGAGAATTTAAGGACTGCATAAAAGCCAGGAAAAATTTAATGTTTCTGAAACAGAGACATTATGAAAGTGGATCTAAGTCTATGAAAATATTGGCGAGGAAACAAAAAAAATAGTAGAAAATACAATTCATAGAATTAGGAATCCAAGAACAAAAATGATAAAAAATAAACTAAGTGAAATTCAAGAAGCTTTTGAAAACTCTATATTCCAAAATTCCAGGGGGAAGCATAACCCAAATTGACACCTTCCTGAATTCTCTAGAGTTACCCACTTTAAGCGAAGAATAAAATAGAAAGATGACTGCTGACATAACTGAAGTTGAACTAAAAGCTGCAATTACTAGGCTTAAATTAAGCAAGTCAACAGGATCAGATGAGTATATGGCAGAGTGGTACAAAGAAATTAAAAATGAGTTCATTCCTGTCTTACTCCCCACACTGAACCGGTCTCTACAAAAGGCACAAATGCCACCCAGCGGGAAGGAAGCAATAATCTCAGCTATACTGAAAGAAGGCAAGGATAAACTGGAAAGTGGGTCATTTAGACCAATATCCATTCTTAATGTAGATTACAGAATATTTACCTCCATCATGGCTAAACGATTAGAAGAGTTTCTACCCATAATGATACATAACGATCAGACAGGTTTTATACAACAATGCTAAACACAAGACAATATATGAAGGACACTTCACATTATGGATCATATACAAAAAAATAAAATTGAAGCAATTGTGATAAGCGTGGATACTGAAAAGGCATTTGATTTGGTTAATTGGAATTTTCTTTACAGAGTTTTTCATAGATTTGGTTTCCATAACACAATTATTAAAACTATACAGGCACTATATGACAACACTACTACTAGGATTAATATCAATGGATATTTATCAAATAGTTTTACCCTAGAAAGGGGCACGAGACAGGGTTGTGCATGGTCACCACTACTCTTCGCATTATATCTGGAACCATTAGCTCAATACATCAGACAAAATGAAGATATCAGGGGAATTACTATTAAAGGGACAGAGCATAAATTGGCTTGTTATGCGGATGACATTGTCATCTATCTAGGGCAACCAACATACTCTTTACCTAAATTGATGCAATTCTTTGAACAATATTATCAGTTATCAGGATGCAAGATCAACATAGATAAAACCCAAGTACTTTCCTAAAACTATAGCCCACCAAGAGAAATTGAAAGTAGATATCTCTGGGCATGGCAAACAGAGCCTTTCAAATATTTGGGCATCATCATGTCAAAAGATTTGGCAAAATTATCAGAATGCAATTATCAGCCTATATATAAAAAAATTAAGGAAGATATAACAAGGTGGAACCTATTTCCTTTTTTTTAGTCTCAGTTCAAGGACTGAATCTATTAAAATGAATTTACTCCCCAGACTATTATATCTCTTTCAGACCCTACCAATAGAGATTAATCAAAATCAATTCAATGAATGGAACAAAATGTTATCAAGATATTTTTGGCAAGGTAAAAGGCCTAGAGTTTGTCTCAAAACTTTGCAATTAGCCAAGGAAAAGGGGGGAATGGGGCCACCTTCTCTCAGAGATTATTATTTTGCAGCACAATTGAGAGCTGTGATATGTTGGTGCAACCCATCATATGACGCTCAATGGAAAAACATTGAGGAGAGGATACTTCCCATCCCCATACAGGCAGTTTTGGCTGATAACAACCTACAAAGGTACATAAATACTACTGAACCCATGGGTGAAATGGACTCTTAAAATTTGGAAAACTATTATAAAAGAATATAAACTGGAAGGAGATATTGCAATTCTTAAATGATGTGCATATGACTTGGATTTTACACCAAATAAACTGGATGCTAGATTTAAGGACTAGACAGCTAAAGGATTAACAGTTCTTTGCAATATAATGAAAGAAGGAACACTGTTCAGTTTTGAAATGTTTTAAGAGAAACACTTATTAGAAAAACAAGACTTTTATCAGTATTTACGGATGTGACAATATGTTAATAGTATGGTTAAAGGTGTAACCAAGGCAAGAACATGTTTGATAGAGCTATTCAGAAAAGCATATAATTCAGATAATGGTAGTAGTATGGCGACCCATTTCCTGGCGCATCCGAACCGACTCACAATTAGATAGCCTACGGGGGTTTGCGAGCACAGAGCTTTGGAGCCTTTGCGCCATGGGGGGGCCGGTTGAGGGAGGCTTAAAAGTGAGGCTGAAGTTTTCGAATAAAGTTTTTTCCTTCGACTGCAATTACCGACTCCGTGTCGTAATTTTTAGCGCTGCGTGTAGCACACCGCTACAATTGGTGACCCCGACGGTCCAAACGATTTTTGGACCAGAAATGACCGACGCCGCCTCTGTTCATGCGGTTTCGTTGAAACTGCCGGGTTTCTGGACACAGCGCCCGGACCTATGGTTCCAGCAAGCCGAAGTCCAATTCCACTTTCGCCAGATCACCTCAGAAGACACCTGCTACTACTACGTGGTGAGCTCCCTCGACCAGGACACAGCGGCCCAGGTCGCGGAGTTCGTACAGTCGCCCCCGGCAGACGGCAAGTACACGGAATTCAAAGCCCTGCTCCTCAGGACTTTCGGACTCTCACGGCGCGAGCGGGCTGCCGGTTTACTGCACCTGGATGGCTTGGGCGACAGACCTCCATCGGCTTTAATGAATGAGATGTTGCTCTGGCTGACGGACACACATGCCTCATGTTTGAGCAGGCATTCCTGGAGCAGCTGCCGGAGGACATATGCCTGTTGCTATCCGACGCGGATTTCAGTGACCCCCGGAAGGTGGCAGCCCGGGCGGACTTGCTGTGGAACGCCAAAAAGGTGAGCGGGGCGTCCATCACACAGATCTCCCAGCCACGCTCCCGGCAGCAAACCAGTCCAGGCCCGGCCGCAGAGCCCGCCAACCCCCGGCCCAATGAACACTGGTGCTTCTACCACCAGCGGTGGGGCGCAGAAGCCCGCCGTTGTCGCCCGCCCTGCAAGTTCCCGGGAGACGCCAGGGCCAGCCGCCGCTGATGGCTATGGCAGCTGGCCACCGGGATAGCCTCCTGTATGTGTGGGATAGAAGGTCGGGACGCCGGTTTTTGGTCGATACTGGGGCTGAGATCAGCGTTTTACCTCCGACGAGTTACGACACCCGCAGCAGGGCACCGGGTCCCCCCCTGAGGGCCGTGAATGGCAGCACAGTAAGGACCTATGGCACCCGTCAGGTGCAGCTACAGTTCGGCTCCAGCCAGTTCACGTGGGACTTCACACTGGCCGCCGTAGCCCAACCGCTTCTGGGTGCGGATTTTTTGCGGGCTCACAGCCTACTGGTCGACCTGCCCAGGAAGAGACTGGTACACGCCGAGACCTTTCAGACGTTCTCCCTGGGTGCAGCCCAATTGCCAGCCCCCCACCTCGGCTCCATCACGCTGTCCGACAACGACTTCACCAGGGTCCTGGCAGAGTTCCCATCGGTTCTGGCACCGCAGTTCACAGCGGCCATGCCCAGGCACGGCGTACAGCACCACATCCCAACCCAGGGACCACCCCTCCACACCCGCGCTCGGCGGCTTCCCCCGGACAAGCTCCGACTGGTGAAGGAGGAGTTCCAGAGGATGGAGGAATTGGGGATCATCCGGCGGTCTGACAGCCCATGGGCCTCCCCCCTGCACATGGTGCCCAAGGCGACGGGGGGCTGGAGACCGTGCGGCGACTACCGCAGGCTGAACGAGGCTACCACACCGGACCGCTACCCTGTGCCGCACATTCAGGACTTTGCAGCAAACCTGCACGGCGCACGGATCTTCTCCAAGGTAGACCTCGTCCGAGGGTACCATCAAATCCCGATGCATCCTGACGACATCCCCAAAACGGCTCTCATCACCCCTTTCGGCCTTTTCGAGTTCCTCCGCATGCCGTTCGGCCTGAAGAATGCCGCAAAGACGTTCCAGCGGTTAATGGACGCGGTGGGACGGGACCTGGACTTCGCGTTCATCTATTTGGTTGACATCCTCATAGCCAGCGGCAGTCGTCAGGTGCATCTGTCCCACCCCCGTCAACTCTGCGCCCGACTGAGTGAGTACGGTCTTACAATCAACCCCGCCAAATGCCAGTTCGGACTCGATACCATTGACTTCCTGGGCCACAGGATTACTAAAGATGGGGCAACCCCTCTGCCCGCTAAGGTAGATGCGGTCCGCCTCTTTCCCCGACCCAACACGATCAAAGGCCTTCAGGAATTCGTAGGTATGGTCAATTTCTACCGCCGCTTCCTCCCTTCAGCTGCCCGGATCATGTGCCCCCTGTTCGCCCTGATGTCGAGTCCGAGCAAGGACATTACCTGGGACGAGGAGTCCGCCGCTGCTTTCATTCAAACGAAGGAAGCTTTGGCAAACGCCGCAATGCTAGTACATCCCAGAATGGACGCCCCTACCGCCCTCACAGTGGACGCATCAAACACGGCAGTCGGTGGGGTGCTGGAGCAGCTCATCGCAGGTCGCTGGCAACCCCTGGCGTTTTTCAGCAAACACCTGCGCCCACCCGAGCTTAAGTACAGTGCTTTCGACCGGGAACTGTTGGCGCTCTACCTGGCAATCCGGCATTTCAGGTACTTCCTAGAAGGTCGGCCCTTCACCGCGTTCACGGACCACAAACTGCTTACCTTTGCGTTTACGAAAGCATCCGACCCCTGGTCGTCCCGCCAGCAACGCCACCTGTCCTACATCTCTGAATACACGACGGATGTCCGGCACGTCTCGGGTAAGGACAATGTTGTGGCGGATGCGCTCTCTCGCCCTACCGTTCATGCCCTTTCCCAAGGGGTAGACTTTGAGGCACTGGCAGAGGCGCAGCAGGCGGATGAGGAGATTCCGAGTTACAGAACCGCAGTCTCCGGTTTGCAGCTCCAGGACCTCCCCGTAGGCCCAGGTGAGAGGACCCTACTCTGTGACGTCGCCACCGGCCAGTCCCGTCCAGTCGTCCCGGCAGCATGGCGGTGCCGCGTTTTCGACTCCATTCATAACTTGGCGCATCCCTCCATCTGGACAACTGTCTGGATGGTTTCCAGCAGGTTCGTTTGGCACGGACTCCGCAAACAGGTCAGTGAATGGGCCAAAACGTGCATGCACTGCCAGACAGCCAAGGTGCAGCGGCACACCAAAGCCCCACCGCAGCAGTTCCATCCCGCCCACCGGCGTTTCGACCACATTCATGTGGATATCGTGGGCCCCCTGCCAGTGTCGCGCGGAGCGCGGCACCTCCTGACTATCGTGGACCGGTTCACAAGATGGCCAGAGGCGGTCCCGCTCACCGACACCACCTCCGAATCTTGCGCCCGAGCCCTGATCGCCACCTGGATATCTCGCTTTGGTGTACCAGCCCACATTACCTCCGACAGCGGCGCCCAGTTCACCTCCAGCCTGTGGTCAGCTATGGCCAGCCTTTTGGGGACTCAGCTGCACCACACAACTGCCTACCACCCACAGTCGAACGGGCTAGTGGAGCGTTTCCACCGTCACCTGAAGTCAGCCCTCATGGCCTGCCTGCGAGGAGCCAACTGGGCGGACGAGCTTCCCTGGGTCCTACTCGGCATCCGCACAGTGCCCAAGGATGACCTGCACGCCTCGTCGGCCGAGTTGGTATACGGCGCGCCCCTGGTCGTCCCCGGGGAGTTCCTACCAGCCCCAAGGGGGCAAGAAGAAGAACCCGCAGCAGTCCTGGGCAGACTACGCGAGAAGCTCGGTAACCTGGCCCCCATACCCACTTCACAGCACGGGCGGCAACCGACCTGCGTACCCAAAGACCTACAGAACTGTAAGTTTGTGTTTGTACGAAGGGGCGGGCAGCGGCCATTCGAGGGGCCGTTTATGGTGCTCCGGAACAACGGGTCCACGTTCGTGCTGGACGTTGGGGGGAAAGAGGAGGTTTTCACGGTGGACCGCCTCAAACCGGCCCATGTGGACCTGGCACAACTGGCCGAGTTTCCGGCGCCTCGGCGCAGAGGCCGACCTCCCAAGCAGGTTCTGGCCCAGACTGTGGACATTGGGGGGTGTATCGCCGGTTCTGGGGGGGGGGTTATGTGGCGACCCATTTCCTGGCGCATCCGAACCGACTCACAATTAGATAGCCTACGGGGGTTTGCGAGCATAGAGCTTTGGAGCCTCTGTGCCATGGGGGGGCCGGTTGAGGGAGGCTTAAAAGTGAGGCTGAAGTTTTCGAATAAAGTTTTTTCCTTCGACTGCAGTTACCGACTCCGTGTCGTAATTTTAGCGCTGCGTGTAGCACACCGCTACAGTAGAATCATTTCAAGCGTTTATAAGGGTTTGTCAAATCTTAAAACACATTTGACTTCATGCATTAAAACAAAATGGGAGAATGAAGGAGGGATAATTATATCTGAGGAAGAATGGACAATAGCATGTAGGTATCAATGGAAGTGTAACAGTTCATAGAAATAGAAGGAGTTCAGATGGAAAAACTTGATAAGATTTTATTACATCCTCTCAGAAATTGCAGTATGATTGTAGCCTCCCTGTTTGCTGGAGAAATTATGGAAATCAAAATGCAAATCCTTATCATATTTTCTGCGAATGCCCTATTATCAAAGAATATTGGAGTGGGTTACACAATGCCCTGCAGGACATCTTTAAATGTGAAATACCATTAGAAAGTAAGACCATATATTTTGGGTGTATACCTCAAGAATGGTTGACAAGAGATAAATATTTAATGAATATACTGCTGGTGGCTGGTAAAAAGACTCTTACCAGGAAACGGTTATCACAGGAGAGCCCAACTTTAAATACATGGATGGAAATTACAATGCACATTGACAAAATGGAGAGGATAACAGCATCTGTTAATCATAAGTTGGAACAATTTGAATCATACTGGGAAAAATGGTTTAACTACAAAACACCTCATAGGCCTGATTTTATGCTCAGAAATCAATGAATATGTTGTAAAAAAAATCACTCCCTTCTTGTACATAGTTTTCTCCTTTCAATTGTTCTTTCTTTCCCCTCTTCTATAAGTGTATACCTCAGATAAGTATTATGCAGAGATTTGTGACAAATATGATTATATGATATATATGTACAATATCTGAAATACATCTTATGGAAATGTTTGTTTGATGATGAACAATAAAAAGTAAATTACAAAAAAAAGTGGCAGATGGAATACAGTGTTGGAAAATATATGATAATGCTTTTTTGTAGAACAATGATGAGGAATAGTATTGAAGTAGGGAGAAGGTTCAAACATCAGAGGTGCAGAGGGACTTAGGAGTCCTCATGCAAGACTCCAATAAGGTTGATTTACAGGTTGAGTCTGTGGTAAAGAAGGCAAATACAATGTTGCCATTTATTTTAAAGGGAATAGAATATAAGAACAAGGGGATAATGCTGAGCCTTTATAAGGCAGTAGTCAGGTCGCACTTGGAGTATTGTCAACAGTTTTTCAGAAAAGATCAGCTGTCATTGGAAATAGTCCAGAGGAGGATCATGAGGATGATTCCAGGAATGAAGGGGCTAACATAAGAGGAGCATTTGTCAGCTTTGGGCCTGTACTCACTGGAATTTAGAAGTATGCAGGGGATCTCATTGAAGCCTACTATGTTGAAAGGACTAGATAGGGTGGATATGGAAAGGATAGTTCCAGTGGTGGTGGTACCCAGAACTAGAGGGTACAGCCTCAGAATTGAGGGGCGACCTCTTAGGACAGAGGTAATGAAGAATTTTTTTATCAAGAGGGTAGTGAATCTGTGGAATGCTCTGCCACAGACTGCGATGGAGGCCAAGTCCATGGGTATATTTAAGGTGGAAGGTGATTGTTTCCTGATCAGACAGGTCATAAAAGTTTATGGCAAGAAGGCAGGTGCATAGAGTTGAGTGGGATCTAGGATCAGCCATGATGGAATGTCGACGTAGAATTAATGGACTGAATGGCCCAATTCTGCTCGTATGTCCTATGACCTTGTGGTCTCTTACCAACAGAGCCACACCACCACCTATACCTTCCTGCCTGTCTTTCCGATACAAAGCATATCCTTTGATGTTAAGCTCCCAAATATGGTCTTCTTTCAGCCAGGACTCAGTGATACCTACAACATCATACCAACCAATCTCTAATTGTGCCATGTTAGTCCACCTTATCCTGAATGCTAATATATTTAAATACAGCACCTTCAGTCCTGCATTCTTCACCCTTTTGAATTTTGCCTCTGTGGAACTCTCTGTTCCAGGCAATCCAGGCAGCTTCTTGAATATATCCGCAAAAAAAAATGCGAAAAGTTGCTGTAAGTGCGCTATTTCTTTTTTTTCTTTTTCTCTGCAATGTCCACTTTGTTAGCTTCTTCAATTACTAATGGCCTTGCAAGTGAAGGGTCTCAGATTCAGATTATCATACATTCATTGAAAAATACAGTGAAATTTGTCATTTGTATGAACAACCAACAACCCAAGGATCTAAGGATGGTCCGGGGTTACCACACATTCCAGTTTCAACATGCCATGCCCCTATGTTCAGCAGAGTACACAAGCAAAAACAACAACAGCAAAATGTGCCCCTTTATCTCCTTTGGTAACGACTCTGGAATTGTCAATAGCAACCAATGAAGACCCTAAACTCCAAGCCTCATACTCCAGACTTGCCAATGACCAGGACCCCGAACTTTAGGCCTCAAACTCCAGTCTCACCATCTAGAGTATCTAGGGGGTCGCTTGTCCTCATGCCTCCTGCCCTCACAGAATTCCTTTCCCAGAATACTCTTCACTGTCGACTCACTGACCTGGTTGGTGGGTGGAATGGTAGATCATCAGCCCTCATTGTAATTGATCAACTGGCCCCATCCAACCACAAATGCCCTTTACCACATATCCACATCGTTGGCCTCTGAATATGGAAGTGCAGAGCAGAGGACTGGTCTCCGGCCTGATTTCTAACTTCCCACAATCCCTGTCCCTAAACCCTAACCTGACCCATAATCCACTCTCTGTCCCCAAACTCATCCTCCTGCAACTAAAAGAGAAACTAAATCTGAGACACAATTTCGATGGAGACTGTAGCTCAGCACCATCTTGATTTCAAAACATCAACTGCTTATTTCTCTCCATAGATGCTGCCTGACCCTCTGAGTTTCTCCAGCACTTTTGTGCATAGCACTAAGGCTGGGGTGGTTGCATTTACTGATCCATGTTCAGCTCTTTATGATTTGATTTGATTGAGATGAAAGCCTCCTTGTTTCTTTGATGCAATAATACCCTTTGAGAAGCATACAGTATGTGTCTCTAAATAAACTATAATAAACCATCACAAAATGCAGGAGGAACTCAGCAGGTCAGGCAGCATCTGTGGAGGGAAATAAATAGCTGACAAAAAGCAGACTATATATTCCTCTCCATAGATGCTGCCTGACCTGCTGAGTTCCTCCTGCATTTTGTGTGGTATGTGTTCTGCTCTGGATTTCCAGCACCTGCAGAATCTCTCAAGTCTATAAATATCTATCGTCCTCTGATTTCCAGATTGGGCCAATGAACAATAAACTGTTCCCTCCCCTTCCCCTTCCTTTTCAGTCATGAAGAAGCATCTTGGTCCTAAACATTGACTGTTTATTCATTTCCCTAGATGCTGTCTGACCTGCTGAGTTCCTCCAGCGTTTTATGTGTGTTTCATTAATAAAGTGCCTAATTTCCACTTTAAATATTAATCAAGGTTAATTTATCCTGTTTTGTCTTTAAATTGTAGAAGTCACCTGAATGGACACTGTAAGCTTCTTTTGTCAGTGAACGGCTTCTATTCTGTGCATTGTGGAGCTTGACTGAATTTATAGCAAATCGATAGTAAGGGGGAGGTAATCAGGAGAATAGCAAAGAATAGATCACAAGTCAATGCTATCACCTTTTATATCTCATTCTATTCAATACAAAAATGCATTATAGACCATAGCGCTATTGGAAAAGAGCTTCAGGAGTTTGTATTGTGACAAAGCCAATAACAATTTAGCTTCCTTTAATTTTTCAGTCATACCAGGAACTCAAGCACAAAGATCCAGGCTGTTACTTTGGTACAGTACTGAGGCAATGTCAGGGGGTGGGAGGAGGGGAAAGGAGAAGTTCAATTGCATCTGAGTGAGCCCATGGTCACCCCTTTCATTCCTCCTTCCTGTCCAGCCCTGATAAAGGGGCTCGGCCTGAAATGACAACTGTTTAATCCTTTCTATAGATCGGGAACCCTTGCTTAATGGTATTGGTCCATGGCATAAGAAAGGCTTGGAATCCTTGCCACACATGCTGTCTGACCTGCTGAGTTCCTCTAACATTTTGTATGTGCTACCCTGGATGTCCGGCATCTGCAGAATCTCTTGTGTTTATTGTTAAACTGAATCAGTGAGTAAGCTTTTCCAAGAAACATTTAATTAAGGTGCTGCCTGCTTTCTACACGATCTTTTGGAAATACTTTAACAAAGAGAAAGGAAGTTCCCCAGGTGCCCTGCCAAAACAATACCCAAACACAAATTATCTGCTTTGTGCGAGTTCATTACAGATCATTTATAACATAAATTATATTGCAGAGATGCCTGACTGAGCTGGTAAATGTACTCTGTTATTACAAGGCTTTCCTCTTATGAAAGGAGGCATCTGAGATAATAACCTGGTTTCATATGTCAGAGGTAAACGTGGAAAATTAAACTGTGAGTGGGGAAAAGAGACAGAGGTTTAATGTAAAAATGGATCAATTTAAGACTGATCATCACAAAGTTATTTATATAATGAACTGAGTCACATGGCACAGAAACAGGCTCTATAGTTCATCAAGTCCCAGAAAGGTGGACAAAAGGCTGGAATTGCCTGAGATATTATAAACTAGGAAATGCAAACATGGCATGGAATAAAATGTGTGATTTCAATATATATATCTGGCATGTTTTTGTTGTCAAAACACAAATCCTTAGAATTGCATAACAACGTGATACAATGAAGGATACACTGCATGCCAAGACAAGAAAAACAGAGAAATCTCGTAAGAGGCTTGTGGTTAGGTTTTAATTCAAATTCTGTGCACATTTCTGGGCCACAAGAAAGATATAAGGGCCTGAAAATGGTTGAAGGACATGGACCAAGATGTTACCAGAAGTGAGGGGCTGTTATGAAGAGTATGTGATAACGGTGGGTCGGTTCTTCTTGGAACAGAGGAGGAGAACACTTAATACAAGAGGTTTTATTAACAAAAGGGAAATTCTTTAGTAATAAATGTACTTTGTTAGTTCAAATTCAAAGGGGAAAAGCTGCTCCTCTTGTTGAGTGAATTAATAATCATAGGCTATACAACATCATTAGAATGTGATCTTTAATGGGATATATCATTCACCCAGAGACTTATTGGGATCTAGATCACTCAGGCCCAAGAGGTCTTGGAGGAAACACACACACACACACACACACACGCAATATCAATCTCTTCGGTGGTCCTATAAATAGAGTCAGGTGAAGGGATAAGGATGAAATATTAGCTTTATTTGTCACGTGCATATCAAAACATTGAAATATACAGTGAAATGCATTGTTTTTGCTTCAATGATCACCACAGTCTAAGATGTGCTGGAGGCAAGTGTTGCCATGGTTCCAGCACATAACTAGCATGCCCACAACTTACTAACTGTAACTTGATGTCTCTGGAATGTAGGAGGGAACCAGAGCACACAGAGGAAACCCAAGCGGCCATGGTGGAAATGTACAATCCTCAGTTTACAGCTGGTGCTACAGAATTTTACACTAACCACTATGCTGCCCTATGGACTGTTTTATGCACTGAGCATCCCTCCGGACACTGAGAACATCCTGCCTCTCCATTCAAACATTGCTGTCATATGGTGGTTTACACTCTCCTCCAAAGGTACCAACTTTCTAGTACTGCTTTGGAGCCTCAGCCTACATCTGTTGCTCAAATCGCTGCACTGGGATGTCGTGACCACCCCTACCCTCCCAGAAAGGCAGCTGACATTGAGACATGATGCACAGTAGAAAAGTAAAAAAAAACTTTTATTCTTTGGTTTTTGAACTTGGAATGTGGCATTGTCACCCTAGTAATTGTGTGGTAAAGTTATAAATAAGAATACTTTATCATTAGTGTGGAGATTAAGAGAGAAGGAGAAAAAAAATATTTAAAATGCAGGTGGGAAAACTGGTTCAGGAACCTCTGCTTTGAGGATAAATTGGATGAATGAAGATGAGTCAAGGGACTGCAGTGTCCATGTTCTGAATTTCCTCCATATTAACAAATATCACAACATATGCTAGTGATAATAAACCGGATTCTAATCAGTGACTCTATATTCTTAATTCTGCTTCTTTTCCTCTTTTGTGCTACCTCGTTGTACTTATGTGTGGGACGATCTGTCTGGTTGGCATGCAAACAAATGCTTTTCACTTTATCATAAACCATGTGACAGTAATAAACCAATTACCATGAGACCAAAAAGAGATAGGAGCAAAATTAGACCATTCAGCTCATTGAGTCTGCCTCACCATTCAGTCATGGCTGAACTTTTTAAACTTCATTCGCCTATCTATCCTTGTAAAGCTTAACCTGTTACCAATCAAGAGCCTTAAAGAGACACAGTGACTTAGCCTCCACAAAGCTCCATGGCAAGAAATTCCACAGATTCACCACCCTCTGGCTAAAGAAATTTCATTTCATTGTTAATTGCCCCTCCTCATCTCAGTTTTAATGGAACATCCTTTGTCCTGAGGCTGCACCCACAAATCTTAGACTCTCCTACCAACGGAAACATCTTCTCAATATTGAAACCTTTCTGTATCTGGTAGGTTTCAATGAGATTCCCCCTCATCCTTCTGAATTCCATCGAGTACAGACCCAGAGCCATCAAACACTTCTCATATGTTAAGCTGTTCGTTCCTTAGATCGTTCTTGTGAATGTCGTCTGGACATTCTCCAGGGCCAGCATATCTTTCCTTAGATAAGGACCCAGAAGATATTGTACTTGTTAGAAGCAGTTCTTATGGCTAAACAGATGATCAATTACCAACCTTGTGTCCAAGCACAAACTAAAGGTAAATATGATATCCAAGTTCCCTCCAAGTTGATATGAAAGGATTGTGTTGCCATATCGATACAGTTACCTGCTGCGTTGTGACACTGATGTAGCCAAGGAGATCTCGGGGCTGCTGGCTGATAGTGGCTTGTGTGAATGCTCTTGCTGTGCTTAAAATCCCATCCTGGTCGGGGTAAGGCTGAAGAAGCAGCGATGAGATGTTGTCTGTGTACCGGATCACGGCCCCAAAGAGCGAGGCCACCAATATTGAACTTAGCACAAAAATCGATTTCTTCTGTAAGGTTGAATTGGTAGAAAAAAGGGAAAAAATTGTTAGCCCGGCAAAAGAAACAAGTTTCACAGAGTGAAATAACTCATCCCTAATATCAGATGTAGACAACAGAAGGGTCCATTTAAACCTTAATCTGTTTCTGGTCTTCAATTAAATCTTACTAATCTACCCTTCAAGTCCATTAACTACCATGCTCCAGTGACTAATACCCTGAGGTAACAAACATCATTAACTAATTAAAACAAAACTGCAGGTGCTGGAAATCTAAAATATAGAAAAAACATTGGCAACAACAGGCCTCATACATGGAAAGAGGAAAAAAGCTAATGTAAAGGGGGTTTCTTCTTTTTCTTTGTTACTGTGTATGTAATCAAAATGGCGTCTTTGTTTTGTTAAAAGTAGGAATGCTTCTTTGTTATGATAAGTGCTGGAAGTTTGTTTGGGTTAAAATTACTGATATCGTGAATTATATTTGTTTGTTAACCAATTGGGATTAATGTTATTCTTTCTTGTGGGTCTGTAAACTGATTGTTGGCGGGCATTTTGGGCAGTCAGCGTGAGGGGGAGAGAGAGAGAGAGAGGACGTGATGCTGGAAGCTGGGCGACAGAACAGACCCCGAGCGGGGGTCTGAGGCCCAAGGTTTTCGGTGAGGAGAGGAGACGAAGACAGATTTGTGTAGAGCGTCTGGTCGACCACCGTGGTTGGTCCCAGGCGGCGGGTTGAGGAGTTTGGAGGGGATCGAATGGTGGCCAGAAGATTTCAGTAATTGAGCTCCAACGGTTGTGCACGAAGTGATGTGGACTTTGATAAGTTTGGCACCTTTTCTTTATTTTTTTCCTTCATATACACTGTATCGTTATTAATCACTTAGTTATAGTAACCTTTATAAATTGTACTCATTTAATCGCATATGGTGTACTGTCTGTTTTTGGGCGAGGCGAGGGCATCACACAGTTGATTACCCAGTTTGGCGGGGCCGAAGGCTGCTCCCTCTAGATGAGAACAAGCTGAGCGATCCTGAGGCAACCCAGGGCGATACACTTACTTTGCAAGTCTGAATGGTTTCCTTTGTTCGTTGTGTGAATTGGTTTTACCTGAACAGCCAAAAAGTTACACCCTTTTGTTCTTGCATATCTAATTACCTATCTTGCTTTTCAGTCATATCAAATTCAACAATGGAGTCAGAGAGCACTACAGCAGAGAAAATGGCCCTTCGGCCCAACTAGTCCATACTGCCTCAGTTTCCGCCTAGATCATTCTACCTGCACCTGGATTATAGACCGTCATATATGTACCTATGAAAACTGCTGATCAGCAGTTTCTCAGATATGCAAACCACCCCATCTGGCACCAACAATCATTCTACAATCAAAGTCACTTAGATCACAATTTTTCTCCATTCTGATGTTCGGTCTGAACAACAACTGAACCTCTTGACAATGCCTTTATGTATTTTATGCAGCCACATGATTGGCTGTTTGGATATTTGCATTAATGAGGTGTGCATAATAAAGTGGCCACTAAGTGTACGTTACTATGTCACAATGAAGACTCTAGCATTCCATCGAATAACTCAGTCCCTGCATCTGGCTGACCTGGTGCTGAATCCTCAACTATGTCTTTGTCATCACTAACTATGATGTGCACCATCCACCCTTGCTTGACACCCCTGAACCCAAGACCCTCCAAAGTTCTCCTGTCTGTGTTATAACTGACACTGATTACTGTTCACCCATTGTCACCGTGCTCACTGATCCACATCGGCCCAGTATAAACCCTAAGCATTCATTTCAGATCGTTCCATGGTCTTATAGTCATACACCAGGCCCTTTAACACAACCCACTCATGCTGACCAAGATGTCTATCCAAGCTGTCCTATTTGCCTCTATTTGGCCTAGATCTCTTTAAACCTTTTCTCTTTGACCTACAGCAGGAAGGAGGAACAGAAGCATCAGGACTTGGACTGCAAAACTGGTTAACAGCTTCTTTCCTCAGGCTGTGAAGCTAATGAATACACTGCTACCACTCAGGTCTTATCACTTCGACAGTGAGCTGCTTACCTATGCTGTGCACTACATGCATTTTGAATTATACATTATTATACAGAATCAGGTTTAATATCACTGGCATATGTTATGAAATCTGTTATCTTTGCAGTACAATACATAATAGTGTTATGAATGCACCACAGCTCTGAGGGGCCGAAGGGTGCGGGGGAGCCCCCTCCTTTGTGAGAATCGCAAGAGCATTATTGGGTTGTGTCAGAGGACCCAGGAAATGAGAGAGAGAGAGACATGGCCATTGTCTCCTGGAGACCACGTTTGTGGATTGGGGACTATGCTACGAGCAAGCCCTCGGGCCAAGTGGGCTGATTGAGAGAGAGATTGCATCATCCCAACCTGATTGACATCTGAGACCCCATGAGGAAGTATAAAAGAGGGTCTGGGGGAACAACCCCTTTCAGACGCACCAGAAGAAACACTAGCGATCCCGTAATAGCTGGGAGCCATTTGAAGGAAGCCACGTGCGTTCGGTTCCCTTGCCTGGGAGCTGGTGGCTGGTACCACGGAAAACGACTTGGAACTAACAACGGGGAACCCACTCCCCCGACGCAACAGATTGGCCTCATAAAAGTCCCGGGCAAGTTTAAAACCATCTCTCTTAAACCCAAAAGCTGCAGCTTGAAAGGACAGTGACTTTTATCTTTCCATCGGACAATACAATATCTCCTAGACCAAGGGTCGGCAACCCGCGGCTCCAGAGCCGCATACGACTCTTTGATCTCTGTGCTGCGGCTCTTCGTAGTTTGTTAGTTTTTGAAATGTAATTCGAAATTTGAAGGTTATGGTGATCTTGTACAATCTGAAAATGTTGTGGAGAACGCATTTCCTGGCACATCCGAACCGGCTCACAATTAGCCACCGTTCCGGCTAAGGGAGATAGCCTACGGGGGTTTGTGAGTACGTGTCTTTTGGAGCATCCGCGCCCACGGGGACGGGTTGAGGGAGGCTTTAAATCAAGGCTGTTTAGTTCGAATAAAGTTACCTTTGACTGCAGTGTCTTTATTTTAGCACTGCGTGTAGCACACCGCCACAACGTGCTTTTTATCGCTATTAATATACCTCACCACTGCCAATGCCTGACACACGCCAATGTGCACTTTCTTTTAATTCTTCGATCCAAGGTAGGCTAACTATGGAGTAACCTTTAACCCATCGTCTTTTTTTCGGAGTTTAATATGTTTTTGTTGCATGCAGAAATGTAATTTCGTTTTCTCTGCAGGAGTTCATCAATTTCATAAATGCAACACATTATAGTTTGTTTATACATAGCATAAAGGCAAAAAAAACGTTGTATGCAGTGTTATTTCATTTTAAATGTCAAACGGGTTTTGTGGCTCCCAGTGTTTTCTTTTCTGTGGGAAATGGGTCCATATTGGCTCTTTCAGTGGTAAAGGTTGCCAACCCCTGTCCTAGACAAACAATAGAGCTATTGCTTAATTGATGATTATCATACCCGTGTTTTACGATTGAGTATTGACGACGTATTTTATCTGAATGTCTGTATTAATCTTATTTTTGTGCCCCTTTATAAATAAAGACTTTTAAAAATAGTACCATCAGACTTCAATGGTCCTCAGTATCTTTGCTGCTAAGTGACCCAGTTACGGGGTTTGTAACAATAGAATAAGAATGTGAATTACAGTAGGTATATAAAATAGTTAAATTAAATAAGTAGGGCAAAAATAGAAATAAAAAGTAGCGTAGTGTTTATGGGTTCAACATGTTTATGGTAATATTTTGTTTTATGTGATATAGGTTTTGTGAGTGCACCGTGGTCCGGAGATACAATGTTTCATTTGATTGTATGTGAGTACAGTCAGATGACAATAAATTTGAACTATTCTATCCACAAACCTGTCTAACTGCCTTTTAAACATGTATTTGTAACTTCCTCCTCTGGCAGCTTGTTCCAAGTTAGCTACCACCCTTTGTCTGAAAAGGTTCCCCTTTAGGACCCTTTTAACTCTTTCCATTCTCACCTAAAATCCCTACTTTTAGACTCCCCTACTCCTGGGAAGAAGAGATTAAAGATTAGCTTTATTTGCCGCATGTACATCAAAACATCCAGTGATATCTGTCATTTGTGTGCAATCAAATCAGTGAGGATTGGGCAGAGCAGGCTGCAAGTATTGCCACACTTCCAGCACAAACAACACACGAGCCCTATCTATACATCTTTGGAATGAGAGCGGAAACCCACGCATTCATGGGGAGAATGTAGAAACTCCTTACAGGTAACAGCAGGAATTGAACCAATCTTATAGCTAGTGCAGTAAATCGTTGTGCTACCATGCCACTCAAAAAAGACTGCTTTTCCACCTTATCTATACCCCTTCTGTCTATTATAGATGTGAAAAGCAAGATCTCCTTTGGGTGCCATGATAGCAGAGTGGCTTGCATGACGCTACTGCAGCTCAGGGTGTTCCGGAGTTCGCAGTTCAATTCCAGTGCCATCTGTATGGAGCTTGTACATTCTCCCCGTGACCATGTGGGTTTCCTCCCGATGCTGTGGTTTCCACCCACAATCCAAAGATGAACCCGTAAATTGGTTAATTGGCCGTCATAAATTGTCCTGTGATTAGGTTAGAGTTAAACAGGTGTGTTGCTGGGGGGGGTGCAGCTAGTTGGTGTTGTGTACTTAATATTTCAGTAATATTTGAGTAAAAATATTGTTTGATTAAGCATCTTTGTTATTTATGTAATTCCTTATGGTTATATGTAAAAAATACATGAATTACATATGTCATCACACTACCATATGATATGTACACGACTTACTTAAAGTAAACATGAAGTTAGACCTGCATTTGTAGAATTTGTTGCCACATGCAGCTGTGGAGGCCAGGTCATTGGGTGTATTTAGGGCAGAGATTGATAGGTTCTTGATTTGACATGGCATCAAAGGTTACGGGGCGAATGCTGGGAAATGGGGTTGAGGAGGAGGAAAAGAAAAGGATCAGCTATGATTGAATGGCAGAGCAGACTCGATGGACCAGATGGCCTAATTCTGCTCCTATGTCTTATGACCATTTCAGCCTCCCACTCTTCTTTTGAATTAGGTTAATGTTTTGAAGTTACAAAACAAAACAGTAGGACGAGGGTGGCTCATTCTGCGCTGTATCTCAAAATAAATAAAAATAAATAAAAAGTACCAAGGTACAGTGGAAAGCTTTTCTATCTCTGTTCATGCAGATCAGATCATCACAAAGCAGGTGGCAAAGGATCTTTTGCCCGATTCATAGATTTGCATTGAATGCAAACGAGCTCTTCAGCCCAACTGGTCCATGCCATTCAAGGTGCCCATCTAAGCTAGTCCCTTTAGCCTGCATTTGCACCATATCCCTCTAAACTTTTCCTATCCATTCTCAAATGCAGACAAGAGCTAAAGGCAAGGATAGGAAACTGCTGTGTGATTGAGAGGGAGAATCAATGGGGTTGACAAAGATCTAAGGAGTGAATTTAGAATAGAATTGAACTGGGAGTGGGAATGACATGGCATAAGGAAAGGAAAATGAAAGAGGTGAGGGCAGAGTTGATTGCACCATGGTTTAATCAGGGAAGCAATCTGGGAATGGTTTCTTGCTGATATCATATTGCTTTGAGAGCCATGCCTCAGTCTGGTACCCCAGTGACCGTTTGTTGATGCTCTGATTTGATGCTGAGTTATTTTCAGATCAGTAGAGAACACCGATGGTTATGTTTGCTTATCATTGCTCTTGATATCCCAGTGTATTTTTAACCACAAAGAATGATGGCCTCATCTATAAGAAGAAGCAACAGAACATTTATTTTAGTGACTATTATCAAGACAGTGCAATGCATCTTGTGAACAGTTGAAATTGCAGCTTCAATTCATTCTTGCTGCACGTCATTTGTGAAGTACAAGTTAAGTGGAACATAGAACCTAGAAAGGACAGCACCATAAGCAGGTCCTTCAGACCACGATGCTGTGCTGAACTAGTAATCTAATAATTGTATCAGCCAGCATAACGCTTTACAGTGCCAGTGACTGGGTGCAATTCCTACCGCTGACTGTAAGGAGTTTGTAGATTCCCCTCAGGACCCTGTGGGTTTCCTCCAGGTGCTCTGGTTTCTGGTTTCCTCTCATATTCCGTTGGTGTATGATTTACGTTAGCAAGTTGTGGGCATGCTGTACCAAAAGCATGGCAACACATGCAGACTGCCCCCAGCACACCCTCAGACTGAATTGGTGTTGATGCAAGGGAGAGCATTGATAGTTGAATAAATTATAAATCGGACTCTTATTTGGATATTAATAGTTGTACAGCCTTTATTTTCATCTGTATGGATTAGTCTTAATTTATGTCTAATCGGGAAAAGTATATGATACACTTTTGAAGGTCAAACATGAAGGTGGAGTATAAGGTTAATGACAATACTCTTGGTTGCGTGGAGGAATAGAAGGATCTTGGGGTCCACATCCACCGATCCATCAAAATTGCTGCCCAAGTTGATTGGGTGGATAAGAAGGCACATGGAGTACTGGCCTTCATTAGTTAGGGGATTGAGTTCAAGAGCTAGGAGATAATATTGCAGCACAGGAGTACATTCAGCCAGAGACTCATTCCACTGAGATGTAACACTGAGCGGCATAGGAGGTCATTCCTACCTGTGGCCATCAAACTTTACAACTCCTCCCTTGGAGTGTCAGACACCATGAGCCAATTGGCTGGTCCTGGACTTATTTCTACTTGGCATGATTAACTTTAATTACTTATGGTTTTATACTGCTATATTTCTTCACTATTCTTGGTGCGGCTGTAATGAAACCTAATCTTGCTTGGGATCAATAAAATATGTCTGTCTGTCTGTATACAAGACTGGTTAGACCACACTTAGAACATTATGTTCAGTTCTGGTTGCCTCATTACAGGAAGGATATGGAGGCTGTAGAGAGGGTGTAGAAGAGATTTACCAGGATGTTACCTGGATTAGAGAGTATGTCTTAAGATGATAGTTTGAGTGAGCTGGAACTTTTTAAATTGAAAGAGGATGAGAGATTATGTGATAGAGGTGTACAAGATGATGAGAGGCATTGATAGAGAAATAGCTACAGACTTTTCCCCAGAGCAGAAATTGCTAATACAAGAGGGCATAATTTTAAGTTGTTTAGAGGAAAGTTTAGCAGTAGTGTTAGGGGTAGATTTTGAGAATTTATTTATTTTTACACAGAGTGGCAGGTGCATGGAACACACTGCCAGAGGTAGTGGTGGAGGCAGAGATATTGGGGACATTTAAGAGACTCTTAGATAGGCACATGGATAAAAGAAAAATGGAAGACTATATGTGATGGAAGAGTTAGGTTTATCTGACAAGCCAGCACAATAACATGTGCCGAAGGCCCTGTACTGTGCTGTAGTGTTCCATGTTCTTTTACCTATCAGACTTCCCAAATTTTAATTCATATCAAGGGAATCAAAGCAATTGACCCTCAGAGGTAGTGAGTCTATCAATGAATTACCAGCATAGACCACTGGGGACCACCAGTCCTGAACCATTTCCAGCTTTTTGCAAGTAGATCCCGTGAAAATGAGATTTGGGATTCCTTTGTATTTGTGATTAATGCTCAAACTGAGGAAAATGAAATACTTTGAAAGCCTCTGAGTACCTGTACTTATACAAGATCTTCAGATAAATACTTCTTTATTTTAAAAAAATACCAATGTAAGTAAGATTTACTCACATCTAAATTTTAAACTGCAGCAAGATGACTACCTGCCTTTCAGTGAAGGAAATACATTTCAGAAGCTACAGGGCCTTTACCCTTTGAGAATACTATTCATCCATTTCACCTTTCCACTCTAATTGTGTAGCTGTGTTTCCCTGACGACTGAGCTTATGCAGCCTCAGGTAATTCCCTTGACTTGCTGCAAGCATTGTATTAGTTCCCCTCCTAACAATGAAGTCTTTACTTGTATCCCTGAGTTGAATTTCTTCTTTCTAAACTGTAGCTTTCCCTCTACCCGTCGACAGAGCCCTCTAAGAAGCCGCAGAGAGTTCTGGACCCTCGACAGGCACATCCCTCCCCACCATTGTACTATTTGTAGGAAGTGCTGCCTGATGAAGGTAACATCCATCATCAGAAGAAGAAGAACGCCCTTAATTCCGAGTGGAGTCAACAGGACACAGTTTTTGTTAGCAGGCTTGATTGTTTTTAGGAGGCTGAGTTGCTAGCTCGACGCTCAACCCAGAATGGATGGAAAGCGTGCAAGGGAACTGGCTGGATTTGAACTTGTGAGCCTTCACTCCGAAGTCCGGCGCTGATGCCACTACGCCACCAGCCGGCAAAGACCATCATCAGACCCCCATTATCTTGGCCATCATTTCACAGCTACTATCAGTCCAGGGCCAAGGACAGAAGGCCTGGGGTTGTAGGCCTGTGTGTGTCAGGGGGAGGGACGGTGGGAAAAGAGCTGGTTTTGTTGGTGTTGTCCTGTTGTTGTTTGGTTGCTGTTGCTGCTGCTGTGTGTGTTGTTCTCTGTTGAAAATCATGGACATGCTAATGTTGGCGGTGAAATATGTGGCAACACTTGCAGACTACCTCTATCACATCCTAGTCTGTTTACACAAACAATGCATTCTCCACACCACTGGGTTCAAGAACGGTTATGTCCCTTCAACCATTCTGTTCCAGCAAAACCCTAATGGCTTACAGTTCCCCACATGTTCTCGCAGCTGCGATTTGCCCACAGCCGTCAGGTTCATGAAAAGACCTGTCCAACCTAACCCTCTCTAGCACTACGTCTTTGCACTAAGGTCTTGCATTGGCAGTTCTGTTTTCACTGTATAGTATAATTTTATATATAATTTCTATTCTGCGTGATGTCCATATGACTGTAATGCTACTGCAGGCAAGATTTTCATTGTACCTGTCCATCACCATACTTCAGGAGAATGAAACCAGAGGTCCAGGAGCCACAGGTGGAGAGGGTTTGCAGCTTTAAATTCCTCAGTGTTATTATTTTGAAGGACATGTCGTGAGCCCAGCATGTAAATGCAATTATGAAGAAAGCCCGGCAGTGCCTTTACCTCCGTGGAAATTTTTGGAGATTCAGCATGACATCTAAAATTTTGACAGACTTCTGCAGTATACAGACTGGCTGCATCACAGCCTGGTATGGAAAAACCAATGCCCTTGAACAGAAAATCATATAAAAACTAGTGGATACGGGCCAGTCCATCATGGGTAAAGCAGGGTAAAGCACTCCCAACTATTGAACACATGCTTTTGCAGGAAAGCAACATCCAACATTGGGGACCCCCATTACCTAGGACAGGTTCTCTTTTCACTGCTGCCATCAGGAAGAAGGTACAGAAGCCTCAGGATTCACACCACCAGGTTCAGGAACAGTTACTACCCCTCAACCATCAAGCTATTGAACCAAAGGGGATAACTTCATTTGCCCCATCAACAAAAAGTTCCCATAACTTATGGAATCACTTTCAAGGAATTGATATCTCATATTCTTGGTATTTATTGCTTATTTATTATTATTGTTCCTTCTTTTTGTATTTGCACAGTTTGTTTCCTTCTGCGCTCTGGTTAAACGCCCTAGTTGGGCAGTGTTTCATTGATTCTGTTATGTTTATTATTTTATAGATTTATTGAGTATGCCTACATGAAAATGAATCTCAGGATTGTATATGGTGACATATATGTACTTAGATAATAAAATTTACTTTCAATTTTTACTGTGCACATGGCAATAAAGTCAAATTGACTTACTCCTCATGAGCTCAACCTGATTTGCTGCAGTTTATGTTAAACGCACTTCCACAGCAAGAAAGGCCACATAGGGTCAGAATCAAAGAGTCGACAGCATTACAGCATAGAAGCAGGCCCTCTGACCCATTTAGTTCAGGCTAAACTATCATTCTACCTAGTCCCATCGACCTGCACCTGGACCAAAGCTCTTCTTACTCCTCCCAGTCTTTTTCAGAGTTATAACAATTCTATGATCTACACTCTGATTGAATACGGCCTAGTGTTTTCAGGAACTGTCAAAGAACATGGCAGTACAGTACAGACCCTTCAGCACACAATGTTGTGCCAGCCTTTTAACATGCTCCACCATCAATCTAACCCTTCCCCCTACATTGCCCTCCATTTCTTTCATCCATGTGCTTATCTAAAAGTCTCCTAAATGGGAGAAGTGTCCCTCCTGGAAAGGGACACTAGCAGGAAGGAGAGCAGAGCAGCTTTGGCTGGAGTTTCTATGAAAAATGAGGGAAGTACAAGACAGATAGATTCCAAATAAGAAGAAATTTTCAAAAGGAAGAAGGACACTACCATGGCTGACAAGTAAAGTTGGTGCCAAAGTAAAAGCAAAAGAGAGGGCATACAAGGAAGCCAGAGCTAGTGGGAAGATAGAGAATTGGGAAGCTTTTAAAAACTTGCAGAAAGAAACTAAGAAGGTCATTAGCAAGGAAAAGAATTATGAAAGGAAGCTGGCAACAAATATCAAAGAAGATACTAAAAGCTTTTTTAAGTATATAAAGGGTAAAAGAGAGCCGAAGGTAGATATAGGACCAATACAAAATGACGCTGGAGATATTATAATGAGAGATGCAGGGATGGCAGAGGAACTGAATGCATATTTTGCATCAGTCTTCACAGTGGAAGACGTCTGCAGTATATCAGACATTCAAGAGTGTGAGGGAAGTGAAGTATGTGCAGTGAAAATTACGACCGAGATGGTGCTCAGGAAGCACAATAGTCTGAGGGGAGCTAAATCCCTGGACCTGATGGAATACATCCTTGGGTTCTGAAGAAAGTAGCTGGAGAGATAGCAGAGGCATTAACAATGATCTTTCAAGAATCGATGGATTCTGGCATTGTACCAGATGACAGGGAAATTGCAAATGTTACTCCGCTATTTAAGAAGGGTGGGAGGCAGCAGAAAGGAAACTATAGAACTGTTAGGCTGACATCAGTGGTTGGGAAGTTGTTGAAATCAATTGTTAAGGATGAAATTATGGAATATCTGATGGCACATGACAAGGTAGGCCAAAGCCAGCATGGTTTCCTGAAAGGAAAATCCTGCCCGATAAACCTACTGCAATTCTTTGAGGAAATTACAAACAGAGTAGACAAAAGGAGATGCAGAGAATGTGGTATGCTTGGATTTTCAGAAAGCCTTTGACAAGGTGCCGCACATGAGACTGCTCAACAAGGTAAGAGCCCATCGAATTGCAGGGAAGTTACTAGCATGGGTGGAGCATTGGCTGGTTGGCAGAAAACAGAGAGTGGGAGGCTGGCTGCATGTTACCAGCAAATTTTTCCAGGGGTTGGTGTTGGGACCTCTGCTTTTTACGATGTATGTCAATGATTTGGACTAAAGTATTAATGGATTTGTGGCTAAATTTGCTGATGATACAAAGATAGATGGAGGAGCAGGTAGTGTTGAGGAAACAGAAAGCCTACAGAGAGATTTAGATAGTTTAGGGGAATGGGCAAAGAAGTGACAAATGAAATACAATGTTAGAAAGTGTATGGTCATGCACTTTGTTGAAAGAAATAAATGGACAGACTATTATTTAGATGGGGAGAGAATTCAAAATGCAGAGATGCAAAGGGACTTAGGAGTTCTTGTTCAGGATACCTCCAGGTGGAGTTGGTTGTGAAGAAGGCAAATGCAATGTTGGCATTCATTTTGAGAGGTATAAAATAAAAGAGCAGGGATGTGATGTTGAGGCTCTGTAAGGCACTTGTGAGATCACACTTGGAGTATTGTGTGCAGTTTTGGGCTCCTTATTTTAGAAAGGATATACTAATATTGGAAAGAGTTCAAGAGAAGATTCACAAGAACAATTCCAGGAATGAAAGAGTTACTGTATGAGGAACGTCTGACAGCTCTTGGGCTGCATTCCCTGGAGTTCAGAAGAATGAGGGGGGATCTCATAGAAACACTGCAAATGTTAAAAGGCATGAACAGATTAGATATGGCAAAGTTATTTCCCATGGTAGGGGATTCTAGAACAAGAGGGCATGACTTCAGGATTCAAGGACATCCATTTAGAACTGAGATGCGGAGAAATTACTTTAGTCAGAGGGTGGTAAATCTGTGTAATTTGTTGCCAGAAGTGGCCGTCGAGGCCAATTCATTGGGTGTACTTAAGGCAGAGATAGATAGGTTCTTGATTAGCCAGGACATCAAAGGGTATGGGGTGAAGGCAGGGGAGTGGGGATGATTGTAAGAATTGGATCAGCCCATGATTGAATGGCAGAGAAGACTTGATGGCCTGAATGGCCTACTTTTGCTTCTATATCTTATGGTCTAAACGTTCCTAATGTATCTGCCTGTACCACCACCCTTGCAGCGTGTTCCAAGGACTTTGCATTCTCAAAGTTCAAAGTTCATTCGCTGGTTGAAAAAAACAACCTCTGACATTTACATCAGGACTGACGAAGGGTCTCGGCCCAAAACGTCGACAGTGTTTCTTCTTATAGATGCTGCCTGGCCTGCTGCGTTCCACCAGCATTTTGTGTGTGTTGCTTGAATTTCTAGCATCTACAGATTTCCTCATGTTTGCGTCTCGGACATTTTCTATACTTCTCTCCAATCACTTTAAACTTAAGCCCTGTATTAGTCATTGCCTCCTTGGAAAAATGGCACTAGCTGTCCTCTCTGTCAATACCTCTTATCAGCTTGTATACCTCTAACATGTCACATCTCATCCTTCTTCACTCCAAGGATAACAGCCCTAGCTCACTCAACCTTTCCTCTTAAGACATGCTCTCTAATCCAGGCTGCATCCTGTTAAATCTCTTCTGCATCCTCTCTGAAGCCTCCACATCCTTCATGTAATGAAGCAACCAGAAATGAACACAACGTCCAAGAATGGTCTAGAGGTAGAACATTATTACCTCACGGCTCTTGAACTCAATCTCCCAACTAATGAAGGGCAAAACACCACTGGATTTCTTAACCACCTTGATATCTACCGCTTTATTTAACTGCCTGAGATGAAGCCAAACAGAGTTTCATTGTATCTATGTATAATGACAATAAAGATCATTCATCTTCATAACTTAAGCTTTCAGTCCATCAGCGTACTGAGGTATTGCAGGGATATATTTGAGAAGGCACTTCAGATAGTGGAGCTGCTGGCTGTACCTCCAGTTCACACATATTGACAATCATCAAGTGGCAGTCTGTGATATCTTATTCAAAAATAACAATAGTTTTATCACGAACAATTGCCATCCACAGCAACTATGGGGAAGAGACCCTAATCTCCGTCCCTACAACCAGTCTCCTAAAGGAACTCAACAGACTTCAGCAGCATCTGTGGGAGCAACAGTACTGTTGATGCTTTGGGTTGTTTCTTTTTCTCTGAAATGTGAATAGTTCCATTAGCTCCATAGATGCTGCTTGACCCACTGAGTTCCTCCAGCAGATTCTTTGTTGTTCCAGCTTTCAGCATCTGCAGTCTCGTGCCTCATGGAACTCAGTCCCATTGGGTTGGGTGGAGACAGTTCAAGCTGACCTGCTTTACACAGTGGCCGGAGGGGATTTATACACTATCTCAAACCTATAATGCAGAGGCGTCACTTAAGGATTCAAGATTGTTTAACACTATTTCCTGTACAGAAGTGTAAAAGGGAACAAAATAATTCTTGCTCCAGATCAGATGCAGCAGAAAAAAAATACAAAAGATAAAGAACACAATAATAAAAAACAAAATAAATATAAATACGTAAGATAGCTTATGTACATCAAATGATTGTATGTTCATAAAGTGACACTAGGCCGTACATAAGATGACTGCCAGGAAATAATAAAGTAGTGGTGGAGTTAGTGGATGAAGGTATTCATCAGCCTTACTGCTAGGGGAAATTAGCTGTTTTTGAGGCTGGTGGTCCTGATGTGAATGCTGCGTAGCTTCCTCCCTGATGGGAGTGGGACAAACAGTCCATTAGCTGGGCAGGAGGGAACCTTCATGGTGTCACTGGCCCTTTTTCAGCACCATTCTGTATACATGTCCTTGATGGCAGATAGGCTGGTGCTGTTTTGACGACTCATTGAAGTTTCTGTACCAAGCAGTGATGCAGCCTGTCAGGATGCTCTGTACTGCACATCTATAGAATGATATGAGTATGCACGTGCAAAGTCCAGTTCTCTTCAACCTCCTCAGAAAGTAGGGATATTGACAAGCTACAGAAACTGTGGGAGCAAATTAAAACTCTAGCTCTTTTCCACAGATATACGGTGGAGAACATTCTGACGGGTTGCATCACAGCCTGGTATGGAGGCTCCAATGCACAGGATTCAACGAGGCTGCAGAGGGTTGTAGGATCAGCCAGTTCGTATATGGGCATAAACCTCCCCACCATCAATGACAGCTTCAAGAAGGCAGTGCTAAGGACCCTCACCACCCAGAACATACCCTTTTCTCACTACTACCATCAAACAGAGAGGAGGTACAGGTGCCTGAAGAAGCACACTCAATGTTTTAGGAATAGGTTTTTCCCTTCTGCCATCAGATTTCTGAATTACCTCACTCATTCTCTAGTAATTTGTATGCCTTACATAGTACCGATGCCACAAAACAACAAATTTCATGACATACAGTACACCAGTGATAATAAACCAGATTTTGATTCAGTTCAGCTGTAATATTAGTGATTAAATGCCCACAGTGCTCCACAAAATAGAGGAGACTAGCCAAATCTTTACTGTCCTACAATCTACCATACGTACTCAACTACACACTGTTTTTCAATAGGGAAGCACTCATTGTGTTTCCATAAACAGAAAATTCTACAAAAAATGGTGTTCACAGCCCAGTCCATCACAGGCAAAGCTCTTGCCACAGATGAGAATATCTCCAGGTAACAAGGAGCACTGACACAAGAAAGCAGCCTGCATCTCAAGGACCATCACCATCCAGGCCATGCTCACTTCTCATTGCTGCCATGGGCAATGAGGTACAGGAGCTTTATGTTCCACACCACCGGATTCAGGAAGAGATATCAACCATCATGCTCCTGATGGTGGTTAGCTCAACGTTTTACAGTACCAGCAACCCAGGTTCAATTCCCACTGCTGCCTGTAAGGAGTTTGTATGTTTTCCCTGTGATCGTGTGGATTTTCTCCCATAGTCCAAAGAAATACCGGTTGGTAGGTCAAATGGTCATTGTAAATTGTCCTAGGATTAAATTACAAGATTGCTGGGTCGCTCGGCTCAGAGAGTTGGAAAGGCAATCCCACACGGTATCTCAATAAATAAATAAATTGATTCTCAGGGTAGTACACAGTAATAACTACTTAGTTTGATAAATTTTCTTTGAACTTTGATAAAATAACAACTCAACTTGACTTGAACCTGATATTCATGCTAAGTGCTCCCTTCAATATCTTATAGCTTAACTCACTACTGCAAATTGCCCTTTGTGTGGGTGGGTGATCTGCGAATCAGGGTTGAGTTAATGAGCATGTTAAGGAATAAATGCTTGAAATTCAGAAAAATCGGCTGGGTTTCAGAGGAAGGCAAATACATTCACAGCAGTAACTGTAATTGGAATTACTCTGAACAAAATTAATCTCTGTATATTGGAATCTGTAAGTGCATCAATGTTGGAGGTTAGATTGCAGAGTTGGTGAAACAAGAACAGGATGGATAAACGAGTTGACTGTGTAGAATGTTTACGACAAAATTGTGTCTTGGGTAGCAATCAATCAATAGGCAGCTCACTTCAACAGAAAACTTCTCTCATAGAACTATGAAGCTTTGGAACTCTCATATCGCCATTGGGCATGGAAGGATCCATTCAGAACATCAGGTGAGTCCATGCTGGCTCTCAGAGCAATCCCAGCAGTCCCAATCCCCTACTTACATGTGACAAGTAAAGCTAATCTTTTAAGTAATGGCTGAAGAGGACATTTACAAGGCATCTAGATATGTACATGGATAGGAAAGGCTTAGAGGGCTGGGTCCCTAATGGTTATTATAACAACCGTGGTGGTAATGAGGATAAGCTCACTCTACCTATTAAATGCTCCCAATGTCGTGTAAGTCCAGCTCCTGAACTTCAGATGTGGCTTAGCTTCTAAGCCTGGCAGAACTGTTTCTACTGACAGGAGAAGGGGCAGCTTATGCAGAAGGAAGGATCTCAAACATCCACTGCCTTGCAGCCATATCCACATATTAGGAAGGCTTCAGGAGTAAACCCCGAGGGGGAAATCCAGTGCTGGAGTCCCAAAGGCAGTCCCATGTTGAGTTCAATACTGACTGGCAACTCCTGCGACACTGCTGGAGCCAAACTGTATCGGTCTCTGCCGTTCCTTTGGGTTCATCAGATGCGTGGAGAGTGGGAGCTTTCTGGACGGGCAACAGCTTGCTCTTCATATTGTACTGCTCGGGCTTGCGTATCTAGACAGCTAGGCCGAAATATCCATGGTTGACCCTGACCAATGGAGGCCTCAGTTCAGTTCAGAGGGCTATAGGCCAAATATGGGCAAGTGGGACTAGCTCACTGGGCAATAGAGTCAACATGGACAAGTTAGACCAAAGGGCCAATTTTGGTGATGTATGACTCTGTTTCTCTAGATCAGAGGTCAACAGATTTTTAGGTATTAAGAGAATCAAAAATTATAGGGTTAGTCCAGGTAATCAGAGTAAGAATCAGGTTTATTATCATTAACATAGATGGTAGAACTTGTTGTTCTGTGGCAGCAGTATAGTGCAATACATTAAGAAAATTAAGGAATATAAAAAAAGATAAATAAGAAGTTCAAAAAGAGAACAAAATATTGAGGCAGTGTTCATGGACCATCCAGAAATCTGATGGTGGAGGGGAAGAAGCCGTTCCTAGGTCATTCAGTGTGTGTCTTCGGGCCTCTGGACCTCCTCCCTGGTGGTAGTAATGAGAAGAGGTCATGTCCAGAATGGTGAGGGTCCTTCATTATGGATGCTGCCTTCTTGAGTAATCGCCTTTTGAATATGTTCTCTTCAAGTGAATAAAAGATTAGCCATGAGCATACTGAAAGGTGGGCAGGTACAATGGACTTCCTCGTGTGTTATGATGAGGACACCCCTGGGGCAGAGGAGCAACACTTTATATTATCTGGGTATCTTCCAACCTGATGGCATGAATATTGATTTCTTTTGGTAAAAAAAAATACCCTCCCTCTCCCCTCTTTTTCTATTCCCCACTCTAGCCTCTTACCTCTTCTCAGCTGCCTATCACTTTCTCTGGGTACTGTATCCCCCTCTTCTTCCCTTTTTCCTTTGGTGCACTCTCCTCTCCTATCAGATTCCTTCCACTGAAGCCCTTTACCTTTCTCACCCACTTGGCTCACCTATCATCTTCAAGCTAGCCTCCATTTCTTCCCTCCACCTTTTTATTCTGGTGTCTTCCCCCTTCCCTTTCAGTCCTGAAGAAGGGTCTCTGTCTGACACGCGATTCTTTATTCATTTCCATAGACGCTGTCTGACCTGCTAAGTTCCTCCACCATTTTGTGTGTGGTATAATTGACCAATTGTTACCCACTGCTTCTACAACTTACAGAAGGGGGAAATGATGGGCCAAGCAGAAGTGTAATGGATCAGCAGACTGATTATCTGGAATAGTTGAATTAATAGATGAGCTTGGAGGGTTGTAGCGTGCCTGTTCAGAGTTCCTTGAGTTTATGATGAGCTCCAGTACAAGAGTGTGGGAGACTGGGGAAGAGGTTAGACTGAGAGCAAGGTGGTAACAAGCCACTGGAAACTCAGGACTGTGCCTATAGCTTGAACTGGAATCTACTATAAAGCAGTCACCTGATCTGTTTAGTCAGTGACTGAAGAAAAAAAAAACACAGCATAATGTGTAACTTGAAGTGAAAGTTATTGACCATTACTTCTTTGGAGAGCATTCTAATGGGCTGCGTCACCGTCTGATATGGGGGCTGGGGGGGGGGGGGGGTGGGGGAGGCTACTGCACAGGATCGAAGTAAGATGCAGAGATTTGTAAACTTCGTCAGCTCCATCATGGGCACTAGCATCCGTAGTATCCAGGACATCTTTAAGGAGTTACATCTTTCATTAAGGATCCCCAACACCCAGGACATGCCTTGTTCTCATTGCTACCATCAGAAAAGAAGTACAGAAGCCTAAAGGCACACACTCAACAATTTAGGAACAGCTTCTTTCTCTCTGCCATCCAATATCTGAAAGGACATTGAATCCATGAACAGTACCTCACTACTTTTCTTCATTTCTATTTTTTCATACTGCTTAATTAATTTAATTATTTAATACAAATATATGTACAGTAATTCCGTTTTTTTGCTCTATTATGTATTGCATTGTTCTGCTGCCACAGACTCAAGGACAGCTTCTGTTGTCAGCCACTGTTAAGATTGACTCCTGATCTCACAATTTATTTACTTGCTGAGATACAACACAGAGTAGGCACTTCTGGCACCTTCAAGCTGTGCCACTCACCAACACCTGATTTAACCCTAGCCTAATCACACAACAACTTACAAAGACCAACCAACCTACCAACTTTACATCTTTGGACTGGGGGAGGAAGCTGGAGCACTCGGAGAAAACCCACACGGTCAAGGGAAGAACGTACAAACTCCTTACAGACAGCTGCGGGAATTGAACCTGGGTCACTGGTGCTGTAAAGCGTTGTGCTAACCACTACTATACCAAGCCATCCCAATCTACATCATTAGGATCTTGCCCCTTATAGTCTTCCTGCACTGCACTTTCTCTGTGGCTGCTACACTTTATTCAGCATTGTTATTGTCTTACCTTGTTCTAGCTCAATGCACTGTGTAATGATCGATCTGTATGAACAATATGTAAGACAAGCTCTTCACTGTATCTTATGACAATAAAAAAAATACCAATAATAAACCAATACCAATATCAATACCTAACATTCCCTACTATAACGATCAATCTGAAAATGACCAATTTATTCCCATAGAAACACCAATACTCTTGAATGGAACTGACTACAAAATGTAGTGGATACAGCCCAGTCCATTACGGGTAAAGCCCTCCCCACCATTGAATACATCAAAACAGAGTGCTTCTGCTGCAGGAAAGCAGCATCCACCATCAGCTAGCTGCACCATCCAAGTTATGGTTTCTTCTCGCTGCTGTCATCATGAAGGAGCTACAGAAGCCTCAGGATCCATACCACCATGTTCAGGAACTGTTGCTACTCTTCCACATCTGGCTCATGAACAAAGCGGATAACTTCACTTACCCCAACACTGAACTGTTCCCGCAATCTATGGACCCATTTTTAAGGACTCTATCTCATATTCTTGACATTTATTGCTTAGTTTTACATATATTATATATAATGTACTTTGATAACAAATTCACTTTTAACACTTTTGCTTGTAATCAACCTTGGCGGGAGAGGAAAATCTTCTCCAGATAACACACAGCATGACCTTCTTTACCTGCTCCCTTGAACAATGTTTAAGGGGGTGCCAGTCAAACCTTATCTTGGAATCTCACACAGTCTGGATGGCACCCTTATGATTGCCAGTGGTGCAGACAGGCATGAAACTGAGAGAGAGGCTTGTTAGTTTAAAGCAAGTCTCTGCTGAGCTGGCAGTCCACTCCCACACATCCTAGATACACATCCTTGAGCTTCACCTTGTCTACTACTGTGACAAACACAAGAGATTCTGCAGATACTGGAAATCAAAGTTCTTATAGTTCAAAGTAAATTTATTATCAAGGTACATATATGTCACCATGTACAACCCTAAGATTCATTTTCTTGCAGGCATACTCCGTAAATCCAGAAACCTTAGAAGAATCAATGAAAGACCACACCCAACAGGGTGGATAACCAGTGTGCAAATGACATCAAACTGCAACTCCAGAATGCATAAATAATTATAAATAAACAAACAATAAAGTATCGAGAACTAGAGATGAAGAGGACTTGAAAGTGAGACCATAGGTTGTAGGAACATATCAGTGATGGGGCATGTGAAGTTGAATGAAATGATCCTCTCTGGCTCAAGAGCTTAATGGCTGAGGGGTTATAACTGCTCCAGAACCAAGTGATGCAAGTCCTGAGGCACCAGAGATAGGTTTTGGTTCAAAGAACATAGAACAGTATATCATGGTATGGGCCCTTCAGCCCACAATGTAGTGTTGATCTTTTAGCCTACTCCAAGATCAGTCTAACACTTCCTTCCTAAATAGCCCTCCTTTTGTCATGGTCCAGTCCGTGAAGTCCGCGTTCTGGTTCACGGTTCGGTCCGTGGACTCCGGACCCTGGGCCTTCTTGGCTGTCCGTTGTTTCAGTTGGACTTAATCACAGGCACTTGATTCTCATATTGGGGCTGGAATATAAGTGGCCCTGGGTTTGAGTGTGGCTGCTGGGTTGTCTTATTGGTATCCTGACCTCACCTCTGTGGGGTAAGTCAGGCTGTTCTCACCATTATCCTTTGATGGGATCTGTCCCTTCCTGTCTTTGCCTCTGTGGGGTAAGTCAGGCTGTCCTTGCCATTACCCTATGGTGGGATCTGTCCCTTCCTGTCCTTGCCTCTGTTGGGTAAGTCAGGCTGTCCTTGCCATTACCCTATGGTGGGATCTGTCCCTTCCTGTCCTTGCCTCTGTTGGGTAAGTCAGGCTGTCTTTACCATTACCCTGAGGCTGGACTGTTCCCTTCCTTCCCTCTGAAGCCTGGCCCGAAGCCCTGCCAGCAGCCTTGCCTGTGTCCTTGCCTGTATCGCTGTCAAGTTCAGCCGCCGGAGTGAGAATGGAGCCTTGCCATGCCAACAGAAGGAACTACCTATTGTTGAGCTTGGAACTGTCTCTTTCTGTCCCTGTGTTTAGTGTCTGTGTATGAGTCCTGGCCCTATGTCCTGTCCCTAAGGAGGGGTCCTGGCTCTGTGTTCTGTGTTCCTGTGCTCGTCCAAGGCTCCAAGGAGATTCCAGTCTGTTTCCAAGGCTCCGAGGAGGTTCCAGTCCGTGTCCAAGCCTCCGAGGAGGTTCCAGTCCGTGTCCAAGCCTCCGAGGAGGTTCCAGTCCGTGTCCAAGCCTCCGAGGAGGTTCCAGTCCGTGTCCAAGCCTCCGAGGAGGTTCCAGTCCGTGTCCAAGCCTCCGAGGAGGTTCCAGTCCGTGTCCAAGCCTCCGAGGAGGTTCCAGTCCGTGTCCAAGCCTCCGAGGAGGTTCCAGTCCATGTCCAAGCCTCTGAGGAGGTTCCAGTCCGTGTCCAAGCCTCCGAGGAGGTTCCAGTCCGTGTCCAAGTCCAAATTGTAGCTTAGGCCCTGAGTCCTGGTCTTGTCCTGAGCTAATGTCTGTGTCCAGCTATGCCTCTCCCCACTTCTGCTTTGCTCTCCCTCGACCTAGGCTCTGCGTTTCTGCTCTCCCTCGATCAAGACCGAGTCTGTGCTTCATGTCCTCATCCAGACCTGGCGTCCTGCCCCCACGTCCAGTCCCGTTGCCTTGCCACATCCAGCGCTTGCCTGGATCCGGGGTCCAAGCCCGAGTAAAGACCCAAGATATGGGTCCCTGTCCCTTCTCTGATTCAGAGCCCTTGTCCAGGTTCCTAGATCCTAGTTCCTCGTCCAGGTCTCACTTTCCTACTCTAGTCCTAGCCCATGCCCTGTCTCCTAGTCTTGTCCAGTGTCATTTCTTCCCCACTTGCCTTGCTTTCTTGATACACCTAGTCCTCTCCCTAGTACTTCAGTGCCTGTGTCTTGCTTTTGGGTCCGTTCCAATGCCCACCTTATGACACCTTTATCTTTCATTCATGTGCTTATCTAAAGATGTTCCTAATGTATCTGCACCCCTAGCAGTGAGTTTCACACGTCCACCACCCTCTATGCAAAAAAAAACCTGCCTCTGACACCTCCCTATATTTTCCTCCAAACACCTTAAAATTATGCCCCCTTGTATTAGCCTGGGGAAACGTCTCTGGCTGTCCACTTGATCTACACCATAGGTGTCAAACTCAAGGCCCGCGGGCCATATTCGGCCCGGCGTACAACTATATCCGGCCCGCGAGGTCATTTTAGATAGATCTATTATTTTAATTATTAATGACCCGGCGATATGAAGCCTATGATTGTAAGTTAATACCAATCATAAAAATAATGCTTGCTCAGCAGTCTTCTTCATAAGAAACGGAATTTGTGAAGTGAAACACTTTGTAGTTATAGCAGAGACTGAGACACATGAGAACAGGCTGAAAAAACGGAGGCAATGAAAGCTGCGTTCGCACGCGCCCAACTGATCCGGGCTCGCATGAAGCTGCATTTTGCCCAATCTGGCCCGTGACCTAAAATGAGTTTGACACCCCTGATCTACACTTATCATCTTGCACACCTCTTATCAAGTCACCTCTCATACTCTTTGCACCAGAGAGAAGAGCCCTTGTTTCCTCGACCTATCCTCATAAGAGATGCTCTCCAATCCAAGCAGCATCCCGGTAATCCTCTTCTGCACCCTCTCTAAAGCTTCCACATTGGTCTTATGAGGCAAGCAGAGTAGAACATAATACTCTTAAGTTTGTTGCATGGATAGGGCATTATTCACTCCAGGGAGAAAATGGAAAAAGTTGGAATGAATCCTTTAGGGTGTCCATGGTTGAGGGACCAGCCGATTAAAGTCAAAATAATTAATAATAATAATTTTATTTGTTAACTTTTCATACCAATGATGTAGTTCAGGGTGCTTTACAATTGAATAAAAGCACAGACATGAAAATAAAAGACCAAAAATTGTTAATTAAAAGCAAGGTTAAATAAATAGGTTTTGAGCTGGTGTTTAAAAGCGTCAACTGAGTCTGCAACATAGTTTGAGTTGTTGAGTTCCACAGTTGAGGTGCATAGTTCAATGAAGCTAACATGCTAATTATCCTTTGAGGGTATATACAATTATGAGGTGCAGATAGGGTAGATGGACAATTTTTTTTTCCTCAGGGCGGAAATGTCAAGTAATAGAGGTCACTTGTTTAAGGAGAGCGGGATAAGTTTAAAGGCATTTTTTAACACATAAGAATGGTCGGCGCCTGTTGAAATAGTGAAAGCAGGTACGACAAGAACATAAAGAGCATTTAGAACGGGTGCACGAACAGACAAGGAACGGAAAGATCTGGATCATGGGCAGATGGGGTTAGTTTGGATTGGCATCACGGTCAGTACAGACACGGTGGGTCAAAGGGCCTGCTGTGTTGTGTGGAGACCCGTTACACGGCAGCTCCACGAACAATCCGTCGGAACTTCTGACTTCGGCACGAAGAGGGAAGAAAAGTTAGAGAGCGGACGATTGAGCAGAAAAGTTAACTACTACCAGATGTTGACATATATTTAAAAAAACTTCAGCAAGCGTCACAGCACCGTCTCCTTCCCCCCATCCTCCCCTCCTCTTCAAACATTCCAGCCACCCCAGCCCCCTTCTTTCTCTCTCACACACACACGCTCACAGCATCCCCATTACAGAACTATTCTCTCTCTTTCACACACACATACAACCATTCCCATGCAGAACTAAACCACCCCCCGCCCCACCGCCTCTCTCGCTCTCACACACACACAAACACACGATTCTTTGAAAAAAAATTCAACGGGGCAGTATAGGTCCAGGCCTCTCGTCTCCCGGTGCCCTCTTTTCCCGATCTCTCTCGTGTTGCTGGCTCTGACAACAGCGAGAAGACCTAGCAACAGGCATCGGAGCAGCTGCCGGGGAGCCGAGGCGAGCGCAAAGCGGAGTCAAGCAGCGGAGAGAAACTGAGCGCTGCGCCCCCGCTTCTTGCCAAGTGTGAGCGGTTCACGAGCTGGGTTACCTTGCCAAAGCAGGACATTTCTTCTCTCCCTTGCACAGCACTGGGGGCCAGAAGGTTCTTTTCTCTCCCTCCGTAATGGCACAGTGGCAGCGAGATTTCGACCGAGCGGTCACGGGAATAGCGGATATTGGAGAGCCAGAGTACTTAAAGTGTTTTGCCTTGCTTTCTTTCTCTCCACTCGATCTCTTTCTCTGTTTGTGTGTGTGTGTTCCCCTCTCTCTCTCTCTTTCTGCCCTACCACTCCTCTCTCAGATCCCTCCCTTCCCATTAAAGGCTGGTTACCCACTCTCGCTGCCAGTCGGATCAAATTCCGACTCCCATCACATGACTCACTAAGTTATTCTGAGGACATACGGCACATCCCCCACTGCCTCCGAGTCAGACGAGCTAATTCCTTCTCAATGCTTCCTTATTTTCTTTCTGGAAGGTATCACTCGGATTTGCACCAAGTTCAGGCCTTTTCCAGTCCGGGACAAGGGAAGAGAAACCGCGCGCAACAAGGGGAACATTGGCTTTGCTGTCCTCACCTAGTGTCTCGCTACTCTCACCAAGACCCCGCCGTTGCTTCTTGGTTTGCTTAATAAGATAAAATCCAATGGCGTTTCTGGAGACACACTGGCATGGGTCGAGGCCGACAGGCAGGACGGAGCGATTGGGAACAAAGGGGGGCTTTGCTGTTTCGCTGCCGGTGACTAGTGGTGTTCCTCAGGGGTCAGTAATGAGACTGCTACTTTTCACATTGTTTGTCATTGATTTGGATAATGGAATTGATGACTTGGTGGCAAAGTTTGCGATTGATACGGAGGTAGGTGGAGGGCTACGTTATGACAGGCCGGGCATCACTGTCGGGTATGGGGGGGGGGGGTACTGCACAGGACCGAAAGAAGCTGCAGAGCGCTGTAAAATTCTGACGACGATGAAGGTGTTGACATATGAAGAACGTTTGGCAGCTTTGAGCATGTACTCCCTGGAATTTAGAAGAATGCCGGGGGGGGGGGGGGTTGGGGGAATCTCATTGAAACCTACCGAATATTGAAAGGACTAGATAAGGTGGAAGTGGAGAGGATGTTTCCTCTGGCGGGAGTATCCAGAAAGAGAGTGCATAGCCTCAAAATTGAAGGGCGACCTTTAAGAACCAAGGTAAGGAGGAATTCTTTTAGCCAGAGAGTATTGAATCTGTGGAATGCTCTGCCACTGACTATGTTGGAAGCTAAGACCCTGTGCTTATGTAAGGCGGAAGTTAATCATTTCCTGATGGGTCAGGGGATCAAACGGTATGGTGAGAGGGCAGGTGGGTGGGGTTGAGTGGGATCCGGGATCAGCCATGATGGAATGGCGGAGCAGACTTGATTGGCTATATTTTGTGGTCTCTTATAGTGCAACCTCCAGACCTGACTTGCTGGGTTCAGCTCTATATATTTAGCGATACCACAGGTAGAAAGCACTTCTGGCCCTTTGAGACACCACACCCCAACAAGCCCTCAACCTGGATTAACCCTAACCTAATCATGGGACAATTTACACCAATGATCAATTTATAATGGGTTGGAATACAAGTTGATGTGTCAGTCCGTTGCCTTCTCTAAGGTCACCAAGATAAAAGTTTTGAGTTCTGATGTGCCCTCATTAGAAATGGGCTGCTGAGATGATTCACTGGGATTCCCGTTACGTACGTTGAGTGCCAGTCACATCTCCACTCAGTTTCAGAGTCAATGGCCGCTTCCCGGGTATGACAGAGACGAGTCTACTAGTTGAACAGTTTGTGTTCCTCACATCAGCCTTATCAGTCACTTTGGAACCCACTGAATCAGAGTGTCCTCTGTCCTGAAGGAGTTATTTCAAAAAGAAACTTGATTCATAAAGAAAATATAAGAAATGCAAAACAGTAGAGGCTGTCCCCAGATTAAGAATGCCTGAATTACAGACAACCAACCATACGTACAATTGAGCTTCCAAAATATTATTAAATTCATAAGATCAGAATCAGGTTTAATATCACCAGCATTTGTTGTGAAATTTGTTCTTTATGTGGCAGCAGTACAATGCAATACTAGATAATAAAAACTGTGAATTACTTAAGTATATATATCATAGTTCAATTAGGTAAGTGGTGCAAACGGAGATTCAAAAAGTAGTGAGGTGGTGTTCATGGGTTCAATGTCCATTCAGAAATCTGATGGCAGAGGGGAGGAAGCTGCTCCTGAATCATTGAGTGAGTGCCTTCAAGCTCCTGCTCCTCCTTCCTGGTGGTAACAATGAGAAGAGGGCACGGTCCTGAATGCTGGATGCCGCCATTTTTAGGCATTGCTCCTTGAAGATGTTTTCAGAGCAACATATCTACGTACATACGTTTGTTCCTAGAAATGGCAGAGCTAAGTTCCTGCCTCTGTCCTCTTCTATAGTCATTGTTCTTTCGTATCAGTGTCAAGCCATTTTGTCTACTTTCTGACTGATGGACAAACTCAACTCACGGACACGTGTACAGAACAGAACTCATCTGTTACTAGGGATGGTCTGAACGAGGCTTGCTCCACATTCCCAGCGTGGTTGACTTTGGATGCCCACTGGTCAGCATGGATGAGTTGGGCTGAATGGCCTGTTTTGCCACTGTATAAGTCAAATTAGTACATTGTAAATATAAAGCACTCATGTGGTCTCTGAACAATATCCCTGCCTAAGAAATACCCCATTCAGCAATCTCCTGTAGTATCAATGTCCCTAAACCAAGTAGTATTAGTCCAGGAATTCACCTTCTACTGTGAGACGACTGTAAGTCTACTGAAAGACTTTTACAACATGGGACCATTTATTTATATTTGGGGGGGGGGTAATGAGCTTCTCACTTACAGGATTTTGAAACATAGAAAAAACATAGAAAACCTGCAGCACAATACAGGCCCTTCAGCCCACAAGGTTGTGCCAAACTTGTCCCTATCTTAGAAGTTACTAGGCTTACCTACAGCCCTCTAATTTTACTAACCTCCATGTACCTATCTAACACTCTCTTAGAAGACCCTATCGATCCATCTCCACCACTGTTCCTGGCAGCCCATTCCACACACTCACACACTTGTAGAATGCCTTGGGGTTTTCCTTAATCCTGCTCGCCAAGGTCTTCTCATGGCCCCTTCTGGCTCTCCTAATTTCCTTCTGAAGCTCCTTCCTATTAGCCTTATAATCTTCTAGATCTCTATCATTACCTAGATCTCTGAACCTTTTGTAACCTTTTCTTTTCTTCTTGACTTGATTTATTACAGCCTTTGTACACCACAGTTCCTGTACCCTACCATAACTTCCCTGTCTCACTGGAACGTACTTATACAGAACTCCATAAAAATATCCCCTGAATATTTGCTACACTTCATCTGTACTTTTCCCTGAGAACATCTGTTTGCAATTTAAGCCTCCAATTTCCTGCCTGATAGCCTCATAATTCCTCTTACTCCAATTAAATGCTTTTCTAACTTGTCTGTTCCTATCTCTCTCCAATGATAATGGACAATAGACAATAGGTACAGGAGTAAGCCATTCGGCCCTTCTAGCCAGCACCACCATTCACTGTGATCATGGCTGATCATACACAATCAGTACCCCAGTTCCTGCCCTCTCCCCATATCCCTTGACCTCACTATCTATAAGAGCTCTATCTAACTCTCTCTTGAATGCATCCAGAGACTTGGCCTCCACTGCCTTCTGGGGCAGAGCATTATACATATCCATCACTTTCTGCGTGAAAATTTTTTTCCGCATCTCAGTTCTAAATGGCCTACCCCTTATTCTTAAACTGTGGCCTTTAGTTCTGGACTCACCCATCAGCGGGAACATGCTTCCTGCCTCCAGCATGTCCAATCCCTTAATAATCTTCTATGTCTCAATCAGATCCCCTCTCATCCTTCTAAATTCCAGTGTATACAAGCCCAGTCGCTCCAATCTTTCAACATATGAGAGTCCCGCCATTCCGGGAATTAACCTTGTGAAACTATGCTGTACTCCCTCAATAGCAAGAATGTCCTTCCTCAAATTTGGAGACCAAAACTGCACACAATACTCCAGGTGGGGTCTCACCAGGGCCCTATACGGCTGCAGAAGGACCTCTTTACTCCTATACTCAATTCTTCTTATAAAGGCCAGCATGCCATTAGCTTTCTTCACTGCCTGCTGTACCTGCATGCTTGCTTTCATTGACTGATGTACAAGAACATCTAGATCTCGTTGCGCTTCCCCTTTTCCTAACTTGACTCCATTTAGATAGTAATCTGCCTTCCTGTTCTTGCCACCAAAGTGGATAACCTCACAGTTATCCACATTAAACTGCATCTGCCATACATTTGCCCACTCACCCAACCTGTCCAAGTCACCCTGCATTCTCATATCATCTTCCTGACATTTCACACTGCCACCCAGCTTTGTGTCATCAGCAAATTTGCTAATGTTACTTTTAATCCCTTCATCTAAATCATTAATGTATATTGTAAACAGCTGTGGTCCCAGCACCGAACCTTGCAGTACCCCACTGGTCACAGCCTGCCATTCCGAAAGGGACTTGTTAATCTTTGTTGCCTGTCAGCCAGCCAATTTTCAATCCATGTCAGTACTCTGCCCCCAATATCATGTTCCCTAATTTTGCCCACTAATCTCCTATGTGGGACTTTATCAAAAGCTTTCTGGACGTCCAGGTACACTACAATCACTGGCTCTCCCTTGTCCATTTTCAATAGTTACAATGCTATTCAATGCTTTGAATGTTATTGTAAGAGAGACAGAATTCTGATCGCTATCTCTAAAATGCTCTCCCACTGAGAGATCTGACACCTGAACAGGTTCATTTCCCAATACCAAATCAAGTACAGCCTCTCCTCTTGTAGGATTATCTACATATTGTGTCATGAAACCTTCCTGAACACACCTAACAAACTCCACCCCATCTAAACTATTTGCTTCAGGGAGAGGCCAATGGATATTTGGTAAATTTAAATCTCCTATCACGCCAACTCTGTTATTATTACACATTTCCAGGATCTGTTTCCCTATCTGCTCCTCGATATCCCTGTTACTACTGGGTAGCCTATGAAAAACACCTAGTAAAGTTATTGACCCCTTCCTGTTCCTCAGCTCCACCCACAGAGACTCCGTAGACAATCCCTCCATGGTGTCCACCTTTTCTGCAACTGTGACACTATCTCTGATCAATAGTGCCAAGCCTCCACCTCTTTTGCCTCCCTCCCTGTCTTTTCTGAAACATCTAAAACCTGGCACTTGAAGTAACCATTCCTGTCACTGAGCCATCCAAGTCTCTGTAATGGCCACAACATCATAGCTCTAAGTACTGATCCATGCTCTAAGCTTATCCGCTTTGTTCACAACAGTCCTTGCGTTAAAATAGACACATCACAGACCTCCGTCCCTTCTCTAACACCTGTCTATCCTCCCTCTCGCAGTCTACAAGCTTTCTCTATTTGTGAGCCAACCTCCTCTTCCCCAGTCTCTTCAGTTCAGTTCCCACCCCCCAACAATTCTAGTTTAAACTCTCCCCAGTAGTCTTAGCAAACCTCTCCGCCTGGATATTGGTCCCCTGGGATTCAAGTGCAACTCGTCCTTTTTGTACAGGTCACACGTGCCCCAAAAGAGGTCCTAATGATCCAGCAATATGAATCCCTGCCCCTTGCTCCAATCCCTCAGCCACACATTTATCCTCCACCTCATCCTATTCCTGTTCTCACTGTGGCATGGCACAGGCAGTAATCCTGAGATTATATCCTTTGTGGTCCTGCTTCTCAACTTCCTTCCTAACTCCCTGTAGTCTTTTTTCAGGACCTCTTCCCATTCCCTACTTATGCCATTTGTACTAATATTTACCATGACCTCTGGCTGTTCTCCCTCCCACTATAGGATACCTTGGACACGATCCAAAGCATCCCGGACCCTGGCACCTGGGAGGCAAACTACTTTCTTCCCTGCATCCAAAGAATCGCCTGTCTGACCCGGTAACTGTAGAGTCCCCTATCACTACTGCCTTCCTCTTACTTTCCCTACCCTTCTGAGCCACAGGGCCAGACTCTGTGCCAGAGGCACGGCCATTGTTGCTTCCCCTAGGAAGGCTGTCCCCCCCCAACAGTAGTCAAACAGGAGTACTCTCCAGTACCAGACTCTTCCCCTTCCCGCTCCTGACTGTGACCCACTTGTCTGTCTCCCATGGCCCTGGTGTGACCACCTGCCTATAACTCCTTCCTATCACCTCCTCGCTCTCCTTGATTAGGCAAAGGTCATCGAGCTGCATCTCCAGTTCCCTAACTCAGTCCCTCAGGAGCTGCAGCTTGACATACCGGGTGCAGATATGGCCGTCCATCAGGCTGGGAGAACCCAGGACCCCCCCCCCCCCCGCCCCACACTTGACACCGAGCACAGAAAACTGGCCTGGATTTGAAAGAGAAAGTATTCAGGAAGCTTGATACTTTCATGTATGATGGTCTAATCTGGTCCCACAACACCTCCACATTAGTCAACAAGGCTCACTTTCTGAGGAGATTGTAATGTGTACAACTCCCGCCCTCATTCCAACAACTTTCTACCGGAGCACCATGGAGAGTGTCCTGTCTGGCTGCATCACCGTGTGGTACAGAAGCTGCAGGGCATCAGACCGCAGGACCCTACAGAGGGATGTAAAAACTACCGAGAGGATCACCGGGGTCTCCTGCCTCCCTACTTGTGACATTTACCTACCACCCATCCTGCAATCTCGATATCATCAGGAGGAGGCACAGGATCAGCAGGACTGGGACAGCTGGACTGGGTAATAGAGGACCGGAGGAACATCGTTTCATTTGCTTGTATGCATGTACAATCAGATGACAATGAATTTGAATTTGAATGAGAGAACTAAACAACCTTCTCTGTACCTGGATAGGTAAATCCTGTGATGCATCATGAAGGAATCCAAAAAGCAGAGGTGGAGGAGTATGCCTCATGATCAACTCCTCTTGGTGCACAAATATATCAGTGCTGTCCCAATTCTGCTCACCAGGCCTGGAATATCTCGCAGCTTAGTGCCGTCCATTTCACCTACTGCTGGAGCTTTCCAGGATCATTTTGGTAATGGTATACATTCCACCTCAGACCAATGTCAATCAGCTTTAGATGATCTGAGCAATGGGCTCAACACGTACGAAACAGCGCACCCTAACATTTTCAACATCGTTTTGGGGGATTTTAACCAGACCAATCTGTTAAAAAGTCACTAAGCAATCACCATCAACAGTTCACTTGCAATACCAGAAGAAACAACACACTGGACCATTGTTACACCACCATCAAGAATGTCCACCGTGCTATTCCACACCCTCACTTCAGGAAGTCTGATCATCTGGCTGTACTTCTACTCCCTGAGTATAGGCAAAGACTGAAAACTGCAGCACCAGTAGTGAGGACCTAGAAGGTATGGACAAGGGAAGCACAGGAGTGTCTACAGGACTGCTTTGAATCGGTGGACTGGACTATATTCAGGGATTCATCTTCAAATTGGGATGAATAAGCTGCAGTTGTTACTGACTTCATTAAAACCTGTGTGGATGAGTGTGTGCCTACAAAGACTTGCTGTACATTCCCAAACCAAAAGCCATCAATGAACCAGGAGGTACATCGTCTACTGAAGGTGAGATCTGTGGCATTCAAGTCTGGCAACCCAGGTATGACTTGCACAGGGCAATTTCAAGGATGCAGAGACAATTTTGAATGAGGTTGGAGGCAACATCTGGAAGACATGTCCTCTTTTCATTGTTACCATCAAGTATGTGCTACAGGAGCTGAAGACGCACAGTCAACATTTCAGGAACTCCTTCTTCCCCACTGCCATCAGATTTCTGAATGGATATTGAACCAATGAACATTACCTCAGTATTTTTTGCTTTCTTTTTGCACTATATATTTAATTACATTTCCTTTGTTATATATACTTCTTATCTAAATTTACAAATTTTATTACTATGAAATGCACCATACCTCTGCCTTAAAACAACAAATTTAATGATGTATGCCAATGACAACAAAGCAGATTGTGATTCCAATTCTGATTCACGCATTTAAGCTGAAAAGGGAAAAGTTTTTCCACTCAGGGAGTAGCGAGTGCCTGGAATCCACTGCCTGGGATCTGGTGTTGGTGGAGGCAAATCTGCCCGAGGTGATCAAACTTTGACAGGGGTGTTTTAGAGGCTCTTACATAAGCACATGAATATACATTGAATGGTAGCATATGGTAGTATAATACAGTTATATTAAAAGCAAGAGGATAGTGAGGGATAAAATTGGTCCCTTAGAGAATCAGGGTGGTCAGCTATGTGTGGAGCCGAGGGAGATGGGAGAGATTTTGAATGATTTCTTTTCTTCGGTATTCACTAAGGAGAAGGATATTAAATTGTGTAAGGTGTGGGAAACAAGTAGGGAAGTTATGGAACCTATGACAATTAAAGAGGTGGAAGTAATGGCGCTTTTAAGAAATTTAAAAGTGGATAAATCTCCGGGTCCTGACAGGATATTCCCCAGGACCTTGAGGGAAGTTTGTGCAGAGATAGCAGGAGCTCTGACGGAGATCTTTCAGATGTCATTAGATACGGGGATTGTGCCGGAGGATTGGTGTATTGCTCATGTGGTTCCATTGTTTAAAAAGGGTTCTAGAAGTAAGCCTAGCAATTATAGACCTGTCAGTTTGACATCAGTGGTGGGTAAATTAATGGAAAGTATTCTTAGAGATAGTATATATAATTATCTGGATAGACAGGATCTGATTAGGAGTAGCCAGCATGGATTTGTGCGTGAAAGGTCATGTTTGACAAACCTTATTGAATTTTTTGAAGAAGTTACGAGGAATGTTGATGAGGGTAAGGCAGCGGATATAGTCTATATGGACTTCAGCAAGGCCTTTGACAAAGTTCCACATGGAAGGTTAGTTAAGAAGGTTCAGTCGTTAGGTATTAATGCTGGAATAATAAAATGGATTCAACAGTGGCTAGATGGGAGATGCCAGAGAGTAGTGGTGGATAATTGTTTATCGGGATGGAGGCCGGTGACTAGCGGGGTGACTCAGGGATCTGTTTTGGGCCCAATGTTGTTTGTAATATACATAAATGATCTGGATGATGGGGTGGTAAATTGGATTAGTAAGTATGTCGATGATACTAAGGTAGGAGGTGTTGTGGATAATGAGGTGGGTTTTCAAAGCTTGCAGGGAGATTTATGCTGGTTAGAAGAATGGGCTGAACATTGGCAGATGGAGTTTAATGCTGAGAAGTGTGAGGTTCTATATTTTGGCAGGAATAATCCAAACAGAACATACAAGGTAAATGGTAGGGCATTGAGGAATGCAGTGGAACAGGGAGATCTAGGAATAACAGTGCATAATTCCCTGAAAGTGGAGTCTCATGTAGATAGGGTGGTGAAGAAGGCTTTTGTAATGCTGGCCTTTATAAATCAGAGCATTGAGTACAGAAGTTGGGATGTAATGTTAAAATTGTACAAGGCATTGGTAAGGCCAAATTTGGAATATCGTGTACAGTTCTGGTCACCGAATTATAGGAAAGATATCAATAAATTAGAGAGAGTGCAGAGACGATTTACTAGGATGTTACCTGGGTTTCAGCACTTAAGTTACAGAGAAAGATTGGACAAGTTAGATCTCTATTCATTGGAGCGTAGAAGGTTGAGGGGGGATTTGATCGAGGTATTTAAAATTTTGAGAGGGATAGATAGAGTTGACGTGAATAGGCTGTTTCCATTGAGAATAGGGGAGATTCAAACGAGAGGACATGATTTAAGAGTTAGGGGGCAGAAGTTTAAGGGAAACACGAGGGGGTATTTCTTTACTCAGAGAGTGATAGCTGTGTGGAATGAGCTTCCTGCAGAAGTAGTAGAGGCCAGTTCAGTTGTGTCATTTAAGGTAAAATTGGATAGGTATATGGATAGGAAAGGAGTGGAGGGTTATGGGCTGAGTGCGGGTAGGTGGGACTAGGTGAGATTAAGAGTTCGGCACGGACTAGGAGGGCCGAGATGGCCTGTTTCTGTGCTGTGATTGTTATATGGTTATATGGTTATATGGAACTCGTGGGCAAAAAGGAGTAGTTTATGTACATTTAATTACTTGTTTAATTACAATATAATGGCCTGGAAGTTCATGCCATTGCAGCCCAACCACCCAGAAACTACCTATTTAACCCTAGCAATATTACAGGCCCATTTACACTAACATGGTGACTGGTTGCATCATGGTCTGGCACAGTAATATAAATTTACATATACAGTGGTAATTAGAGAACTATATATATCTAAATTTTGTTAAATGTGTGTGGTGAAGATATATCTCCACCAAAGGAGGTGCAAGGTGTTCCTTCCCTCCGCTAGCCTGCAGGTCACCCTTGGGTAAGGTGTAGCACAGGCTTAGCCACCCCCCAATCAGGGTCATGTAAAGCCATGGGTGCAGATGGTGGATGGACAAATGAGCAGCTGGTGCATATCACAAGCCCTAATTATGCGACCACTGACACCATGCAGATAATTTCCGAAGGGTATTGATAATGGCTGGGGTCAGCTGTTGTGTAAAGACACTGCCCAGAAGAAGGCAATGGCAAACCACTTCTGCAGAAAAATTTTGCCAAGGACAATCATGGTAATGCAAACACCATGGCATCATATGACTTGGCACATAATGAATGAATGATCACTAATAAATTGAATAGCTGAGGCCATAGAACAAATTTTAAATAAGTCATATACTGCCAATGTGAAGAGGCTTTTTTATTCCTACTTTCTGCCAATTTCAAACCAATCTCCCATGCCAAACAATCAGATCGTGCAGCATCTATGGAGAGAGACACAGTTAATATTTCTAATCAATAACTTTTTATCATTTTTTTTGGTCCAGAGATGCAATTTGACCTACTGGCCATCTCAAAATTTTCCCTTTTGATTTCAGATTTCCAGCATCTGCAGCATTTTATTTTTCGGTCCCTTCATTCAAGCCAAATGTTTGCCTCAAATTCTATGCACCACATTTTGTTAACATTCACTTGCATGGGAATGTCTAACATGGTCCATAGAATCCCAGATAAATAATGTCCATAGATATTTCTTTGTCAGTTGCATGTTATCCCCTCAAAGACTGCTGTTAAAACTTGGAGAGAAAGATTAAATTATTTGTGGCTAATGTTACACAATGTGATTTTAACATTATTGTCTTTTCACCTAGAGATTAAATGCCTCACACTTCATATTTTTTGAGAATATCTTTTGAGGAAACAGTATATAGTAACATTCCTTGAGCTCATTGACGCAGATGGCTCACACCTTAAGTCAACACCCTTTTTAGTCATCTCCACCTCAGATAATGTAGAACTTATCCACAGAACATTGTTTAGTAGATGCTGGTAGGCACCCAGTTTCCTGCTGCTTCTGTAACTACAGTATTTACATGAATGGAAGGTAATGGTCCAGCCTAGTGTAACTCAGGGGGATGTTAGGAGTCATAGAATTGTACAGCATAGAAACGGGCTCTTCAACACAACTTGTCAATGCCAACCAAAAAAATCCTAGTCTAATTTTCTTTCATCTGGATCATATCCCTCTAATTCTCTCTTATCTGTGTACCTGTCCAGATATCTTGTAAATGTTGTAATAGTTCCCATGGGGAACTCAATTCCCAAGAGGAGGTCAAGTGTTGCCCCCTTCTCGAGAAGGACCATCTACATATTGCTTGAAAATAACTTTCCTGGATTTTGAGAAATTCTGCCTTATTGAATCTTTCAGCTCTATAGTAGTCCCCGCTCAGATATTCTTTAACTTGCTTGTTATTGAATGAAAAGATGTCATCAGATTCTCTCCTACCTCAGATGATCAGTACCTGTTGATGCCATTATTAAATGATCAATGAGGTGACTAATCTTGAGAGTCTTGCCTGTATAGCAGCCTTGAAATTTGGGTAAAGAAAATATGCATTTGTATGTATGTGACCAACCATGTCACATACATAATGGCTTACATACCTACACCTCCGTTCTTTCTAAAAATATCATTTTGGCACTATCATACCATAGCAGGAATGTCACTAATTATAAACAATGCATTCTTGATACATGATGTATTCATTTTACTTGGGGCAACTCATAAAGAACAAAACCTAAACGAGAAAACTGTTGAGATTTCCTTCGTCAGTCCTGACGAAGAGTCTCGGCCCGAAACGTCAACAGTGCTTCTCCCTACAGACGCTGCCTGGTCTGCTACATTCCACCAGCATTTTGTGTGTATTGCTTGAGATTCCCATTGTTTATTTGGGACACTAAAGTTTGCAATGGATACGGAGGTAGGTCGAGGGCTACATTCTGACAGGCTGCATCACGGTCTGGTATGGGATGAGGGAGGTATTTCACGGGACTGAAAGAAGCTGCAGAGCATTGGAAAATTCTGGCAACGATGAAGGTGTTGACATATGAGGAGCGTTTGGCAGCTTTGAGCTTGTACTCATTGGAATTTAGAAGGATGCAGGGGTGGGATCTCATTGAAAGCTACTGAATAGACTTATTTGATTCAAGAAACATAGAAAAGCTCCAGCACAATACAGGCCCTTTGGCCCACAAGGTTGTGCCGAACATGTCCCTACCCTAGAAATTGCTAGGCTTACCTACAGCCCTCTATTTAACTAAGCTCCATGCACCTATCCAAAAGTCTCTTAAAAGATCCTATCATATCCGCCTCTACCACCTTTGCCGGCAGACCATCCACGCACTCACCATGCTCTAAGTAAAAAACTTACCCCTGACATCTCCCCTGTTCCTACTCCCCAGCACCTTAAACTTGTGTCCTCTTGCGGCAACCATTTCAGGCCTGGGAAAAAGCCTCTGACTATCCACACGATCAATGCCTCTCAACATCTAAAACACCTCTATCAGGTCACCTCTCATCCTCCGTTGCTCTAAGGAGAAAAGACATAGTTCACTCAATCTATCCTCATAAGACATGCTCTCCAATCCAGACAACATCCTTGTAAATCTCCTGTGTCCCCTTTCTATGGCTTCCACATCCTTCCTGTAGTGAGGCGACCAAATCTGAGCACAGTACTCCAAGTGGGGTCTGACCAGGGTTCTATATAGCTGCAACATTACCTCTTGTCTCCTAAATTCAATTCCACGATTGATGAAGGCCAATACACCGTATGCCTTTTTAACCACTGAATCAAACTGTGCAGCTGCTTTGAGCATCCTATGGACTTGGACGCCAAGATCCCTCTGATCCTCCACACTGCCAAGAGTCTTACCATTAATACTATATTCTGCCATATTTGACCTACCAAAATGAACCACTTCACACTTATCTGGGGTGAGCTCCATCTGCCACTTCTCAGCCCAGTTTTGCACCCTATCAATGCCCTGCTGTAAGCTCTGACATCCCTTCCACACTATCCGAAACTCCTCCAACATTTAGTGTCATCAGAAAACTTACTAACCCATCCCTCCACTTCCTCATCCAGGTCAGTTATAAAAATCACGAAGAGTAAGGGTCCCAGAACAGATCCCTGAGGAACTCCACTGGTCACCAATCTACATGCAGAATATGACCCGTCTACAACCACTCTTTGCCTTCTGTGGACAAGCCAGTTCTCGGTCCACAAAGCAATGTCCCCTTGGATCCCATGCCTCATTACTTTCTCAATAAGCCTTGCATGTGATACCTTATCAAATACCTTGCTGAAATCCATATACACTACATCTACTGCTCTTCCTTCATCAATAGGTTTAGCTACATCCTCAAAAAATTCAATTAGGCTCATAAGGCACGACCAGCCCTTGACAAAGCCATGCTGACTATTCCTAATTATATTATACCTCTCCAAATGTTCATAAATCCTGTCTCTCAGGATCTTCTCCATTTACCTACCAACCACTGAGTTAAGACTCACTGGTCTATAATTTCCTGGTCTATCCCTACTCCCTTTTTTGAATAAAGGAACAACATTTGCAACCCTCTAATCGTCTGGAACCTCTCCTGTCTGCATTGATGACGCAAAGATCATCGCCAGAGGCTCAGCAATCTCCTCCCTCACCTCTCACAGTAGCCTGGGGTATATCTCATCTGGGTCCGGTGACTTATCCAACTTGATGCTGTTGAAAGAATTAGATAAGGTGGAAGTGGAGAGGATGTTTCCTCTGGCGGGGGTATCCTGAAAGAGAGTGGATAGCCTCAAAATTGAAGGGCAACCTTTTAGTGCAGAGGTAAGGAGGAATTCTTTTAGCCAGGGAGTGGTGAATCTGTGGAATGCTCTGCCACAGACTATGTTGGAAGCTAAGACCCTGTGCTTATTTAAGGTGTAAGTTAATCATTTCCTGATGGGTCAGGGCATCAAAGGGTATGGTGAGAGGGCAGGCGTATGGGGTTGAGTGGGATCCGGGATCAGCCATGATGGAATGGCGGAGCAGACTTGATGGGCTGAATGGCCTAACACTGCTATGTTTTGTGGTCTCTTATGGCGCCCACTCCAGACCTGACTTGCTGGGTTCAGCTCTATATATTTAGCGATACCACAGGTAGAAATCAATTCTGGCCCTTTGAGACACCACTCCCCAACAAGCCCTCAACCTGGGTTAACCCTAACCTAATCATGGGACAATTTACACCAAGATCAATTTATAATGGGTTGGAATACAAGTTGACATGTCAGTCCATTGCCTTCTCTAAGGTCACCAAGATAAAAGTTTTGAGTTCTGATGTGCCCTCATTAGAAATGGGCTGCTGAGATGATTCACTGGGATTCCCGTTACGTACGTTGAGTGCCAGTCACATCTCCACTCAGTTTCAGAGTCAGTGGCCGCTTCCCGGGTATGACAAAGACGAGTCTACTAGTTGGAACAGTTTGCGTTCCTCACATCAGCCTTATCAGTCACTTTGGAACCCACTGAATCAGAGTGTCCTCAGTCCTGAAGGAGTTATTTCAAAAAGAAACTTGATTCATAAAGAAAATATAAGAAATGCAAAACAGTAGAGGCTGTCCCCAGATTAAGAATGCCTGAATTACAGACAACCAACCGTACGTACAATTGAGCTTCCAAAATATTATTAAATTCATAAGATCAGAAACAGGTTTAATATCACTAGCAATTGTTGTGAAATTTTTTCTTTATGTGGCAGCAATACAATGCAATACTAGATAATAAAAACTGTGAATTACTTAAGTATATATATCATAGTTCAATTAGGTAAATGGTGCAAACAGAGATTTAAAAAGTAGTGAGGTGGTGTTCATGGGTTCAATGTCCATTCAGAAATCTGATGGCAGAGGGGAGGAAGCTGCTCCTGAATCATTGAGTGAGTGCCTTCAAGCTCCTGCTCCTCCTTCCTGGTGGTAACAATGAGAAGAGGGCACGGTCCTGAATGCTGGATGCCGCCTTTTTTAGGCATTGCTCCTTGAAGATGTTTTCAGAGCAACGTATCTACGTACATACATTTGTTCCTAGAAATGGCAGAACTAAGTTCCTCCCTCTGTCCACTTCTATAGTCATTGTTCTTTCGTATCAGTGTCAAGCCATTTTGTCTACTTTCTGACTGATGGACAAACTCAACTCACGGACACGTGTACAGAACAGAACTCATCTGTTACTCGGGACAGTCTGTACAAGGCTTGCTCCACATTCCCAGCGTGGTTGACACTGGGTGCCCAGTGGTCAGCATTGATGAGTTGGGCTGAATGGCCTTTTTTGCTGCTGTACAAGTCAAATTAGTACATTGTACATATGAAGCACTCATGTGGTCTCTGAACAATACCCCTGCCTAAGAAATACCCCATTCACCCTGTAGTATCAATGTCTCTAAAACTGTTAGTGTTAGTCCAGGAATTCACCTTCTACTGTGTGTGACAATACAGCACCATTTATTTATATTTGTGCGGGGGGGTGGTGGGGTGCCAAAGAGCTTCTCACTCACAGGATTTGAAAGTTAATGTATTCAAGAATCTTGATACCTTCATGTACGATGGACTAATCTGGACCCACAACACCTCCACATTAGTCAACAAGGCTCACTTTCTGAGGAGATTGTAATGTGTACAACTCCCGCCCTCATTCCAACAACTTTCTACCGGTGCACCATGGAGAGTGTCCTGTCCGGCTGCATCACCGTGTGGTACAGAAGCTGCAGGGCATCAGACCGCAGGACCCTACAGAGGGATGTAAAAACTACCGAGAGGATCACCGGGGTCTCCTGCCTCCCTACTTGTGACATTTACCTACCACCCACCCTACAATCTCGATATCATCAGGAGGAGGCACAGGATCAGCAGTTCTGGGACAGCTGGACTGCTGAAGTCTCGTCACTAGGACAGTGAATTGTTTACTGTTTACTGAACTGTTTACTATTCACCATTTACTGTTTACCTGTGCTGTGAACCACGTGCATTTTGAATGATTTTATTAACTTCTTGATGGTAATATTTTGTCTTATGTGATATATGTCTTGTAGTTGCACAGTGGTCCGGAGGAACTCTGTACTTCAATTTCAAACGAGGTTGGAGGCAAAATCTGATGGATGTCAACTCTGACAGGGTTTGCAAGACAGTACTTCCTACAAAACAGGACAGTAAGTAGTCAGGGGTAAGATTTTTTACACAGAGAGTGGTGATTGTGTGGAATGGGCTGCCGGCGACGGTGGTGGAGGCAGATACGATAGGGTCTTTTAAGAGATTCCTGGTTAGGTACATGGAGCTTAGAAAAATAGAGGGCTATGGGTAACCCTAAGTAATTTCTAAAGTAAGGACATGTTTGGCACAGCTTTGTGGGCCAAAGGGCCAGTATTGTGCTGTAGGTTTTCTATGTTTCAAAGCAAAACACAAGAGCATGAATGGCAGTAATGCTTCACTACCAGGTGAACTCAATGCTTTCTACACCTGCTTTGAAAGGGAGAATATAACTACAGCTGTGAAGATCCCTGCTGCACCCAGTGACCCTGTGACCTCTGTCTCAGAGGCTGATGTTAGGCTGTCTTTAAAGAGAGTGGACCTTCGAAAGGCAGAAGGTCCCAATGGAGTAAGGCTCAGAAATCCTGTGCCAACCACCTGGCGGGAGTATTCAAGGACGTTTACAACCTCTCACTGCTATGGGTGGAATTTCCCACTTGCTTCAAAAATGCAAAAATTATACAGTGCCAAAGAAGAATAATGTGAGTGCTACTGGGCAATAATGACTATTGTCCGGTAGCACTCACATCGACAGTGATGAAGTGCTTTGAGAAGTTGGTCATGAGTAGACTGAACTCCTGCCTCAGTAAGGACCTGGACACATTGCAATTTGCCTATCACCATAATAGGTCAATGGCAGGTGCAATCTCAATGGTTTTTCACATGACCTTAGACCACCTGGACAACACAAACACCTATGTCAGGACGCTGTTCATCGACTATAGATCAGAATTTTTAACACCTTCATTCCCACAATCTTGGTTGATAAATTACAGAACCTGGGCCTCTGTACCTCTCTGTGCATTGGATCCTCAACTTCCTAACCGGAAGACTACAATCTGTGCGTATTGGTGATAGTATCTCCTCCTTGCTGATGATCAACACTGGTGCTTCTCAGGTATGCGTGCTTAGCCCACTGCTTTACTCTATATACCCATGACTGTGTAGCTAGGCATAGCTCAAATACCATCTGAAAATTTGGTAATGATAAAACCATTGTTGGTAGCATCTCAGATGGGGACAAGAGGGCGTACAGGAGCAAGATATACCAACTAGTGGAGTGGCGTCACAGCAACAACCTGGCACTCAACAGAAGAAAGACAAAAGAGCTGGTTGTGGACTTCAGGAAGGGTAAGACGAAGGAACACATACCAATCCTCATAGAGGGATCAGAACTGGGAGAGAGTGAGCAGTTACAAGTTCCTGGGTGTCAAGATCTCTGAGGATCTAACCTGGTCCCAACATATTTATGCAGCTTTAAAGAAGGCAAAACGGCAACTATACCTCATTAGGAGTTTGAAGAGATTGGGTATGTCAACAAAAGCACTCAAAAACATCTACAGATGTACATTCTGACAGGCTGCATCACTGTCTGGTATGGGAGGGTGGGGGCTACTACACAGGACTGAAAGAAGCTGCAGAGGGTTGTAAATTTAGTTGGCTCCATCTTAGGCACTGGCCTACAAAGTACCCAGGACATCTTCAAGGAGCAGTGTCTGTGAAAGGTAGCATCCATTATTAAGGACCCCCAGCACCCAGGGCATGCCCTTTTCTCGCTGTTACCATCAGGTAGGAGATACAGAAGCCTGAAGGCACACACTCAGCGATTCAGGAACAGCTTCTTCCCTTCTGCCATCTGACTCCTAAATGGACATTGAGCCCGTGAACACTCCCTCATTTTTTTAATATACAGTTTTTCTATTTGTGGATGATTTTTAATCTATTCAACATATGTATACTGTGATCGATTGATTTCTTCTATTTTATGGTTTGCATGGAGCTGCTGCTGCTAAGTTAACATATTTCACAACACATGCTGGTGATAATGAACCTGATTCTGATTCCGTTCAGTGCCTATGAATTGCAGGGCGAAGATTAGCATAAAGATTTAAAGAAATCTGGTTCGGCTGCATCTGGAGTATTGCATTTCGTTCTGGTCACCCCATTACAGGAAGGATGTGGAGGCTTTGGAAAGAGTGCAGAGAGGTTTGCTGGGATATTGCCTGGATTAGAGCAAATATACTATGAGGAAAGGTTGGATAAAGTTAAGTTATTTTCTCTGGAGTGGTGGAGGCTGAGGGGAGATCTGATTGAAGTTTATAGGACTATGAGAGACAGTTTATCAGCTGATATCATTTTTTTTCCCAGAGTTAAAATGTCTAATACTAGAGAGCTACAGATACCCCATGGAAAGCATTCTAACTGGTTGCATCACTGTCTGGCATGGAGGGGCGACTGCACAGGATTGAAATAAGCTGTAAACTCAGCCAGCTCTATCATGGGTACTAGTCTCCCCAGCATCCAGGTCATCTTCAAAATGTGATGCCTTAAGAATGTGGCATCCATTATTAAAGACCCCCATAATCCAAGACATGCCCTCTTTTCGTTGCTACCATCAAGGATGTGTACAGGAGCCGAAGATGCAGAGTCAATATTTCAGGAACACCTTCGCACCCTCTGCCATCAGGTTTCTGAATGGATATTGAACCAATGAACACAACCTCAGTATACTTTCCTCTCGTTTTGCACTATGTATTTAATTTAATTTTCTTTGTTTTATATACTTCTTATTCAAATTTACAGTTTTGTTACTATGAACATACCTTTGTCACAAAACAACAGATCTGCCTGAGGTAATCAGTCCGCTGCCTGGGATCCGGTGTTGGTGGAGGCAAATCTGGTTGAGGTGATCAAACTTTGACAGGGCTGTTTTAGAGGCTCTTACATAAGCACATGAATATACATTGAATGGTAGCATATGGACCTCATGTGGGCAAAAGGGTTTAGTTTATTTTCATGTTTAATTACCGGTTTAATTACAATATAACTGGCTGAAAGCTCTGTTCATGTGATGTGTGTTATTTTATTTAAACGTGCCATTGCAGCCCAAACACCCAGCAACTACCTATTTAACCCTAGCCTAATCGCAGGATCATTTAGAATAACATTGTTTTAAACTCAACTGTACGCATTAAAAGGTGCGTCCAAAACTGTGGCCAACCCCACAGTGCTTCAAAAGCTTCAGAAAAAAATCCGCGGGAGGAAACTGGAGAAAACCCACCTGGAGAGAACGTGCAAACTCCTTGCAGACAGAGCAAGACCCCAGTGATCCTCTCGGTAGTTTTTACAACCCTCTGTAGGGTCCTGTGGTCTGATGACCTGCAGCTTCTGTACCACACGGTGATGCAGCCAGACAGGACACTCTCCATGGTGCTCCTGTAGAAAGTTGTTGGAATGAGGATGGAGTTGTGCTCGTTACAATCTCCTCAGACAGTGTGGACCCTGTAAGCATTGTTGACTAATATGGAGGTGTTGTGGGTCCAGATTAGACCATCATACATGAAAGTATCAAGATTCTTGAGTATATTAACTTTCAAATCCCATGAGTGAGTGAGAAGGCCTTTGACTCCCCCCCCCCCAACAAGAATATAAATAATTGGTCCTGTGTTGTTAAAAATCTTTCATTATTGTCACAAACAGTAGAAGGTGAACTCCTGGAATAATCCTAACAGTTTTAGAGACATAGATGCTACAAGGGACTCATGAATGGGGTACTTCTCAGGCAGGGGACTTACACAGCATCAAAACAGGCCATTCAGCCCAACTCATCAATGCTGACCAGTGGGCATCCAAAGTCAACCACGCTGGGAATGTGGAGCAAGCCTCGTTCAGACCATCCCTAGTAACAGATGAGTTCTGTTCTGTACACGTGTCCGTGAATTGAGTTTGTCCATCAGTCAGAAAGTAGACAAAATGGCTTGACACTGATATGAAAGAACAATGACTATAGAGGTGGACAGAGGGAGGAACTTAGCTCTGCCAAAAAATTCTTCAAAAAATTCAATAAGGTTTGTCAAACATGACCTTCCACGCACAAATCCATGCTGGCTACTCCTAATCAGATCCTGTCTATCCAGATAATTATATATACTATCTCTAAGAATACTTTCCATTAATTTACCCACCACTGATGTCAAACTGACAGGTCTATAATTGCTAGGCTTACTTCTAGAACCCCTTTTAAACAATGGAACCACATGAGCAATACGCCAATCCTCCGGCACAATCCCCGTTTCTAATGACATCTGAAAGATCTCCGTCAGAGCTCCTGCTATCTCTACACAAACTTCCCTCAAGGTCCTGGGGAATATCCTGTCAGGACCTGGAGATTTATCCACTTTTAAATGTCTTAAAAGCGCCAGTACTTCCACCTCTTTAATTGTCATAGGTTCCATAACTTCCCTACTTGTTTCCCACACCTTACACAATTTAATATCCTTCTCCTTAGTGAATACCGAAGAGAAGAAATCATTCAAAATCTCTCCCATCTCACTCGGCTCCACACATAGCTGACCACCCTGATTGTCTAAGGGACCAATTTTATCCCTCACTATCCTCTTAATAACTGTATTATACTGGGCAGATTTGCCTCCACCAACACTGGATCCCAGGCAGTGGATTCCAGGCACTCACTACTCCCTGAATGAAAAAACTTTTCCCTTTTCAGCTTAAATGCGTGAATCAGAATTGGAATCACAATCAGGTTTGTTGTCACTGGCATACATCGTTAAATTTGTTGTTTTAAGGCAGAGGTATGGTGCATTTCATAGTAATAAAATTTGTAAATTTAGGTAAGAAGTATATATAACAAAGGAAACGTAATTAAATATATAGTGCAAAAAGAAAGCAAAAAATACTGAGGTAATGTTCATTGGTTCAATATCCATTCAGAAATCTGATGGCAGCGGGGAAGAAGGAGTTCCTGAAATGTTGACTGTGCGTCTTCAGCTCCTGTAGCACATACTTGATGGTAACAATGAAAAGAGGACATGTCTTCCAGATGTTGCCTCCAACCTCATTCAAAATTGTCTCTGCATCCTTGAAATTGCCCTGTGCAAGTCATACCTGGGTTGCCAGACTTGAATGCCACAGATCTCACCTTCAGTAGACGATGTACCTCCTGGTTCATTGATGGCTTTTGGTTTGGGAATGTACAGCAAGTCTTTGTAGGCACACACTCATCCACACAGGTTTTAATGAAGTCAGTAACAATTGCAGCTTACTCATCCCAATTTGAAGATGAATCCCTGAATATAGTTCAGTCCACCGATTCAAAGCAGTCCTGTAGACACTCCTTTGCTTCCCTTGTCCATACCTTCTAGGTCCTCACTACTGGTGCTGCAGTTTTCAGTCTTTGCCTATACTCAGGGAGTAGAAGTACAGCCAGATGATCAGACTTCCCGAAGTGAGGGTGTGGAATAGCACGGTGGACATTCTTGATGGTGGTGTAACAATGGTCCAGTGTGTTGTTTCCTCTGGTATTGCAAGTGAACTGTTGATGGTGATTGCTTAGTGACTTTTTAACAGATTGGTCTGGTTAAAATCCCCCAAAACGATGTTGAAAATGTTAGGGTGCGCTGTTTCGTACGTGTTGAGCCCATTGCTCAGATCATCTAAAGCTGATTGACATTGGTCTGAGGTGGAATGTATACCATTACCAAAATGATCCTGGAAAGCTCCAACAGTAGGTGAAATGGACGGCACTTAGCTGCGAGATATTCCAGGCCTGGTGAGCAGAATTGGGACAGCACTGATATATTTGTGCACCAAGAGGAGTTGATCATGAGGCATACTCCTCCACCTCTGCTTTTTGGATTCCTTCATGATGCATCACAGGATTTACCTATCCAGGTACAGAGAAGGTTGTTTAGTTCTCTCATTCAAATTCAAATTCATTGTCATCTGATTGTACATGCATACAAGCAAATGAAACGATGTTCCTCCGGTCCTCTATTACCCAGTCCAGCTGTCCCAGTCCTGCTGATCCTGTGCCTCCTCCTGATGATATCGAGATTGTAGGATGGGTGGTAGGTAAATGTCACAAATAGGGAGGCAGGAGACCCCGGTGATCCTCTCGGTAGTTTTTACATCCCTCTGTAGGGTCCTGCGGTCTGATGCCCTGCAGCTTCTGTACCACACGGTGATGCAGCCAGACAGGACACTCTCCATGGTGCTCCGGTAGAAAGTTGTTGGAATGAGGGCGGGAGTTGTACACATTACAATCTCCTCAGAAAGTGAGCCTTGTTGACTAATGTGGAGGTGTTGTGGGACCAGATTAGACCATCATACATGAAAGTATCAAGCTTCTTGAATACTTTCTCTTTCAAATCCAGGCCAGTTTTCTGTGCTCGGTGTCAAATGTAGGGGGGTCCTGGGTTCTCCCAGCCTGACGGACGGCCATATCTGCACCCGGTATGTCAAGCTGCAGCTCCTGAGGGACTGAGTTAGGGAACTGGAGATGCAGCTCGATGACCTTTGCCTAATCAAGGAGAGCGAGGAGGTGATAGGAAGGAGTTATAGGCAGGTGGTCACACCAGGGCCATGGGAGACAGACAAGTGGGTCACAGTCAGGAGCGGGAAGGGGAAGAGTCTGGTACTGGAGAGTACTCCTGTTTGACTACTGTTGGGGGGGGACAGCCTTCCTAGGGGAAGCAACAATGGCCGTGCCTCTGGCACAGAGTCTGGTCCTGTGGCTCAGAAGGGTAGGGAAAGTAAGAGGAAGGCAGTAGTGATAGGGGACTCTACAGTTACCGGGTCAGACAGGCGATTCTTTGGACGCAGGGAAGAAACTCAGATAGTAGTTTGCCTCCCAGGTGCCAGGGTCCGGGATGCTTTGGATCGCGTCCAAGGTATCCTATAGTGGGAGGGAGAACAGCCAGAGGTCATGGTAAATATTAGTACAAATGGCATAAGTAGGGAATGGGAAGAGGTCCTGAAAAAAGACTACGGGGAGTTAGGAAGGAAGTTGAGAAGCAGGACCACAAAGGATATAATCTCAGGATTACTGCCTGTGCCATGCCACAGTGAGAACAGGAATAGGATGAGGTGGAGGATAAATGTGTGGCTGAGCAGGGGGCAGGGATTCATATTGCTGGATCATTGGGACCTCTTTTGGGGCGCGTGTGACCTGTACAAAAAGGACGAGTTGCACTTGAATCCCAGGGGACCAATATCCTGGCGGAGAGGTTTGCTAAGACTACTGGGGAGAGTTTAAACTAGAATTGTTGGGGGGTTGGAACTGAACTGAAGAGACTGGGGAAGAGGAGGTTGGCTCACAAATAGAGAAAGCTTGTAGACTGCGAGAGGGAGGATAGACAGGTGTTAGAGAAGGGACGCACTCTGACCGGAGGTTTGTGATGTGTCTATTTTAACGCAAGGACTGTTGTGAACAAAGCGGATAAGCTTAGAGCATGGATCAGTACTTAGAGCTATGATGTTGTGGCCATTACAGAGACTTGGATGGCTCAGTGACAGGAATGGTTACTTCAAGTGCCAGGTTTTAGATGTTTCAGAAAAGACAGGGAGGGAGGCAAAAGAGGTGGAGGCTTGGCACTATTGATCAGAGATAGTGTCACGGCTGCAGAATAGGTGGACACCATGGAGGGATTGTCTATGGAGTCTCTGTGGGTGGAGCTGAGGAACAGGAAGGGGTCAATAACTTTACTAGGTGTTTTTCATAGGCTACCCAGTAGTAACAGGGATATCGAGGAGCAGATAGGGAAACAGATCCCGGAAATGTGTAATAATAACAGAGTTGGCGTGATAGGAGATTTAAATTTACCAAATATCCATTGGCCTCTCCCTGGAGCAAATAGTTTAGATGGGGTGGAGTTTGTTAGGTGTGTTCAGGAAGGTTTCTTGACACATTATGTGGATAATCCTACAAGAGGAGAGGCTGTACTTGATTTGGTATTGGGAAATGAACCTGGTTAGGTGTCAGATCTCTCAGTGGGAGAGCATTTTAGAGATAGTGATCAGAATTCTGTCTCCTTTACAATAGCATTGGAGAGAGATAGGAACAGAAGTTAGAAAAGCATTTAATTGGAGGAAGAGGAATTATGAGGCTATCAGGCAGGAAATTGGATGCTTAAATTGCAAACAGTAGTTCTCAGGGAAAAGTACGGATGAAGTGTGGCAAATATTCAGGGGATATTTTTATGGAGTTCTGTACAAGTACTTTCCAGTGAGACAGGGAAGTTATGGTAGGGTACAGGAACTGTGGTGTACAAAGGCTGTAATAAATCAAGTCAAGAAGAAAAGAAAAGGTTACAAAAGGTTCAGAGATCTAGGTAATGTTAGAGATCTAGAAGATTATAAGGCTAACAGGAAGGAGCTTCAGAAGGAAATTAGGAGAGCCAGAAGGGGACATGAGTAGACCTTGGTGAGCAGGATTAAGGAAAACCCCAAGGCATTCTACAAGTATGTGAAGAGAATGAGGATAAGACGTGAAAGAATAGGATCTATCAAGTGTGACAGTGGGAAAGTGTGTATGGAACCGGAGGAAATAGCAGAGGTACTTAATGAATTCTTTACTTCAGTATTCACTATGGAAAAGGACCTTGGTGATTGTGGTGATGACTTCCATCAGACTGAAAAGTTTGAGCATGTAGCTATTAAGAAAGAGGATGTGCTGGGGCTTTTGGAAAGCATCAAGGTGGATAAGTCACTGGGACTGGATGAGATGTACCCCAGGCTACCGTGGGAGGCAAGGGTGGAGATTGCTGAGACTCTGGCGATGATCTTTGCATCCTCAATGGGGACAGGAGAGGCTCTGGAGGATTGGAGGGTTGTGGATGTTTTTCCTTTATTCAAGAAAGAGAGTAGAGATAGCCTAGGACACTATAGACCAGTGAATCTTACCTCAGTGGTTGGTAAGGTGATGGAGAAGATCCTGAGAGGCAGGATTTATGAACACTTGGAGAGGTGTAATATGATTAGGAGTAGTCAGCATGGCTCTGTCAAAGGCAGGTCATGCCTTACGAGCCTGATTGAATTTTTTGAGGATGTGACTAAACACATTGATGAAGGAAGAGCAGTAGGTGTAGTGTATATGGATTTCAGCAAGGCACTTGATAAGGCACCCCATGGAAGGCTGATTGTGAAAGTAAAGAGGGATGGGATCCAAAGGGTCATTGATTTGTGGATCCAGAACTGGCTTGCCCACAGAAGCCAAACAGTGGTTGTTGACTGATGATATTCTGCATGGAGGTCAGTCACCAATGATGTGCCTCAGGGATCTATTCTGTGACCTTTATTCTTCATGATTTTTATAAATGACCTGGATGAGGAAGTGAAGGGATGTGTTAGGAAGATTTCTGATGACACAAAGGTTGGGGGTGTTGTGGATAGTGTGGTGGGCTGTCAGAGGTTACAGCGGGATATTGATTGTCATACGGTGGGTGCTTGGAGTGGACCCAAATGCAAGACACAGACAATGAAGTACCAGGAACAAGACTAGGCGTGAGAAGGAAGCAAGGAAAATGGGGAAGAAAGGACGAGACAAGGATTCCGGGCCTGAGCTAAGACTTGACAAGGACAGCGGAACCAAGACATGGAACTGGGAACTAGATGCCTGGGCTTGGACTCCCAGCCAGAGACTGGACAAGGACCCAGAACCTTGACCCAGGCTCGGACCTACTTGAACCAGGCTCGGACCTACTTGACCCAGGCTCGGACAAAACGAGGCTACAGGACAGGATGAGAGACTCCTGGATAGGACAAGGGAACCTCAGCACAGGACGAGGGAATCCCAGCACCGGGCTGGGCAAGGTACTCCTGGGCTGGGCGAGGCACAAGACAAGAACACAAAGCTGTGGCTTGGACAGGACAAGGACCTTGGACATGACTAGGACTGGACGAGACCCTGAAGCCTCGACTTGGTCGAGGAAGACACAGGGACGCAAAACCCACGGTTGAAGAAGAGACAGGAACATAGAACACTGAGCCGAGACCCCTCCTTGGGTACAGGACGTAGGGCCGTGACTCATTACACAGAACAGTGAGCCGAGACCCCTACTTGGGTACAGGATGTAGGGCCGGGACTCATAACACAGTAACCAGAGCCAGGACCCCTCTTTGGGTACAGGACGTAAGGCTGGAATTCATTACACAGAACGCCGAACACGATGAGACAATTCCTGATGCTAGGTACCAGCAAAACAGCTGGACCTATCTAGAAAAGGCGTGGACACAGAGAGGCAGTTCCCAACACTAGGTAGCAGCAAACCAGCCGGACCTACCTAGTGAAGGCACGGACACAGACAGTTCCAAACAGGGCGAGGCTCCAGACACAGCCAGGGCAACGCAATTCTCCAGGCAGGGGCTCCAGGGAGAGGCAGAGGTGAGGGGAGGTGCTGCAAGGCTCCAGGAAGAAGGTGAAGGGAAGGGATACAGACAGGGGGTTTGGACAGGAACAATCCAACAGCCAGAGGCTGAATCCTGAAGCTATTTATGAAGCCAGCCCAAATGAGAATCAGCTGCCTCAACAGAAACTGGGGAAAACTGGGAAACCTGAAATAAGGAGCTTGGACCAGACCGTGAACTGGAATGTGGATTTCATAGACCGGACCATGACATTGATAGGATGCAAAACTGGGCTGAAAAGTGGCAGATGGCGTTCAACCGAGATAAGTGTGAAAATTTTGGTAGATCAAATATCGCAGAATATAATATTAATGGTAAGACTCTTGACAGTGTGGAGGATCAGAGGGATCTTGGGGTCCAAGTCCAGAGGACGCTCAAAGCAGCTGCGCAGTTTGACTCTGTGTTTAAGAAAGCGTATGGTGTATTGGCCTTCATCAATCCTGGAATTGAATTTAGGACCCGTGAGGTAATGCTGCAGCTATATAGGACCCTGGTCAGAACCACTTGGAGTACTGTGCTCAGTTCTAGCCACCTCACTACAGGAAGGATGTGAAAGCCATAGAAAGGATGCACAGGAGATTTACAAGGATGTTGCCTGGATTGAGGAGCATGCCTTATGAGAATAGGTCGAATGAACTCGGCGTTTTCTAATTGGAGCGAAGGGGGATGAGAGGTGACCTGATAGAGGTGTACAAGATGATGAGAGGCATTGATCGTGTGGATAGTCAGAGGCTTTTTTCCAAGGCTGAAATGGTTGCCACAAGAGGACATAAGTTTAAGGTGCTGGGGAGTAGTTACAGAGGAGATGTCAGGGGTAAGTTTTTTACTCAGAGAGTGGTGAGTGTGTGGAATGGGCTGCCAGGAACAGTGGTGGAGGTGGATCGATAGGGTCTTCTAAGAGAGTGTTAGATAGGTACATGGAGGTTAGTAAAATTAGAGGGCTGTAGGTAAGCCTAGTAACTTCTAAGATAGGGACAAGTTCGGCATAAACTTGTGGGCTGAAGGGCCTGTATTGTGCTGCAGGTTTTCTATGTTTTTTCTATGTTTCAAAATCCTGTAAGTGAGAAGCTCATTACCCCCCCCCCCCATCCAAATATAAATAAATGGTCCCATGTTGTTAAAAGTCTTTCATTATTGTCACACAGTAGAAGGTGAATTCCTGGACTAATACTACTTGGTTTAGGGACATTGATACTACAGGAGATTGCTGAATGGGGTATTTCTTAGGCAGGGGTATTGTTCAGAGACCACATGAGTGCTTTATATTTACAATGTACTAATTTGACTTCTACAGCGGCAACACAGGCCATTCAGCCCAACTCATCCATGCTGACCAGTGGGCATCCAAAGTCAACCACGCTGGGAATGTGGAGCAAGCCTCGTTCAGAGCATCCCTAGTAACAGATGAGTTCTGTTTTGTACACGTGTCCGTGAGTTGAGTTTGTCCATCAGTCAGAAAGTAGACAAAATGGCTTGACACTGATATGAAAGAACAATGACTATAGAAGAGGACAGAGGCAGGAACTTAGCTCTGCCATTTCTAGGAACAAACATATGTACGTAGATACGTTGCTCTGAAAACATCTTCAAGGAGCAATGCCTAAAAAAGGCGGCATCCAGCATTCAGGACCGTGCCCTCTTCTCATTGTTACCACCAGGAAGGAGGAGCAGGAGCTTGAAGGCACTCACTCAATGATTCAGGAGCAGCTTCCTCCCCTCTGCCATCAGATCTCTGAATGGACATTGAACCCATGAACACCACCTCACTACTTTTTAAATCTCTTTTTGCACCACTTACCTAATTGAATTATGATATATATACTTAAGTAATTCGCAGTTTTTATTATCTAGTATTGCATTGTACTGCTGCTACATAAAGAACAAATTTCACAACAAATGCTGGTGATATTAAACCTGATTCTGATCTTATGAATTTAATAATATTTTGGAAGCTCAATTGTACGTACGGTTGGTTGTCTGTAATTCAGGCATTCTTAATCTGGGGACAGCCTCTACTGTTTTGCATTTCTTATATTTTCTTTATGAATCAAGTTTCTTTTTGAAATAACTCTATCAGAACAGAGGACACTCTGATTCAGTGGGTTCCAAAGTGACTGATAAGGCTGATGTGAGGAACGCAAACTGTTCAACTAGTAGACTCGTCTCTGTCATACCCGGGAAGCGGCCACTGACTCTGAAACTGAGTGGAGATGTGACTGGCACTCAACGTATGTAACGGGAATCCCAGTGAATCATCTCAGCAGCCCATTTCTAACGAGGGCACATCAGAACTCAAAACTTCTATCTTGGTGACCTTAGAGGAGACCACGAATTGACATATCAACATGTCCTCCTTCCCCTCCCTCCACCTTCTTATTCTGGCATCTTCCCCCTTCTTTTCCAAAGTTCAAATCAAAGTACATTTATCAAAGTCTGTACACTATACAATATACAACCTTGAAATTCGTGTCTTGCAAGAGTTATCGCTGATGGCACAATCGAAGTGTTCACTTTTATATCATTCCTTATCAATGCAAATGTGGCATTGCAGTGTCATTGAACACACATCTCCTGGTTGACTCTTACCACTGTTTTATTGACTCTGGGTCAGGGTTACAACCCACGTAGTTCCCTGGTTTCTGCCCCCAACCCCAGCCTTTTGTATTTTGTTCCTTTCAAATCAGACTGGTTGAAACCAGTTATAAGTGACCCAGACACGGAGACTAACGAGATTACAGATTGCTTCTTCGATTGCGCTATCAGGAATAACTCTGGCACTCGCCAGTAGCTGGGAAAAGGGAGGATCAATTGTCTGTCCAACAGAGATCCCCTTTCTCGTTGTTACAAATTGGAAAAAGTGGTGTGAGTGTGTATTGGTACAGTGGGAACAGAAGAATTCACGATCTAAGCTGATGGTCTGAGGTCAACATAGTTACTTCATTCTTTGTGCAGAGATAATCAAGTACCAGCTTTGATTAATTACAAATTGCGTGGTGAGTCTCCTAACCTCATTCTGTTGACGAATGGTCAACAACAACTGTACAAGACGTTGTTGAGACCACACTTAGAGTATAGTGTCAGTTTCTGGTCCGCAGACCTCGACTCTGTCTTATCCCCCCTAGTTCAATCCCTTCCTACCTACATCCAAGGCCTTTCACCACTCTGGATCTTTTCAATGATTTCAAGTTCCCTGGCCCCCATCATCTTATTTTCACGATGGCTGTCCAGTCCCAATACACCCCCATCCCCAACCAGGAAGGCCTCAGAGCTCTCCATTTCGTTCTGGACACCAAACCCAACCAGTTCCCCTCCACCACCTCTCTCCTCTGTCTAGTGCAACTCGTTCGCACTCTTAATAATTTCTCCTTTGACCCCTCCCACTTCTTTCAAGGGACAAAAGGGAGGGCTATGGGCACTCGCAGGGGTCCCAGCTAGGCCTGCCTTTTTGTCGGCTGCGTGGAATAGTTTATGTTTCAAGCAACACTTCTCCTACCCTACACTGGTGATGCTTCCTGCACCCATGCCGAGCACGTCAACTTAATCAAATTTGCCTCCAATTTCCAGTCTGCCCTCAAATTTCAAATTTCAAAGAGGCTTTTCTTCCTTCACCATCATCACTGCCCTCAGTCGCATCTCTTCCACTACTCGAACATTTGCTCTTACCCCATCCTCTCACCACGCTACCAGGGGTAGGGTTGCTCTTGTCCTCACCTACCAGCCCACCAGCCTCCGCGTCCAGCACATAGTTCTCTGAAACTTCCGCTACCTCCAACAGGATCCCACCACCAAGCACATCTTTCCCTCCCCCCGCTCCGCCTTCTGCTTTCTACAGGGATCGCTCCCTATGCGACTCCCTTGTCAATTTGTCCCTTGACACTGATCTCCCTCCAGGCGCTTATCCTTGCAAGCGAAACAAGTGCTACAACTGTCCTTACACCTCCTCCCTCACTACCATTCAGGGCCCCAAAACCAGGTGAGGCGACACTTCACCTGTGAGTCTGTTGGGGTCATATACTGCATCTAGCACTCTCGGCGTGGCCTCCTGTATATCAGTGAGACCGACGTAGATTGGAAGATAATTTTGCCGAGCATGGTGCGTATGCCAGAAGAGGCAGGATCCCCCGTGGCCGCTCATTTTAATTCCACGTCCCATTCTGTTCCAAAATGTCCCAAAAGGGAGAGAGGGAGAGAGGGAGAGAGGGGGAGGGAGAGAGAGAGAGGGAGAGGGGGAGAGAGAGAGAGGGGGAGAGAGAGGGAGAGGGAGAGAGAGAGAGAGAGAAAGAGAGAGAGAGAGAGAGAGAGAGAGAGAGAGAGAGAGAGAGAGAGCAAATCTTGAAAAATCTGTCAGTGGTCAATACAGAGAGCCAAGATGAGGTGAATGCAGAGAAGATTTTGACTTTGGCGGAGAGATTTCCAAATGTGATCAAGTCAGATGCAAGAGAACAGCTCCACTTGGAAGTCCTGGATTGTGTCTCAACTAACCTTGAAGGACTGGTGCCAAACTACAAAAGTTTGCCAGTTGATGAGTTCTGGGCGAAGCTGTCCAAAGTAAAATCTGTGAGCACAGGGCAATTGAGATTCAAAGAGCTCTGCCAGTTGATGAAGCTGCTTTTGGTGCTGCCAACTTCTAATTGTGATGTAGAAAGGGCATTCAGCATGGTGCATCACATCAAGACAGAATTCAGAAGTCAGCTGTCTCACAAAACACTTGTGAATCTGATGTCTTGCAAAGTTAACAAATCCATTGACACAGACTGCTATGAGGTTGCGACTTCCGGCAAAATGCTCAAATCTGCCAAGCAAGTCACGTCACAGTACAAGGAAAGTTTGAAAAGGAAATAAAAAAGCTATTTGTATTAGCATTTAGCTATTAGCATTGAGACTGCCAACAAAATACTCAACAAGGAATATATATATATATATATGTGTGTGTGTAAGTAGTTTCAATATGTGACCAAGTAGATTGTGTTCTTTCATTATCAAGTGTCCTGTATACATACACCCTTGGAGGTCGACTTGGGGAGGGGGAGATATGGGGTTGCGGGGGCAGTGGTGGTGGTGCTACCTCCCTGAAGTGAGCTTTTGCAGTGTGGGATGTCTGATAATGTTGCACTAACTGGTACACTACCATGGCGCCCATGGTATAGGTTTGTATAAAATCATGAGGAGCACGGATCGGGCAGAAAATCACAGTCTTTCTCCCTAGGTAGCAGGCAAAGATTGTGAGAAGGAAAGATTTAAAGGGGACCTGTGGGGGAAGTTTTCGCACATTGTCACAAACCAGAGAAAATCTGCAGATGCTGGAAATCCGAGCAACACACACAAAATGCGAAGGAACTCAGCAGGCCAGGCAGCATCTCTGGAAAAGTGACTGTTTGATCTTTTCCATTGATGTTGCCTGGCCTGCTGAGTTCCTCCAGCATTTTGTGTGTGTTTCACACTCTGCCGTGGGTACGTGAAACGAGCTGCCAGAGGAAGTAGTAACGCTGTGTAAAGTTAATAAATTTAAAACAGATAAATGTTTCAGAAATAATCAGAGGGATAGGGGCATCCGCAGGCATATGGGACTAACTTAGGTGGTCAATTTGGTCAGCATGAACAAGTTGATGTGAAACGCCTCTTTCTGTAGCTCTATCTGACTGTGAGGATATACTGTAGTGAGACAACAGGAGGTCGACATGATGAGCTCTGACTGGCAATACAGAGAGATACCAGCAGAGGGCAGCAAAGAACAGTGTTTCTTTAACCAACTAATACAACCCCAATCACTAGAGTTTAGGAACACTATGTCCACTTTGATAACTTGGCACTTAAATTGACTTATTTTTTATTTGAATCGTACATTTCTTGTAAAGTTGTGCAGAATTTAAAATTTATGCTTTTCCTGTGAACGTCGCTTGTATAACACTGTGTCTGTGATACTGCTGTGGTTAAGTTTCTCATTGTACCTCTGCCTACACATTCTTGTGTATACGACAATAAATTCGACTTTGACTTTGAGTGTTTGTCTTCTGGTGATACAGGGAGACACCAGCCGAGGGAAACAGACATTTAGGAAGAACATTTTTGTAGATGTTCAGTGGAGAGCATTCATATGACCAACAACACACGCAGCTTATGGCGAGGTCTGCACACCATTGCAGACTTTAAAGCTAAGTGCAGTGGAGTCTCTAACATCACTGGCTTTCTCTCAGAGGAGCTAAATATTTTTTAAGCTTGATTTGATATTGCCAACACTGAGCCCCTGAGGAGAGCTACAGCTGATCCCAGGGCAGGTACTCAGGATGTGCATGGCACAACTGGCAGGTGTGTTTACAGACAGTTTTAATCTCTCCCTCTCCCAGCGTAGAGTGCCCTCCTGCATCAAAACATCCACCATTGTCCCTGTACCTAAAAAGACCAAGGTAACATGTCTGAACAACTGGTGTCCTGTCGCACTCACCTCAATAATAAGCAAATGCTTTGAGAGGCTGGTCAAGGATTACACCTGCAGCATGCTGCCACCCACACTTGACCCCCTACGATTCGTCAACTGACACAACCGATCGACAGATGATACAATAGCCACAGCTCTACACACCGTTCTTACACATCTGGAGAAGAAGGATGCTTATGTGTGAATTCTGTTCTTGGACTACAGTTCAGCATTCATCACCATAATTCTCTCCAGGCTCGACAAGAAGTCCAGAAACCTCGGCCTTCACCCTGCCTTGTGCAGCTGGATCCTGGACTTCCTGTCAGTTCTCCAGCAGGTGGTAAGAGTGGGCTCCCTCATCTCTGCCCCTCTGACCCTCCACACAGTTGCCCAGCAGGGCTGTGTACTAAGCCCCCTCCTTTACTATCTGTATGCCCATGACTGTGTCGTTATCCACAGCTCCAAGCTGCTAATTAAATTTGCTGATGACATTACAATGATTGGTTTAAAAATAATGAGGCAGCTCACAGAGACACAGTGGTGTCAAGAAAACAATCTCTTCCTCAATGTTGCAAAAACAAAGGAGCTGGTTGTGGATTACAGGAAGAATGGAGACAGGCTATCCCCTATTGATATCATTCGATCTGGGGTTGAGAGTGTGAACAGCTTTAAGTTCCTCAGCATAAACATCACTGAGGATCTCACGTGGTCTGTACATACCGGCTGTGTGGTGAAAAGGCACAACAGCGCCTCTTTCACATTAGATGGTTGAAGAAGATTGGTATAGGTCATCAAATCCTAAGAGCTTTATATACTGGGGCACAATTGAGAGCATCCTGACTGGCTGACATACTGCCTGTTATGGGAACTGTCCTTCCCTCAATTCCAGGTCTCTGCAGAGAGTGGTGCAGACAGCCCAGTGCATCTGTACATGTGAACTTCCCACTAATCAGGACATTTACAAAGACAGGTGTGTAAAAAGGGCCTGAAGGATCATGGGGGATCGAAGTCACCCCAAACAGTAACTGTTCATGGTGCTACCCACTTCAGCATAAAAGCCTGGACCAGCATATCTGGGACAGCTTCTTCCACCAGGTCACTAGCTGACACAACTTTACTTCTGTGTTATATTGACTATCCTGTTGTACGTAATATTTATTATAAATTTCTATAAATTACTTATTGCACACTTAGATGGAGATGTAAAGATGTTTACTCCTCATGTATATGAAGGGTGTTAGTAATAAAGTCAATTCAATTCAATTCAGTATTTGTAACTGTCCCAGAGACATGTTTCATTGAGATGTTTATCTTTTATGTTTGTCATAAATTCATGATTATTGTTCATACAGCCATAAAAAAGATTAAAAATGTAATAAGTAAGACATTAAAAGGTAACATTGATAAAAAAATTATTAAATCATATCAGCTTAAAATATTGTTTAAGAATTTTGTGCTCTTTATGTAAGGTTTATTTAATGTCGAGTGTAACGGGTCACATGACCAGAGTTTAGTAAAAGCATGAATGTGGCATTATGGGTCAGAACCAACATGGAAGCACAGAAAGACATATGGCCTTAAAATAACCTTATTCTGCATGTGGTCCAAGAGGCGCACACTGTAATTGTTTTTATTTGTTTTATATTGTGTATAATGTTGTTGATGTGCCTTTACATGGACAGTGTGATATGTTTTTCATGATTTTATTTGATTTCAGCAACTTCTGTTGTGCTAACGTGTTTTGGGTCTGTTTGTTGGAGGACACTTGCTTGAGAGACTTTAAAAGACTGAGAGATGTATACTTCAAACCTTTCATGTCCTTTATTTTCTTGTATTTTTCATGGTGTCTGCTGAAGAAAGAGAGAGAGAGAGAGAGAGAGAGAAATAAATCTTCAAGGACGTCTGTATGATGCGTGGTCATTATTTCATTGGACCAGTGTAGTTATAGTGAAAACGTGCAGCCAACATGGCCGAGAGTCCAAAGTAGGAAGCGCTACGTGTCTGGGAAGAAGAGAGGAGGAAGCCTGTTTGCTGGGGCAACGTGTGGCCGGAGAAGTTGATGGAGAAAAGGCTTGTTGATTTACGGGAGAAAACGGGAGTGTCGGCTCCTGACACAGTCGGGTTGAGAATATTTCACCGAGAGAGGGCAACGTTTACCGGCGTAGGCTACAGCTTTGCAAATACCCTCTCTACGGGCTTCAGAGTGCCGTGTCTGTTTCATTCCCTTGCTGTCTTCAGGTTGGAAAATGCAGCCTCTGCCAACGCCGTCAGGAGAGTCGAATCCAGGAAACCTTCATTTGAATGAAAGTTAACCCCAAAAATGCTGGAGCTTAAGCATCAAGAGGCTTCTCAGAGGGAGAGTAAATTCATCAAGCTATATGAAAGCTGGAAAGAACAAGTTAGAGCTACACGTACCAAACTTAAGTGTGAGTGCTCCAACCAAGACTTGGGTGACATGATGGATGCTGTTGAAGGGCTGGAGACACAAGTGAGAGATGTGCATGAAAATATATGATCTCAATCGGCACCTTCCACTGAGGTTAGAAGAAAGATGGATTCCTGCGCGGCCGTAACAGTAGATTTAATGGGGCTAATGAAAACACGTGTGAGTGAAGTGGGGCAAGAGGAGTTTGATGCCAAGGCAGAAATCGCAAGATTTTGTATGGTGCTCGATAAAGAGTATGACCAGTCGATGTTTGGGTCTACAATCTCCAAATCCACCATTCAAGCTGTTTATCAGAACAGCAAAGCATCACAGCAAAAAGAGCTGCACAACTTGCTGCAAAGCTAGCCGAAATGGAGATAGAGGAGGCTGTCATTGTACAAAGGCAAGAACTTAAAAGACTGGAAAATCAAAGAGATCTTCAAGTAATAACTGCAAAGCTTAAGGCTTACTCTGAAGCTGACTCAGGTGGGGCCTTGGAGGAAAGTGGAACGCAAGCAGTGAGTCGGCTAATTATCCTCCAATTCCTTATAAAGAAATTAAAGTGGAACAAACATTAAGAACAACAACATTGAACGAACAAACAGTACTAACAATGAAGCATCGTTAGTACCAGCCCGACATGACAATGGTTCTTACCAGACTTCCTACATCCGAGCCCTCAGTCTTCTCAGGGAACCAACTCTGGTCCTTAGAGTGGAGCATGTTTTAAGGCATTGAAAGAACGGTGATGCACAAATCCAGCTGACAGGTTGTTCTATCTACAAAAATACATCAGTGGTGAGGCACGACTTGTATTGGAAGGAAGCTTCTACAGAAAGGACGATGAAGCCTATAACCAGGCATGGGAGACTTCGACTGCTCGGTATGGTCACCCCTTTATAATCGAGTGTGCACTTAGAGAAAGAAAGAGCCAAAGGTTGGCTCAAGGGAGTCAGTTAAACTGAGACAATTCAGTGATTTTCTGACAGCCTGCAGCAATGCCATGCCATACATCGAAGGGCTTCAGGTGTTAAATGACTGCGAAGAGAATCGAGAGGTACTCCAAAAACTCCCTGATTGGGTGACCTCTCACTGGAATCGTTGCGTCACAAAGCAGTTGCGACAAACAGAGGAATTCCCTGATTTCAAGCAGTTTGTTGACTTTTGTGGCACAAGAAGCAGAAATCGCGTGCTATCCTGTAACATCCCTTCATGGCTTGAAGCCGACTGAAGAAAAGCCATCTAGAGACACGGAGCGCACAAGGGCTAACGCGTTCATTAAAAATGTGAAAGCGTCAGATAAAATCAAGTACAGTGATGGAAACATACAGTGCCGTGAAGAACAGATCAGAGGAGTCAGACAGATGAAAGAAGGTAGACACTTCATTCTCATCTTCAAACCCTGTCACATGCATGTTCTGTGGGGAAAGATACTCCATCCACAAATGCCAGAAGCTCGCCAATAAGACTGTGGGGGACAAGAGAAGGTCCATATTGGACAATAACCTGTGCTTTGGCTGTCTTGAGAGAGGAAACTATTCGAAGGATTGTAAGAGCAAAGCTACTTGTAGCCTATGTAAGAAACATCATCCAACACCACTTCCTGAAGACTAACCTTCTGCTGCAGCAGACACATCTTCTCATGTTATGCAAGCGGAAGAAAACTCATCTTCCCTTTCTTGCTGTGCAGACAGAAGCGATGGTGGGAGCACATCCATGACAGTGCCTGTATGGATTTCTTCAATCACCACCCCTAAAACAGAGACCCTAGTGTATGTCCTTCTGGATACACAGAGTAGCAACACTTTTGTAGACCAAGAGGTATGTGAGAGGATGGAGCCAGGATTTGAGCCAGTCCAGTTAAAGCTTACCGCTATGATGGGAAAAGACTCCATTGTTCAGAGTGGAAGAGTCAGAGGGCTTTCCTTGCAAAGTTTCATCAACTTGCCACCTGCCTATACCAGAGATTTCATCCCACTCGAACACTCCCACATTCCTACTCCTGAAACGACCAAAAGGTGGAAACGTCTGAATGGAATAGCACAGGAAATACCAGAGCTGATGGATTGTGAGGTCAGACTCCTGATAGGGTACGACTGCGTGAGAGCGTTGGCACCGCGACATGTCATCACAGGAGGTGACGATGAGCAGTATGCCATCAAGACTGACCTGGGTTGGAGCACCGTCGGCAGCTCACCACGGGTCGCAAAGTCAACAGAAGGGACAGGTCTGTGCCATCGTGCATCTGTTGAGGAACTTCCACCATTGACACCAGTCTTTAGAGCCCTTGAATCAGACTTCAGAGATACAAACCCTGGGGAAAAGAGCATATCACAAGATGACATAGAGTTCATGCAATTACTGAATGAAAGAATACACCAGGACGCAGATGGGCATCCTAGAAGTGCCCGATCCCTTTAAGATACGCCCTCAACTGCCAGAAGATAAATGGCTGGCTCTGGTTCGGCTGAAGCATCTGGAAGAGAAACTGGAGAAAAATCCCAAATTCAAGGATGACTACATTAAATTTATGGAAGGTGTGTTCAAGGGTGGTGATGAGGAGAGAGCTGAAGACCAACCCAAAGCAGGAAATGTGTGGTATATTCCTCACAAGGAGCCTATCACCCTAGAGAGCCAGGAAAAATGAGGGTTGTGTTCGTCTGCTCTGCTAAGTATGATGGCATGGCTCTGAATGATCACTTACTAGCTGGATCTGATCTCACGAATGGGCTGACAGGAGTGCTCTGCAGATTCCGCAAATACCCAATCGCAGTCATCTGTGATGTAGAAAAAATGTTCCATAGGTTCTGGGTCCAGTTCTGGTCCCTCACTATAGGAAGGACGTGGAAGCATTGGAAAGGGTACAGAGGAGATTTACCAGGATGCTGCCTGGTTTAGAGAGTATGGATTATGATCAGAGATTAAGGGAGTTAGGGCTTTACTCTTTGGAGAAAAGGAGGATGAGAGAAGACATGATAGAGGTGTACAAGATATTAAGAGGAATAGATAGAGTGGATAGCCAGCGCCTCTTCCCCAGGGCACCACTGCTCAGTACAAGAGGACATGGCTTTAAGGTAAGGGGAGGGAAGTTCAAGGGGGATATTAGAGGAAAGTTTTTTACTCAGAGAGTGGTTGGTGCGTGGAATGCACTGCCTGAGTCAGTGGTGGAGGCAGATACACTACTGGACAGGTATATGGAGGAATTTAAGGTGGGGGGGGGGGTTATATAGGGGGTTGTGCTGTATGTATTGTGCTGTACTATTCTATGTTCTATCTTCAATGTAAGCCAAGAGGACAGAGATTACTTACAGTTCCTGTGATGATACAAATGCAGAGACAAAAGAATATCACATGAAGGTCCATCTTTTTGGAGCAGCATCCTCTCCCGGCTGCGCAATTTATGGAATGAAGTATCTTGCAAGCCAGAATGAAAAAGAGTTTCCAGTAGCAGCCAATCTCACCAGAAAACACTTCAATGTCGATGATGGCCTCATCAGTGTAGAATCTGTGGACAAACTAGTGAGAGAAGCGTAAACTGTGTGTGCGAAAGGAAGATTACACCTCTAACAACAGAGAAGTCTTGGAGTCAATTCCGGACAATTCCACAAAGCTAGTGGAATTCAGGATGTTGGATCTCAATTATGATGAACTCCCAGTCCAGACGGTGTTGGGAGTAAAGTGGAGTGTGATCAGCGACACCTTCTCTTTTAAAGTCACCCTGGATGAGAAACCAACAACAGGGCAGGGAATCCTGTCCACTGTAGCCTTTGTGTTTGACCCACTAGGCTTCCTAGCTCCCCTTCTCCTACTAGGAGAGGAAGTACTACAGGAAATGTGCCAAAAGGGCATTGGATGGGATGAACCACTGCCTGGAGAGTTAAAGCCATGATAGGAGAGCTGGTTAAACGATCTAAAAGATCTGTAAAGACTCCAGATTCCAAGATGCTTTGCTCCTGAGACTTAGGGAAGGTCCAGAGAATTGAACTGCAGCACCTTTCGGATGCATGTCAGTGCTCATATATCTGAGTACTGAGTGAGGACAAAGTGCATTGCTCCTTAGTCATCGGCGAGGCAAGGGTTGCACCCACAAGAGTTACAACTGTACCAAGGCTGGAGTTAATGGTTCAGTGCTCTCAGTGGTCAGCAGTATGCTAAAGGAGGAGCTGGAGCTCAACATTGACCAAGAGTATTTTTGGACAGATTCCCGGGTAGTCTTGGGCCACATTCTAGCACAGTGGTACTATATCGACTTGATCAAAATCCGGCAGATCACGCTTCCAGAGGCCTCAAGGTGGCAGAGATGATTGATACAAATTGGCTCACTGGACCCAAGTTCCTGTGGGAAAGAGAGATTGTCACATCAAAGTCAACTCCAGAGCTTCTGGTGGGTGATCCTGAAGTCAAAACGACACCAGTACTACAAACAAAGGTGGTAAAAGAGGACAATTTCTTGGAGAGACATGAACGGTTCTCAGAATGGCATACAACATTGAATGTGGTTGCCCGGATCCAGCAACTAGCAAAGAGAGCCAAAACTGCAAAACCCATAAATGTCAAAGACAGAAGAAAGGCCAGTTTTGTGCTTGTAAAATTGGCACAAAGGGATGCCTTCAAAGAGGAAATACGAATACTGAGTCATGACAAACTGTCACACAGCCATCCATTGTTCCAACTTGATCCGGTATTGCGAGATGGTGTTCTCAGGGTGGGAGGGCAATTAAAGAAGGCTTCTTTACCTCTTGACTTGAAGCATCCGGTAATCCTACCAAGAGATGGTGTGGTCACACGTTTGATCCTAGATCAAACGTGCAAAAGCTTAGCACCAAGGCAGAGGACAAACCCTTAATGAATTGAGAGCAAATGGTTACTGGGTTGTTGGTGACAGCAAAGTTGTGGTGAACTACATCAAACAATGTGTTACCTGCAGGAAAGCTCACAGGCCAACAGGAGCGCAAAAGATGGCGGATCTTCCTGCTAACCGTGTTGATCCCTCGCCACCATTCTCATACTGTGGGATGGATTGTTTTGGACCATTTCACACTAAGCAAGGTCGTAAAGAGAACAAGAGATATGGTCTCATATTCACCTGTCTGTCCTCGAGGGCAATTCACATAGAAATGTTGGAAGATCTAACAACTGATGCCTTCATAAATGTTTTACGAAGTTTTATAGCTATCCGTGGAGCTGTAAGACAAATCAGATTGGATCAAGGGGCGAAAAGTGAACTGACAAAAGCCTTAAAGGAAGTGGACAAAGACAGATTGACTGCTTACCTGGCCGAGAAGCAATGTGACTTCACCATGAATGTACCTGATGTCAGTCACATGGGAGGTGTTTGGGAATGGCAGATTAGGACAGTTAGGAGCATTTTAAGCTGGGTCCTCACAGAGCATTGGAAGATTGGATGATGCTTCTTTGAGAATCTTTTTCTATGAGGCCATGTCAATTATAAACAGCTGCCCGCTCACCACTGACAGCATCAATGATCCCAAAGGCCTAGAGCGGGCATGGGCAAACTACGGCCCGCGGGCCATATGTGGCCCGTTAAGCTTTTTAATCTGGCCTGCAGAACTTGATGAAATTATATTAATAAACCTTGTTAACATTTTTTCCCTGCAATTCTGGCGTTTTCCCAATAGATGACACACTCTATATACATTGACCTTTGTTGAGGTGCAGCGTATTACTCCACATTTGCGCTTTACTCTTTGTTCGGCTCGACCTATTTGTGTGAACAGACGTTCAGCGTCATGAACATCAACAAAGCCAGCCACAGATTCAAGTTAACTGACCAACACCTCAGATCCATCCTGAGAATCGCCACAACAAAACTAAATCCAGACTTTGATGCGCTGGCTAAAAAGGGAGACCAACAACACTGTTCCCACTGAAATTAAAAATAAGTTTCTTCATTGTGTTATATAAAAAATGCATTTGAAAATATTTTTTTCAATAAGCCTTACATGTTACATGTCATTTCTGTTAAGTGATGGACATGAGTAGTGCGCAGGTGCACGTACGTTCTCAAAATAAAAAATGCGCTCCAGATCAAATAACGTGCTCCGCATACTGGCGCGCTGTCACTGTTCTGTCTTTGTGCTGGTCGTTGTTGAGTTTTGGCACAGGGGACAATTGAATAAGAAGGAGCAGGACAAGTAGACCTGATTCTCCTACCGTTTTTGAAATAAAGACAGTCAGGAGGAGAGTGATGATGATAATATCTTGAAGGATAACAGAATTTTCAGTGCTTTAAAATAATAACTGTTACTATTAAAAAAAGCTGTATTTTATTCATTTAATTTTCAGTGTTTTAAAAGTCATTTCAATAAATAGCTAAATACCATGGGACTTCAAAGACAGATATTTTGTTGTAATGCATTTGTTCATTTTCAATTGAAATTAAAGCACATGTTTTCTACATATCCCATGATATTTTATTTTCTCTTATGAGGTGTATTACCAAAACACTCCATCCATCTGCTCCTGGTCCGGCCCCCCTGTCAAATTTTAGAACCCTTTGTGGCCCACAAGTCAAAAAGTTTGCCCACCCCTGGCCTAGAGCCACTTACCACAAACCATTTACTTACCATGAAAACCTCTGTCCCGCTGCCTCCACCAGGAAAATTTATGGCAGAAGATCAGTATGCCAGGAAAAGGTGGCACAGAGTGCAGTATCTGACAGAGCAATTCTGGAGTAGCTGGAAGAAGGAATGTCTAGCAAAAATCACCCTCAGCTGACGCTCTTCAAGACGAAATGTGAAGATTGGAGATATTGTCACTGTAAAAGAGGAAGGGATTCCTTGAAGTGAATGGAGACTTGGAAGAGAGCTTGATGTTTGTGAAGATGAAGATGGACTGGTGCGAAGAGTCACAATACAATTAGGAAATAAAAAGCTAGGAAAAGAGGGTCAACAATTCATTAATCCATCCATTCTTGAACGTCCTATTCATAAATTAATTGTACTTGTAGAAAACAACTAAAATGTGTTCCAATGGAACTAATTTCTAAACACCTACCTGTGTTTAAAGTATCTGACTTGATCTCAGAGTTTGTTACAAATACCAACTATTTGGTTCTGGAAATTAATAGATTTATTCAAATATTTGTATAAAGGTTATCATAAATCATAGTAATTTGGTGGGAGTGTAATTGTCTCAGACATGTTTCATTGAGATGTTTATTTTATAAGTTTCTGTCATAAATTATGATTATTTGAGTTCATACACCTGTTAAAAAGATTAAAAATATAAGTAAGATATTAAAAAGGTAACATTGATAAAAAATTTGTTTAAAACATATCACCTTAAAATATTGTTTGATTAAGAATTTTGTGCTCTTTATGTAAGGTTTATTTAATATAGAGTGTAATGGGTCACATGACCAGAGTTTAGTAAGAGCATGAATGTGGCATTATGGGCCAGAACCAACATGGAAGCAGAGAACGACATAGGGCCCTAAAATAACCTTGTTCTGCATGTGGTCCAAGAGGCGATCACTGTGATTGTTTTTAGTTGTTTTATATTGTGTATAATGTTGTTGAAGTGCCTTTACATGGACAGTGTGATACATTTTTAGTGATTTTATTTGATTTCAGACCACTTTGGTTGTGTTGATGTATTTTGGGTCTGTTTATTGGAGGACACCAACCATATAACCAATACAGCATGGAAACAGGCAATCTCAGCTCTTCTAGTCCACGCAGAACGCTTACTCTCACCTAGTCCCATCGACCTGCACTCAGCCCATAATCCTCCATTCTTTTCCTGTCCATTTACCTATCCAATTTTACTTTAAATGGCAATATCGAACCTGCCTCTACCACTTCTACTGGAAGCTCGTTCCACACAGCTACCACTCTCTGAGTAAAGAAATTCCCCTTCGTGTTACCCCTAAACTTTTGCCCCTAGCTCTCAACTCATGTCCTCTTGTTTGAATCTCCCCAATCTCAATGGAAAAAATATCCACGTCAACTATATCTATCCCCCTCATAATTTTAAATACCTCTATCAAGTCCCCCCTCAACCTTCTACGCTCCAAAGAATAAAGACCTAAATTGTTTAACCTTTCTCCTTAACTTAGGTGCTGAAACCCAGGTAACATACTCTGTACCTTCTCTATTTTGTTGACATCTTTCCTATAATTCAGTGACCAGAACTGTACACAATACTCCAAATTCAGCCTTACCAATGCCTTGTACAATTTTAACATTACATCCCAACTTCTATACTCAATGCTCTAATTTATAAAGGCTAGCATGTCAAAGGCTTTCTTCACCACCCTATCCACATGAGATTCCACCTTCAGGGAAATATGCACCATTATTCCTAGATCACTCTGTTCTACTGCATTCTTCAATGCCCTGCCATTTACCATATATGTTCTATTTGGATTATTCCTACCAAAATGTAGCTCCTCACACTTATCAGCATTAAACTCAATCTGCTATCTTTCAGCCCACTCTTCTAACTGGCCTAAATCTCTCTGCAAGCTTTGAAAACCTACTTCATTATCCACAACACCACCTATCTTAGTATCATCTGCATACTTACTAATCTAATTTACCACCCCATCATCATCATTAATGTATATGACAAACAACATTGGACCCAGTACAGATCCCTGAGGCACAGCACTAGTCACCAGCCTCCAACCTGACAAACTCTCTGGCATCTCCCATCCAGCCACTGTTGAATCCATTTTACTACTTCAATATTAACACCTAAAGATTGAACCTTCCTAACTAACCTTCCGTGCGGAACCTTGTCAAAGGCCTTACTGAAGTCCATATAGACTACATCCACTGCTTTACCCTCTTCAACTTTCCTAGTAACCTCTTCAAAAAATTCAATAAGATTTGTCAAACATGACAAATCCATGTTGACTGTTCCTAAACAGACCCTGTCTATCCAGATAATTATATATACCATCTCTAAGAATACTTTCCATTAATTTACCCACCACTGACGTCAAACTTACAGGCCTATAATTGCTAGGTTTACTCTTAGAACCCTTTTTAAACAATGGAACCACATGAGCAATACACCAATCCTTCGGCACCATCCCCGTTTCTAATGACATTTGAAATATTTCTGTCAGAGCCCCTGCTATTTCTACACTAATTTCCCTCAAGGTCCTAGGGAATATCCTGTCAGGACTCGGAGACTTATCCACTTTTATATTCTTAAAAAGTGCCAGTACTTCCTCCTCTTTAATCGTCACAGTTTCCATAACTGTCCTACTTGTTTATCACTAGCTTGACAGACTTTAAAAGACTGAGAGATGTATGCTTCAAACCTTTTATGTCCTTCATTTTCTTGTAGTTTTCACGGTGTCTGCTGAAGAAACAGAGAGAGAGAGAGAGAGAGAGAGAAAACAATAAATCTTCACGGACATCTGTATGATGCGTGGTCATTATTTCATTGGACCGGTGTAGTTATAATATTGTTTGTATCACATCTTGGAATGGAGGCTTCAATTCACAGGATCACAAGAGGTTGGAGAGGGAGGGTCACCAACCTTTTTTGCACTGTGGACCGGTTTTATCGGTTTAATATTGACAATATTCTTGTGGACCAGCCGACAGGGGGTGGGGGGAAGGGTGTGTTAATTATGACCAGAATATAGTGATAAGTCACATAACACTCAATTTCATTTCTAAAAGGGTTTATCTAATAAATCTAATATTAAACACACAGCGCATATTTTCCTGGCATGAATATAGTGACAAGTCACTTATAAGTCAACAACATCATAACATTTTAAGTAACGTTTGGATATTAAACACACAGCACATATTTTCCTCGTATGAACATATAACAGCCTTGGCCAGGTGCCTTGGTCGTGGGTGGGGTGAGAGGGCAAGGTAAGGGCCAGAGGTCCCCGTACTGGGGCCGCGGTGGTCGCAGTCCGGAGAGATTGACCGACCGAGCGAAGAGTGTGACAGAGAACGTGCCCCCCCCCCCGCATAGGTAGGTAGGATCTATCAGCTGACAAAAGTTTGGCTTGAGGGATGACTTTCAGTAGATCGCAGCGAGGTAGCTGTTCTGCTGCTTACGAAACCCTGAGCCTGAATTAGGTTGTCTGCAGATATTTCAGCACCGGGTTCCCCACGGACACTCGGTGTGTTAAACAGGTCTAGAGGCGGCGCCCATCTGTCTGCGCTCCAGGCCAGTAGCAACGGCACTTCTTGCCGGCCGGTTACCCGAGGCCAACCAGAGATCTCTGGCGTGAGGGTATCACTACGTTTAGGCAACTGATGACCTCGCGTGCGTTCAAGTTCAACAGCGGGCGTGACAGGGAATGAGGAAAGGTGCAGCTGACTCGTATCGTTTCTTCGTGGCCCGGTAGCACATCCTTTGTGGCCTGATGGTTGGGGACCACTGGTATAGACTCATCCAGCTCCACCATGGGAACAACCTCCCACGTAGAGGGAAGTATAGTTCCCGTACTAGGCAGGGATACAGCCAGTCAGGATGCTCTCAATTGTGCCCCTGTAGAAAGTTCTTAGGATTTGGGGACCCTTATCAAACTTGGTCAACTGTCTGAGGTGAAAGAGATGCTGTTGTGCCTTTTCCACCACACAGCCAGTGTGTACAGATCACGTGAGATCCTCGGTGATGTTTATGCCAAAGAATTTAAAGCTGTCACCCTCTCAACCCCAGATCCATTGATGTCGCTAGGGGTTAGCCTGTCTCCATTCCTCCTGTAGAACACAAGCAGCTCCTTTGTTTTTGCGACGGTGAAGGAGAGGTTGTTTTCTTGACACCGCTGTGTCAGGGTGATGACTTCTTCCATGTTATGCCACCTTACTATTGTTTGAGATAAGGCCAATCGATGTCGTGTTATTGGCAAATTTAATTAGCAGATTGGAGCTGTGGGTGGTGATACAGTCATCATTATACAGGGAGTAAAGAAGGGGACACAGTACGCAGTCCTGAGTGGAGGTGAGGGAGCCCACTCTTACCACCTGCTGGCAATCTGACAGGAAGTCCAGGATCCAGCTGCACAAGGCAGGATGAAGGCCGAGGTCTCTGAGCTTCTTGTCGAGCCTGGATGGAATTATGATGTTGAATGCTGAACTGTGGTCCATGAACAGCATTCTCACATAAGCATCCTTCTTCTCCAGATGTGTAAGGACGGTGTGTAGAGCAATGGCTATTGCATCCTCTATCGATTGGTTGTGTTGATTGGCAAATTGTAGGAGTTCCAGCGTGGGTGGCAGAAAGCTGCAGGTGTAGTCCTTGACCAGCCTCTCAAAGCATTTGCTTACTATTGAGGTGAGTGTGACAGGACGCCACTTGTTCAGTAGTTTGCTGTTACGGGGGTGGGGGGGGGGGGGAACAGGCGCCAGACAGGAGGTACAGGAGTCCCAGACCCACACTCTATGTTTTAGATACAGCTTTTTAATCCTCTGTCATCTGATTTCGGAACAGTCCATGAACCCTATCTTTGTTTCATGTTCTGCTGCCGCAAAACAGGAAATTTCATGTCATCCATCAGTGATAATAAAAAGGCACACGAGTGAATCTGCAGATGCTGGAAATAAATAAAAACACAAAATGCTGGCAGAACTCAGCAGGCCAGACGGCATTTTGTGTTTTTAGTGATAATAAAATTTGATCTGAGATACCAGGTGACTGACTGGTGATTCAGAGAGACGCAACCAGAGGGAGACAGATAACATGTGACAGACCAGCAATACAAAGGGCCACCACCAGAGGGAGATATATACCATGAGGCAGACTCATGATAGAGACAACAACAGAAGGAGACAGGTACCATGAGACTAACTGGCAATACAGAGTGCTACCACCGGAGGGAGACAGCATGAGGCAGACTCGTGATAAAGAGAGACACCGGCAGAGGGAGAGAGGTATCATGAGAGGGCGTACAGGAGTGAGATATGCCAACTAGTGGAGTGGTGTCACAGCAACAACCTGGCACTCAACATCAGTAAGACGAAAGCTGCTTGTGGATTTCAGGAAGGGTCAGATGAGGGAACACATACCAATCCTCATAGAGGGATCAGAACTGGAGAGAGTGAGCAGTTTCAAGTTCCTGGGTGTAAAGTTCTCTGAGGATCTAACCTGGTCCTAACATATCAATGTTGTTTTTTTTAGGAACATCTTGTGCTTGAGCCAACCAGGAACGAGGCTATTTTGGACTTGGTGATGTGTAATGAACAGGAATTGATAAGTGATCTTAAAGTAAAGGAGCCATTAGGAAGTAGTGATCATAACATGATAAGTTTTTATCTACAATTTGAGAGGGATAAGGGCAGATCAGAGGTGTCAGTGTTGCAATTAAATAAAGGAGACTACGGAGCCATGAGGGAAGAGCTGGCCAAAGTTAAATGGGCGGATGCCCTGGCAGGAAAGACAGTGGATCAGCAGTGGCAGATATTCTTGGGGATAATACAAAAGATGCAAAAGCAGTTCATTCCAATGAGAAGGAAGGATTCAAAGAGGGGGAAGGGGCCACAGTAAAGGAAGTATGACAGGGCTAAGATGAGTGGGAATACAGATGATTGGGAAAGTTTTAAGGAACAGCAGATCTTAACTAAAAAAGCAATACGGAGGGAAAAAAATCAGGTATGAGCTCAGTCTAGCCAGGAATATAAAAGGGGATAGCAAAAGCTTTTTTAGCTATGTGAAGAGAAAGAAGATAGTTAAGAACAATGTTGGCCCCTTGAAGAATGAATTGGGAGAAATTGTTATGGGAAACAGGGAAATGGCAACAGAATTTAATGCGTACTTTAGATCTGTCTTCACCAGGGAGGACACAAGCAATCTCCCAGATGTATGGATGGGCCAGGGTCATAAGATATCAGAGGAATTGAAACAGATTGACATTAGGAAAGAAACTGTGATGAGTAGACTGATAGGACTGAAGGCTAATAAATCCCCGGGTCCAGATGGTCTGCATCCGAGGGTTCTAAAAGAGGTGGCTCAGGAAATTGCGGATGCATTGGTAATCATTTTCCAATGTTCCTTAGATTCAGGATCAGTTCCTGAAGATTGGAGAGTGGCTAATGTTATCCCACTTTTCAAGAAGGGAGGGAAGGAGAAAATGGAGAACTATCGCCCTGTTAGCCTAACGTCAGTCATGGGGAAGATGCTCGAGTCCATTATTAAGGACGAAGCAGTGGCATATCTTGATGGCAGTAATAGGATTAGGCCGAGCCAGCATGGATTTACCAAGGGCAAATCATGCTTGACTAATCTGTTGGAGTTTTTTGAGGGTGTAACAAGGATGTTAAACGAGGGTAAGCCAGTGGATGTAGTGTACCTAGGTTTTCAGAAGGCATTTGATAAGGTGCCACATAGGAGATTGGTGAGTAAAATCAGGGCTCATGGCATTGGGGGCAGGGTTTCAACATGGATAGAAAACTGGTTGGCAGCTAGAAAGCAAAGGGTAGCAGTGAATGGGTGTTTCTCGGACTGGCTGGAGGTGACTAGTGGGGTACCACAGGGCTCTGTATTGGGGCCACAGCTCTTTACAATTTATGTCAACGATTTAGATGAGGGCATTGAAAACTATATCAGCAAGTTTGCTGACGATACTAAACTGGGTGGCAGTGTGACATGCGAAGAGGACGTTAGGAGAATACAGGGAGACTTGGATAGGCTGAGTGAGTGGGCAGATACTTGGCAGATGTCATTCAATGTGAATAAATGTGAAGTTATCCATTTTGGAAGCAGGAACAAGAGGGCAGAGTATTGTCTGAATGGTGTAGAGTTAGGTAAGGGAGAAATGCAAAGAGACCTAGGAGTCCTAGTTCATCAGTCAATGAAGGTGAATGAGCAAGTGCAACAGGCAGTGAAGAGGGCAAATGGAATGTTGGCCTTTATTACAAGGGGAATTGAGTACAAGAGCAAGGATGTCCTTTTGCATTTGTACAGGGCCCTGGTGAGACCACGCCTGGAATATTGTGTACAGTTTTGGTCTCCAGGTTTAAGGAAGGACATTCTGGCAATTGAGGAAGTGCAGCGGAGATTCAATAGGTTGATTCCTGGGATGGCAGGGCTGTCTTACGCAGAGAGATTGGAGAGATTGGGCTTGTACACACTGGAACTGAGGAGATTGAGAGGGGATCTGATTGAAACGTTTAAGATAACTAAAGGATTTGATAGGATTGAGGCAGGAAATATGTTCCAGATGTTGGGAGAGTCCAGTACCAGAGGGCATGGATTGAGAATAAGAGGTCAGTTATTTAAAACAGAGTTGAGGAAAAACTTCTTCTCCCAGACAGTTGTGGAGGTGTGGAATGCACTGCCTCGGAAGACGGTGGAGGCCAATTCTCTGGATGCTTTCAAGAAGGAGCTAGATAGGTATCTGATGGATAGGGGAATCAAGGGTTATGGGGACAAGGCAGGGACTGGGTATTGATAGTGAATGATCAGCCATGATCTCAGAATGGCGGTGCAGACTCGAGGGGCCAAATGGTCTACTTCTGCACCTATTGTCTATTGTCTATTGTTATAAAGAAGGCTAGACAGCGACTATACTTCATTAGGAGTTTGTAGAGATTTGGCATGTCAACAAGTACACTCAAAAACTTCTATAGTTGTACTGTGGAGAGCATTCTGACAGGCTGCATCACTGTCTGGTATGGATGCCGGGGGAGGGGGTGGGGGGGGCTGGGATGGAAGCTACTGCACAGGACCTGAAGAAGCTGCAAAGGGTTGTAAATTTAGTTGGCTCCATCTTGGGTACTAGCCCACAAAGTACCCAGGACATCTTCAAGGAGTGGTGTCTCAGAAAGGCAGCATCTATTATAAAGGACTTCCAGCACCCAGGGTATGCCCTTTTCTCATTGTTACCATCAGGCAGGAGGTACAGAAGCCTGAAGGCACACACTCAGTGATTCAGGAACAGCTTTTTCCCCTCTGCCATCTGATTACTAAATGGATGTTGAACCCTTGGACACTACCTCATTTTTAAAAGATATATTCTGTTGTTTGTATGATTTTTAATCTATTCAATATACATATACTGTAATTGATTTACTTATTATTATTTTAGTTTGTTTATTTCTTTAATATGTATTACATTGATTACATTGAACTGCTGCTGCTAAATTAATAAGTTTCACAACCCATGCCAGTGATAATAAACCTGATACTGATTCTGATTTTGACCTGTGATTAAGAGAGACATTGGCAGAGGGAGACAAATACTGATGGGCTGAATGTCACACTCTGCTCCGATATCATATGGCCTTATGTGACTGACCCGTGATGTAGAGAGTCACCAGCAGAGGGAGACAGATACCATGTGATTGATGCATGATACAGAAAGTCACCAGCAGAGGGAGACATATACCGTGTGACTGACCCGTGATTCAGAAAGTCACCAGCAGAGGGAGACAGATACCGCGTGACTGACCCGTGATTCAGAGAGTCACCAGCAGAGGGAGACATATACCGTGTGACTGACCCGTGATTCAGAGACTCACCAGCAGAGGGAGACAGATACCATGTGACTGATGCATGATACAGAAAGTCACCAGCAGAGGGAGACAGATACCGTGTGACTGACCCGTGATTCAGAGAGTCACCAGCAGAGGGAGAAATATACAGTGTGATTGACCCGTGATTCAGAGACTCACCAGCAGAGGGAGACATACCATGTGATTGACCCGTGATTCAGAGACTCACCAGCAGAGGGAGACAGATACCGTGTGATTGACCCGTGATTCAGAGACTCACCAGCAGAGGGAGACAGATACCGTGTGATTGACCCGTGATTCAGAGACTCACCAGCAGAGGGAGACAGATACCGTGTGATTGACCCGTGATTCAGAGACTCACCAGCAGAGGGAGACAGATACCGTGTGATTGACCCGTGATTCAGAGACTCACCAGCAGAGGGAGACAGATACCGTGTGACTGAACACAAGCCGAAGTGCTGGAAGAACTCACACACTGCCAAGAGTCTTACCATTAATACTGTATTCTGTCATCATATTTGAGAATATGACATGCAGAAACATCTATAGCCTGGCACTTGAAGTAGCCGTTCCTGCCCCTGCACCATCCAAGTCTCTGTAATGGCCACAACATCATAGCTCCAAATGCTGATCTACACTATAAAGTCATCCGCTTTGTTCATAATTTTCCTCACATTAAAATAGCCCCATCTCAAACCATAAGTCTGAGCACGTCTCTATCACCTGCCTATCCTCCCTTTTGCACTGTCTCTAAGCTTTCTCTATTTGTGAGCCAACCTCCCTTTCCTCCGTCTCTCCACCCCCCAGCAGTTCCAGTTTAAACTCTCCCCAGTAGCCTTAGCAAACCTCCTCGCCAAGATTTTGGTCCCCCGGGATTCAAGTGCAACGCATCCATTTTGTACAGGTCACACCTGCCCCAAAAGAGGTCCCAGTGATCCAGACATCTGAATCCCTGTCCCCTGCTCCAATCCTTCAGCCACGTATTTATCCTCCACCTCATTCTATTCCTGTTCTCACAGTCACGTGGCACAGGCAGTAATCCCGAGATTACTACCTTTGTGGTCCTGCTTCTCAACTTCTTTCCTAGCTCCCGGTAGTCTGTTTTCAGGACCTCCTCCTTTTTCCTACCTATGTTGTTGGTATCAATATGTTCACCTTCCCACTTCAGGATATCGTGGATGCAATCAGAAACATCCCGGACCCTGGCAGCTGGGAGGCAAACTACCATCTGTGTTTCGGTCTGACCCCCTAACTATAGAGTCCCCTATCACTACTGCCTTCCTCTTACTTTCCCTACCCTTCTGAGCTACAGGGCCAGACTCTGTGCCAGAGGCACGGCCATTGTTGCTTCCTCCAGGTAGGCTGTCCCCCCCAACAGTACTCAAACAGGAGTACCTATTGTTAAGGGGAACAGCCACTGGGGTACTCTCTAGCATCTGCCTCTTGCCCTTCCCTCACCTTACTGTTACCCACTTATCTGTCTCCCCAGGCCCCGGAGTAACTACCTGCCTGTAACTCCTCTCTATCACCTCCTCACTCTCCGTGACCAGACGAAGGTCATCGAGCTGCATCTCCAGTCCCCTAACACGGTCCCTAAGGAGCTGCAGCCTGATACACCTGGAGCAGATGTGGCCGTCCGGGAGGCTGAGGTCTCCTGGACTTTCCACATCTGACACCGAGCACAAAAATCCGGCCTCACACATATACTTTCTCTCCATTTTCTACACAGATAACCTGCCTTGCTTCGACACTTTACCGCCGAAGCCCCGTTGAACCAACACCTTCTTACTCTGTCCCCCTTTACTCTGATGCCCGCTGTATAAATCTGTCTTCTTTTTAAACTCTTCTCACTGTTCTCACTGGCTGACCTCCGCGCGCTTGCCTAGTCGTGCCCCGTTCAAACTGCTGAAGAAATAACCATCACCGTTTGCACTTTTCTCGCTGGCTCTCATTCCATGATGGAATGACGGTGTAGACTCAGTGGGCTGAATGCTCAATGGTCTAGTTCTGGGAGACCTCCAGCCTCTCAACCGCATCTGCACCAGGTGCACTGAGTGCAACTCCTCAGAGAATGCGTTAAGGAATTGGAGTTGCAGCTCGATAACCTTTGGCTCAGATGGGGAACTGAGAAGATGATGGATAGGAGATGCAGGAGGTAGTCACCCCCAAGTTGCAGGAGACAGGTACCTAGGAGAGGAAAAGGAAATAGGTAGCCAGTACAGTGTACCATTGCGGCCATTCCCCTTAATAATAAGTACACCACTTTTGATACAGTTGGTGGGGGGGGAGGTGGTAGAGGACGATGTACCAGGAGAAGCCTCAGCGACTGGGTCTCTGGTGCTGTGGTTCAGAAGGGAAGGAGGGAGAAAAGGACTGCAGCAGTGAACTCCATAATTAGAGGAGTCATCACAAGATTCTGTGGACGCGATAGAGACACCCAGATGGTACATTCCGCTCAGGTGCCAGGGTCGGGGGCATCTCAGACCTGGGGCCACATTCTAAAGGGGGATGGTGAACAGTCAGAAGTGTTGGTACACATTGCCACAATGACACAGGTAGGGAAAAGGAAAAGGTCCTGAAGAGAAAATTTAGGGAGCTAAGTAGAAAGCTGAAAAATAGGACCTCTGGGGTAGTGAACTGTGGATTGCTCACCCACTGGTGAGGGTAAGAAAAGGGTTGCTTGGCAGATGATTGAAGGTGCCTGAGGAACCGGTGCAGGGGACAGGGCTTCTGATTTCTGGGACATTAGGATCACGTCTGGGGAAGGCATAACCTGTACAAAAGGAACGGATTACACCTGAACCTGAGAGGGACCCAATATCCTTGTGGGCAGGGGGATGGGAACTGAAGCGATAGGATTGAAGATGGGGCATTTGGTGTACAAGCAGAGGCGGTGTATAGTCAGGAAGGAGAGGCAGATTATAGGGAAAAATTGCAGTCAGTAGGATGAGTTGCAGAGTAAAAGGAAGGCAAAATCAAAAAGGATGAATACAGGACTGAAAGTATTCTGTATGAATGTATGCAGTATATGGAATAAGGTAGATGATCTGGTAGTGGAGTTAGAGATTAGTAGGTATGATGTTGATGTTGGTATGATGTCACCAAGATGTGGCTGAAAGAAGAAGGTCATAGTTGGGAGCTTAGCAGCCAAGGATAAAGATAGTTTCCAAAGGACAGGATTGGCAGAGGAGTTGGGTGGCTCTGTTAGTAAAAAAATGAAATCAAATACTGAGAAAGAGGTGATATAGAACAGGAAGATGAAGAATTCTTGAGGGTAGAGTTAAGGAACTGCAGGGGTAAAAAGACCCTGATGGGAGTTATATACAGACCTCCAAACAATAGCCAGGATGTGGGGCACAAAGTACATCTGGAGATAGAAAAGCTATGCCAAAAACGCAGTGTCGTGATAATCATGGGGGATTCAAATATGCAGGTAGATTGGGAAAATCAGGCTGGTATTGGATTCCAAGAGGGGGACTATATAGAATGCCTATGAGATGGCTTTTTAGAGCAGTTTCTTGTTGAGCCTACTAGGGGATCAACTATTCTGAATTGGGTATTGGGCTATGAGCTGGATATGATTAAAGAGCTTAAGGTAAAGGAACCTTCAGGAGTGAATCATCATAATGTGATAGAATTCACCCTGCAATTTGAGAGAGAGAAGCTAAAGTCAGATGTATCAGTATTACATTGAGGTAAAGAGAATTACAGAGGTATGACAGACAAGTCGGTTAAAATTGTTTGGAAAGGGGCACCAGCAGGGATGACAGAAGAACTGTAATGGCTGGAGATTCTGGGATTAATTCAGAAGGTGCCGGATAGTTACATCTCAAAGAAGAAGTACTCTAAAGGCCAGATGATGCAACCATGGTGGACAAGGGAGCCAACATAAAAGCAAAAAAAGACAGCATATAATAGAGAAAAAAAGAGTGGAAAGTTAGAGGATTCAGAAGCTTTTACAAACTAAAAGGCGGCACCAAAAAACCATAAGGAGGGAAAAGATGAAGTAAGTGGTTAAGCTAGCCAATAATATTAATGTGGATACTGAAAATATTTTCAGGTATATAAAGAATAAAAGAGAGGCAAGAGTAGATATCAAACCTCTGGAAAACGGGGTGCTGGAGAGGTAGTCATGGGGGAACAAAGTAATGTTAGATGAACTGAGTAAGTATTTTGCATCAGTTTTTACTATGCAGTATGGTGGAAGTTTGAGAGTGTCAGGGGATGTAAGTGAACACAGTTGCTATTACAAAGGTGCTTGGGAAGCTGCAAGGTCTGAAAGCAAATAAGTCACCTGGACTAGGTCGATGACACCCAGGAGTTCTGAAAGTAGCTGAAGAGATTGTTGAAGAATTAGTAATGATCTTTCAAGACTCACTAGGTTCTGTATGTGATTGACCAGCGATACAGAGGGGAACCAATAGATGGAGACAAATACCATGTGATTGAAACACAACAAAGGTGCCAAGGGGGAAAAGGGATAACAGATATTAAAAATCTACACAACAGTCAGATAAAACTTCTAAAGATATACTTTCATCAGCAAAACCAGGATTCAGTACTCCACGCGAGTGTATGCAATTCTGAAAAGACGTATATGCCATAGAACAAACGAGAGCACAACCCAGAAAAATGAAGACATTATCACTATTGAAGGAAAATTAACCAATGGAAGAGCATGACCTCCATGGAAGACATATCCACAATCTGAGCAGACTCAATGGTGACAAGGAAGCGTCAAACGTCTAGCTCAGAGTGGGAGACCTCTTCCCAGAAACAGAAGCCTTGTGGGAATACAGGACCTGGTGGTTAACACAAAAAAATGATTAAAAATACATAACAAAAGACCAACAAATTCAAGAGTATAAATGTAGAAAATGCCAAGAGAAACCGGAAGCAATCCAACACATTACAGGATCCTGTTGAAGTTTAACTCAATCTGATTACTTACACAGGCATAATCAAGTGGCAAATATTATTCATCAAAATCTTACTTTACAATACAAACTTATAAATGAAATCATACGTACTATAAATACAAACTTGATCCAGTTTTAGAGTTAGAATCCCATAAAATTATATAATGACTGTTTTGTTATTACAGATTGGACAATCCATAATAATAATATAGGAAAGAACAACTTGATGAATAGATATTAATATGAATAGATATAGGCTGCATGGTAGCGTAGTGGTTAGCACAGCTCTTTACAGTACAGGTGATCCAGGTTCAATTCCTGCCGCTGCCTCCAAAGATGATGTACATTCTCCCCGTGACCATGTGAGTTTCCTCCGGGTGCTCCTGTTTTCTCCCAAAGTCCAAAGACATACTGGTTGAAAGACAAATTGGCCATTGTGAACTGCCCCGTGATTAGACTAGGATTAAATTGGGAAATTGCTGGGCGGTGCAGCTGGAAGGGCTGTATCTCAATAAAATCAAATTTAAATAGATATAGTCATTCCAAACGGACACAATATACAGAAATCATTAAGTGAAAAACACCAGAAATATGCTGAATTTAAAGATAAAAACTGAAAGACTTTGGAGTATGAACAAGGTACACATTGTCCCAATAGTAATATCTACAACTGGTGTCATCCCAAAGACACTACACAATAGCATTAAACAATCAGGGCTACACAGTAATATCTATGTAAATCTTCAGAAAGCCACAATACTAATCACCACTAGAATAATCCGAAAGTTCCTAGCAATTGAGAAATGACTGTGCCTGAACCTCAGCAAATAATAATCAATGAGCAATAAATATTGAGAACATGAGATGAAGAGTCCTTGAAAGTGAGTCCATAGATTGTGGGAACAGTTCAATGAATGGGCAAGTGAAGTTGAGTAAAGTTATCCTCTTTTTGATTCAAGAGTCTGATAATTGAGTAGTTGAACCTGGTGGTGTGAGTCCTGAGGCTCCTGTTACCTTCTTCCTGATGGCAGCAGTGAGAAGACAGCATAAACTGGGTCGTTGGGGTCCCTGATGATGGATGCTGTTTTCCTGCGACAACGCTTGTGTAGATGGTGAGGAGGGCTTTACCCATGATGGACTATTTCTGTGGGATTTTCTTTTCGAGGACATTGGTGTTTCCATACCAGGCTGTGGTGCAGCCAGTCAATATACTCTCCAACATACATTGATAGAAGCTAGACAAAGTTATAGATGTCCCGAACCTTGGCAAACACTGAAGGAAGTAGAAGCTGTGCTTTCTTCATAATTGTACTTATGTGTTGGGCCCAGGACAGGTCCTCTGAAATGGTAACTCCACTTGAAGTTGCTGACCCTCTCCACCTTTGATCTACCAATGAGGACTGCCTCATGGACCACTGGTTTCTTTCTAGTGAAGTTTATAATCAGCTCCTTGGTTTTGCAAACAATGAGTAAGAGGATGTTGATATAACACCACTCAGCCTGATTTTCAATCTCTTCCTATATGCTGATTTATCACTACCTTTGATTCAGGTTACAATAGTGGTATCATCAGCAAACTTGAATCTGGCATTGGAGCTGTGCTTAGCCACACAGTCGTAAGTGTAAAGTGAGTAGAACAGGGGACTAAGCACACAGCCTTATGGAGCATCCGTGCTGATGAAGATCATGACCAATGGTTCCCTTCTCCTGAAGTCAATAGTCAGCTCCTTGGTCTTGCTGCTACTGAACAAGAGGTTGCTGTTGTGGCATCACTCAGCCAGATTTTCCAACTCCCTCCAACATGCTGATTTGTCACCAACTTCAATTCAGCCAATGACGGTGGAGTCATCAGCAAACTTGAACTCCTTACTAGTCTTACTAGTCAGTCAAGTCAAGTCTATTGTAATTTCGACCATAAACTGCTGATACAGTACACAGTAAAAATGAAACAACGTTCCTCCAGGACCCTGGTGCTACATGAAACAACACAAAACTACACTAGACTATGTGAGACAGCACAAGGCTACACTAGACTACATAAAACAACACAAAAACTGCACTAGACTACAGACCTGCACAGGACTATATAAAGTGCACAAAACAGTGCAGGGCGGTACAATAATTAATAAACAAGACAATAGGCACAGTAGAGGACAAATTACAATATAATAAATGATGTAGATGTCAGTCTAGACTCTGGGTATTGAGGAGTCTGATGGCCTGGGGAAAGAAACTGTTGCACAGTCTGGTCGTGAGAGCCCGAATGCTTTGGTACCTTTTGCCAGATGGCAGAAGGGAGAAGAGTTTGTGTGAGGGGTGCGTGGGGTCCTTCACAATACTGTTAGCTTTGCGGGTGCATTGTGTGGCGCAAATGTCTGTAATAGCGGGAAGAGAGACCCCGATGATTTTCTCAGCTGACCTCACTATCCACTGCAGGGTCTTGCCATCCGAGACGGTGCAATTCCCGAATCAGGCAGTGATGCAGCTGCTCAGGATGCTCTCAATACATCCTCTGTAGAATGTGGTGAGGATGGGGAGTGGGAGATGGATTTTTCTCAGCCTTTGCAGAAAGCAGAGACGCTACTGGGCTTTCTTGAAAGAGAAGAATAAGGTGGTTGTAAATCAGAAATAAACAATAGGAGTGGCTGTGTACTAAATAGTGACAAGGTGGATTGGGGAAATGATAAAAAAATCAAAGCATATGCTAAGTATTGAATGCAGACCATTGTTTACCATCTCATTTTTTGTAACAACCATCAAGCACGTTAAATGTTAAAGCCTTTAGAATGGAATTAGTTGAATTATTATTTATTATTGCTGTTGATTTTTGCAAGCATGGATTCAGGGAATGAAATGGCTGCTTTGTGTAGCATAACTTTCCATAATTGCAAAGAACAGTTGGCTTATGATGTGCTCTTCCCTCCGACAATGGCTACCTCTTTGCTGGGAAAATCCTACCATGGATTAACACCGTATGTTAAAACTGTATAGGATGTTGATAAGGCCTACTTTCAATAGTTCAATAGTTCCATTTACTATCAGAGAATGTATACAACCAGAAGTTCTTGTTCTTCACAGACATCCACATAAACAGGAGTGCCCAAAGAATGAGTGACAATAAAAACATTACAACCCCAGGGCCCCCTTGTACTCCCCCTCCCACACAGAAGCAGCGGCAGAACAAGGACCCTCCCTCTCCCCACTTACTTCAGCACAAAAAAAGCATCAGCACCCTCCATCCACCAAGTAAGCAATAGTAAAGCCCCCAAGAAAGACCATGATCTGCAGTACAACAAGAACTAAATGTTCACCTCAACTTTCAACATACCACAGGCTCTCTCTCTTCCCAATAAGGACAAAGTGGTGTCACCCTTTCACAGCAAGAGGGCAGACATAACAAAAGAGCTCACTGATTTGCTGCGTCACTTTTTTCCTCCAAGTTCTCCGACTCAGGAATCGGAGAAAGGAGGAAGATTTGCTGAGCCCTCGGCAGTTGATCCGCTGTTCCTGATGTTCCATTTCTCCTGTGGTGCTTCAGTTGGTGGTACTGGCATAGAGTCAGCTCATCCACAGGGCCACAAAGTCTCAGATCCCCGAAGGCGCGCTCGTCTTCTAGGGCGTGTACTTGGGGTATCAAAAGCAGCAGGTGATGAGCCCCTGTGAGCGGGTCCCACAGCTGCAAAGAGCCAAAGTTTGAGTATAGCTCTGGGTCAACATCTCTAACAGAAACCTATCAACCTTGAAAAGGAAAAAGAGAGAAATTAAAGGTAGAAATTAAGCTGTTTCCGCAGATGAGCTTGAAGGAGTCGCTGTTAAGCTCCATTGTAATGCCGCAGTTTTGGTCATCTATCTACAGGAAGGATGTAAATAATGCTGAAAGAGTACAGAGAAAATTTACAAGCATGTAGCTGGGTCTGGAGGACCTGAGTTATAAGGAAAGATTGACCAGATTAGGACTTTATTCCTTGGAACGTAGAAGATTGAGAGGAGATGTGATAGAGGTATACAAAATTATGAGAGGTATAGATAAGGTAAATGCAAGCAGGCTTTTTATTCTTCTCCTAGAGGTCACGGGTTAAGGATGAAAGGTGAAAAGTTTAAGGGAATATGGGGAAAATTTCTTCACTCAGAGGGTGGTGAGAGTGTGGAATGAGCTGCCAGCACAAGTGTTGCATTTGGATTTGATGTAAAGTAAGAAGCTGGGAGGTGTTAGGTGGAAGAAGCAAAGGGCTGGAGCAGAAGAAATCTGATAGAAGTGGCGAATGGACCATGGGAGAAAGGGGAGGAGGTGGGGCATCAGAGGGTGGTGCAGGTGGGTGAGGAGAAGAGAAAAGGTGAGGAGACAGAATGGGGAATGGAAAAGTAGAGGAAGGGGAGTGGTGAGAAACAACCAGAAATTAGAGGAATCGATATTCACACCTTCGAGTTGGAGGCTACCTAGATGAAATATGAGGAGCTACTCCTTCATCCTGAGAGGGGCTTCATCATGACAGTAGAGGAAGACATGGACTGACATGTCAGAATGGGAATGGGCAGTGGAATTAAAATGGTTGGCCACCAGGAATTCATGGTTGTTGCAGACAGAGCAAAGTGCTCAATGAAGCTCTTTCCCTCCCTCCTCATCTTCATGTTGAAGTTTTTTCTCCTTCTTTTCTAGTCTTGATGAGGGGTCTTGGCTTAAAACGTCAACTGTTTATTCCTTTCCATAGCTGCTACCTAACCTGCTGAGTTCCTCCAGGATTTTGTCCATGTTGTTCTGGATTTCCAGCCTCTGCAGAATCCCCTATGTCTAAGAATACCTGAATGTTTTGTCAGTTTGCTTCGGATAATAATTTGCATTTATTTAGCACTTTGCACATCCTCAAAATATATCAAACAATGTCCCAGCCAAAACGTTACTTCCAAAGAATTAATTATTGCAAAGTGCAGACATATCCAAGGCAAATTTAAAAATTTGTAATTTATAACTGTGATATAGTCTAGAGTCACAGAGCAATAAAGCTTGGAGACAATCTGTTTGACCCAGCAGACCATGCTGATCACAGTGCCCACCCAGTTAGTGCCAACTTCCTGCATTCATTCCAAGTGTTTCTTAAATGATACGATTGTACTTGCCTCAACCACTTCCTCTGGCAGTTCATTCCATATATTCACCACCCTCCATGTGAAAAACTTTCCCATCAGGTCCCATTTAAATCCTTCCCCTCTACTCATAAAAGAATGTTCCCTAGTTTTGTTCTCCCCCACTCTGAGCAAAATACTGCTCCCACTCACCTTATGCCTGACTCACTGAGTTCCTCCAGCTTTTTGTGTGTTGATCCAGATTTCCAGCACCCTCCCCCCACCCCAACGATACTACCTGGTCTGCTCTTTCCAATTTTTTTTCCTTTACAGATTTCCCAAATCTTCAGTCATTGACGTACTGGGGAGAAAAAGTGAACTGAGGGAGGGTGTGTAAAGAAGACAGAAACAAGGGCTCTTCCATGCATCCCACAAAGAGGTGGCTGCAACGTTGACCCACTTGGTTTCCCACAGCTTCGACCTGGAGGGAGTGAGTGGACTACGTTGAGACTGTGGCCAACATGGGAAAGAGTTTGTCAGATTTCATCCTATTGCCAACTGCAAGCTCAGGAAAAATGCGTGTGGGGAGCTCATGAAATGCCAGGAACAAATCTCCAGGTTTTATTTTGTTTAGAGATACAGCACAATAACAAGCTTTTCCAGCCCAACGAACCTGCACTGCCAAATGTAACCAAATAACCTACTAACCCATACATCTTTGGAATGTGGGAAGAAATCCATGCAGGCACAGGAAAACATACAAACTTCGTATGCACAGCGGAGGGAATTGAACCTGGGTCACCGGCACTGTAAATTATTAAGCTAATGGCTAGGCTACCATGCCACCCAGATCCCAGCAACTGCAGTCTCGTCTCTGACTCCTAAGATGCCATATGCTTTAAGACATGGGAGGTGTGAGCAGAGGCTACTGCCCTAGGAGGTATCCTTCAAGCACAATGGAACTGAGACAAGTGAAGGATGAACCATCTGGTCTAAGATGGGCAAGAAGGCAAAATATCAAATACAAAAAGGAGTCAAAAAGATGATATTGAACTCATGATTTCACAAAACCTTTTACACCATTAATATTTTAAACCTGAAAATAATGCATAAGATTATGAAAATTGTTATTCACAGAACTCTGTATCCCATTTGACAGCACCGGAGATTAACTTATTTTTAAGTAGGAAACAATATTGTTTGAGTAGGTTATGAAAAAAATCATGAGGATCCAATAAAGCGTCTTAAATTAAATTACTAAAATCAGTTTCAAGTTATTAAAAATACAACGATTAAGGTATTCAGTTTAATCATAGTTAACAGCAGCACAATGTTCACATCATTAACAATTTCCATGACCTGCAATGAACCTGATTTTTGATACGTCTCATCTGGAAGGATTGTCATGCAGTTGAGGACAGAGTTGTGGGAACATTGTCAAGCAACGGCTCGGTGTGAAGATCTGTTGGTACGCCATCTCCAAACATTGTTGTGTAAGATGTTTTGAGGAACTGGATGTAGTTCTGGATGCTCCGATTCTGATTCTCAGATTGTTCGAGGCTGAGTTTCAACTCCTGCAGACGTATCTTATGGTTTAGGTCAGCCTGAGGAAGCAAGAGTCATCTCTTGAGCTTTTGGAAAGAAAATTTTCATTATAGAGAGAGCACTGGAGTGGTTTATCTGGATTGTTTTGCTGTTGAAGAACTTGCAAACTAATGGATCAAGGAGTCTTTACAAACTGTTCTACCCATTGGCTTTTTGCAAGTTCTCTCCAATTTGCCCCACATCCACCTTTCCACCTTAACTTGCAAATCAATCCTTTTCAAGTTCAGCTCCAATTAGCTTTTGAAGATTACTGCTGAAGGTCATTCCATTATCTTTACAGGTAGTATGCTTTTGATCTTAACTGCTCTTTGAGAATCAGAATTAGATCATTTGATAACAAAATCCAATTTCCCTCCGGATCAATAAAGTATGTCTGTTTCTCCGTCTGTCTTTGGCCCATCGAGTCTGGTTTATATTCCATCATGACTGATTTAACATCAGTCTCCCGCCTTCTCCCCATAACTTTTGACGTGCGTACTAATCAAGAACATATCAACCTCTGTTATCAATATACCCAATGACTTGGCCTCCACAGCTGTCTGTGGCAACAAATTCCACAGGTGCATCACCCTCTGACTAAAGAAATTCTTCCTCACCTGTGTTATAGAGGGACATCCTTTTATTCTGAGGCTGTTCCCTCTGGTCCTAGACACCCCCGCTATAGGAAACATCCTCCCCACGTCCACTCTGTTGAAGCCTTCCAATATTCAATAGATTTCAATGAGATCTTCCCCCTCCCTGAATCACTCTTCTAAACTCATGAGTACAGGTGCAGAGCCATCAAAAGCTAACTGTCATTGTTGGATCATGCTCGTGAATCTCCACTGGACCCCCTGCAATGCCAGCACATCCTTAAGTGGCCCAAAGTTGCTCACAATATGTACAGAGTATTTGTTCCACCTGACTTTGATTACTTTCTCTCTTGGTACAATGTATTGGGAAACGGTGTATTTCACTGTATATTTCAATATACGTGTGACAAATAAACTTGAATCTTGAAATCATCACAGCCTTTGCACTTTGTTGACGTGAACTGTACTTTCTCTGTGCCTGCTACACCGTGTTCTGCTTTTTACTCTCTCGATGCCTTTATATGCGGCATGATCTGTCTGGATAGCAAGCAAAGCTTTTCACTGTATCTTGGTATACACAACAATAATAACCCACTACCAACGCTTGTTGGCAGAAAACAGATAAAATTCCAGACGCTGGAAAATTTAAAAAAGTGACTAACATACTTGGAGCCATGCTGCCCCAGCAATTTGTGACAAACCCGATTAACCCTAACCTAATCATGAAACAATTTACAATGGCCAATTAACTAACTTGCTATGTCTTTGGACAGTGTGAGGAAACCAAGGACCTGGAGAAAGCCCATGCATTCCATGAAGAGGATGTATAGAATCTCTTTTTAGAACAGTGCTGGAACTGAACTCCAAACCCCTGAACTCTGAACTCTGGAACACTCCGAGCTGTAATAACATTGCCCTAACCACTACATTACTGTGGCACCACTCATTCAAGCCTTGCTGTTAAATATATCATTACACAAAAGAAGCTGCATGACAAAGTATATGGAGTTTGTTCTTTTTACCAATCAGTCACCAATCAATGGATTCAGCCTGAGGTATTTTGCAAGGCAGTTTGAGAAGATTTGGTTTTGCTTGATGATTTATTGATTGATGCATTCCTTTTGCTTTGCAGCTAATTATCACTAGATTCTGCATCATTCATCTATCGCATTAGATTTTCATCCACCATCTACTTTAGATGTCCAACAGGAAGCAGACAGTACAGCAAGCACATTCCAAAGTAAAATGGGACAGGTGTGGTATGGAAATTAAACCACTGTCATTGTCAACAGGCAGAATAGTGCCAATGACATAGCGACAGACAGACAGACATACCTTATTGATCCCGAGGGAAATTGGGTTTCGTTACAGCCGCACCAATCAAGAATAGTGAAGAAATATAGCAAAATAAAACCATAAATAATAAAATAATAATAAGTTAATCATGCCAAGTGGAAATAAGTCCAGGACCAGCCTATTGGCTCAGGGCGTCTGACACTCCGAAGAAGGAGTTGTAAAGTTTGATGGCCACATGTAGGAATGACTTCCTATGACGCTCAGTGTTACATCTCGGTGGAATAAGTCTCTGGCTGAACGTACTTCAAGAATCCTTTCAAATGTTTTTCACTGATTCCCCACAGATTACACTTGAGATTCTTGCCTCGCACCCCCCCATTTGAATAAATGTAATTTTGCCTCTTGCTCTTTTCCGCAACTTGCAGATGTGTCCTCAGTGAAGTCTATACCTTCCTTTACACTGACCAATGTATAACATGCGCCAAACTCACACGATCTTTGCTTTGTTGAAGCAGTTTCAGGCCACTTGTCGTTCTATTTAACTCCGATTCCAGTTCAAGTATCCTGTTCTGAAATACCCATTCTTTAGCTGCAGCCTGGTCTTTCATCTCCCTGACCTATGAAAGAGAAGGGAACATGTCTAACGAATGAGGAATCAGATTTAAAAACCCATAAATATGGGGGTATCACAGCCATGCCAATAGAAACAACAATGGTACAGTGAAACTTTTATTACTCAACTTCAGTGAGAAATTGAATGATGGGTGAACTTAATCAAACGTGTAGATTCTAAAGGGGTTTGACAGGGTAAATGCTGAATGGGATAGCCATCAACAAGGGTTCATTTGTTTGTTCTGTGCTGTGCCCTATGATATGGGTGATTATGGTCTTATCATGATCGTTCTTGGCAAATGTTTCTACAGAAGTGGTTTGCCATTGCCTTCTTCTGGGCAGTGTCTTTACAAGACGGGTGATCCCAGCCATTATCAATACTCTTCAGAGATTGTCTGCCTGGCGTCAGTGGTTGCATAACCAGGACTTGTGATATGCACCGGCTGCTCATACAACCATTCACCACCTGCTCCCATGGCTTCATGTGACCCTGATCGGGGGTGGGGGGGAGGTACTAAGCAGGTGTTACACCTTTCCACAGGGTGACCTGCAGGCCAGCGGAGGGAAGGATCATCTTATACCTCCCTTGGTAGAGATGCATCTCCACCCCGCCACCCAAGGATGCATACCTGTAAAATAAGGGGCACGTCATTTGAAAATGAAGTATGAGGATCTTTCTTTTCTCTGAGGATAGGGAATTTCCATCCATCCATCTCTCCCATCCATCCAATAATCTCTTTTATATCACCCCTCCCCCAACTATCTGGCAGGAGGTACTGTAGCTCTAAGACAAAGACTGTTAGGTTGGGAACAGCTTCTTCCCCCAGGCCGTGAGACTATTAAACTTTTGGCCACTACCCAAGTCTTGTGCCATAAATGCACATAATTATTTGTTAATTTACAGTATTTGTGGTAACATTACTTTGTGTTATGTGTGTGAGTTATATGTACTGTGTTGTGCACCTTGGTCCAGAGGAACGTTGTTTCATTTCGGTTGAATGACAATAAACTTGAAATTGAACTTAGATTCTCTGACCCTGATAGTGGCAGATGCCAGGCCATTAGGTATATTTAAGATGGCAGTAAATAAATATTTGAAAGATTGAGGAATTGTGGGTGATGATAAACTAGCACAATATGGACATATTCAATGATGGGTCAGGCATCAGTGGGTCTGACCTCCTCCTGCTCCTAGTTTATAGTGTTCCTGAATTCTTTGATGAATTTCACAGGTCTCAAATGTCATTTTTCTGATGAATAGTTTTGGCATGACATGCCGAATGTTTGTTCTCAACAGATGCTGCCTGACCTGCTGAGTTCCTCCAGCATTTTACATGTGTCATTCTTATGTCACGCACAAACCAAAAACACAAGAGATTCTGCAGATGCTGGAAATCCAGAGCAATGCACACAAAATGCTGGAGGAACTCAGCAGGTCAGGCAGCATCTAAGCACAAATTAATCTCATTTGGGAAAATTTTTTAATTTTCATTTATACCTACCAGTAAAGGAGAATACAATTCACTTTTTGTTTAAGGCAACAGAAAATCTAACAGCTTCCAGCAAGGGATATGTTTATACCTTTTCACTGACATCAAGTAACGCTGCTTCCAACTGCTGGCTCAGAGCTGCAGATTCCCTCGATCGCTCCTCCAGTTGGCAGTTGCTGAATAAAACTGCTTCTTCTTGTTTTGCCATTGTCTCATTCAGCTCTTGGTTTTGTATATCAACCTCCTTCAGCTTCCTTCGATCAATAATGATTGAAATTCTTTAGTGAGCTCAAGCTAGAAAGGTAATCGAAACACAATAGGTTCTGCAGAGGCAATGTATACAAAATGCTAGAGGAACTCAGCAGGTTTGGCAGCACCGCGGGAGAGGAATAACAAGTGAACATTTTGGGCCCAGGCCCTTCACCAGGACTGGAAAGGAAGGAGGAAGAAACCAGAATAAGAAGGTGGGGGGGGGTGGGATGAGATGGAGAACAAACAAGAAGGTGATAGGAGACCAGGTGAGGGGGAAGCTGGTGGATGGGAGAAGGTGGATGAAGTAAGAAGCTGGGAGGTGATTGGTGGAAGAGGTAAAGGGCTGAAGAAGGAGAGATCTGATAGGACAGGACGGTGGACCCATGGAAGAATGGAAAGGAGGAGGGGCATCGGAGGCAGGTGGTTGGCAGATGAAGTGAAGAGCAGGTGTAAGGGGGAAGCCAGAATGGGGAAGGGAAAAAGAATCTAAATGCAATTGGAAAATGTGCACACTCCTATCAATGGTATACTGGTTATTAAAATTGCTAACCAACTAAAATAAAAGTACTTAGTATTTCTTTGGCAGGTTTCCATTTGTATACTGGAATTGATTCCAGCCTACATTGCCATCAAATAGATTTAGTCAATGATGATTTCAATGTGAAATGCAGGCAGTAACTGAAAAAGTCTTGAGTTCAGAGAACTCTTGTATACAGTTTGAGTAAGAAGGTCCAATCCAGGTCAATTGCAAAGAGAATATGATCGGATTATTGGCAATTAATGGCCTATAGAGACCAATTACAAATCCCCCATTAAGGTAATCTTAAACAAGGGACGTTAACCGGATTTTATTTTTTGATGCCTAATGCCAGCATGATTAGATGTGGACATCCTTCATAACTGTACCACTTCAATCAGAGGATCCAAGTCTTAAGAGATAGAAGTAGAATTAGGCCCTTTGGCCTAATAAGTCTATTCCACCATTCCATCATGGCTGAACTATTATCCCTCTCGACCCCATTCTCCTGTCTTTTTCCCCATAACTTTTGACACCCTCACTAATCAAGAACCCACCAACTTTTGGTTTAGTTATACCCAATGACTTGGCTTCCACAGTCATCTGTGGCAATGAATTCCACAGATTCACTATTGGATGAGTATATTAACTGATGCAGCAAACTTAAGAAGATTCCTGTTACTATTTTCCCTGTCTGTATGAGATGACCAGAATCAGAATCATGTTTATTATAGAGTCGTAGAGCAGTACAGCACAGAATCAGGCACTTTGGCCCATCTAATTTATGTCAATTGTTATTCTGCCCATTCCCATCAACCTGCACTCAGACCATAGCCCACCATACCATTCTTATCCATGTACTTATGCAAGGTTCTCTTAAATGTTGCAATCAAACCCACATTCACTACTTCCAATGGCAGCTCACTGCATAGCTGAATTATCAATGACATTTATCATCATATTTGTTATTTCATGGTAGGAGTACAGTGCAAGACCAAAAAAATCACTACAAGTTACAAAACAAAAAAAAAGTGCCCCGCTATGGACTGTCCCAAGCCTGAATGTGAAAGGAAAGGGTTGGGCACAGGTTCTAGCAACCCCATTCCATAAAAACCCAGAGCTTCTCTGCAGGAAGAGTGAGGGAGCTGTACATGGAAAAATCTACAAGGAATCAATGTTTTTTTTGCAGAAACACAAGAGATTCTGAAGATGCTGGAAATCCAGAGCAACACACACAAAATGCCGGAGGAACTCAGCAGGTCAGGCAGCAGCTGTGAAAAGGAATAAGCAGTTAACATTTTGGGCCGAGACCTTTCATTGGGATTGGAAAGGAAGGAAGAAGCCAGAATAAGAAGATGGGGGAGGGGAAGATAGGTGAGACAGGTGAGAGAGAAGATGGAAGGATGAAGAAAGAAGTTGGGAGGGGATAGGTGGAAGAGGTAAATGGCTGAAGAAGATGGAGTCTGTAAGGAAAGTACAATGGACCATGGAAAAAGAAACAGGGGAGAGGAACCAAAAAGAGGTGATGGGCAGTTGTGGAGAAGAGAGACGGTAGCCAGAATGGAGAATGGATCAAGAGAGAAAGAGAAGGGGGGAAGAAATTAATGGCAGCTAGAGAAATCAGTGTTCATGCCATCAAGTTTGATGCACTATTGCTCTGCCTACCAAATAAGCCATTATCTCCCAGAAGTCACCCATTTCAATTTAACTTCCCATTCCCATTCTGACATGTTGGACTACAGCCTCAACTACTGCCATGATTAGGCTAAATTCAGTTTGGAGGAGCAACACCTCATATTCCGTCTGGGTAGGTGGCCAACACCCCTTCTGAGACCCAGGAGGCAAATATGTGTTTACCATTTTCACATCAGAAGCAACCAAGATGTTGACTCGTACAATGCGAATATTGAAGTCACTTACTTTTCTTTTCAGAATTGGCATTTACTGACAAACGTACCCAATCACTTTTATCACTGTTGTTAAATAACGCCCAATCTCTCCTTACCCCCTTCCTCAGCTGGTTCAGACATAGCAGTTTAAGAGCCATGATAATCTCAGCAACCATTTGCTAAACACAAAAGTTGATGGGTTTGAGACAGGAGATGGAGGAGGAAGAAAGAAATGGCAAGAACATTTAGTGGGCTGTTGACTTTAACAAGTGGCTGTAAGTACAAGTTCTGGTCAGAACTATTCAGGTCTTGTTGGTCTGGGACAAAATTCAAGAGGAATCTGTAATTAACATGGGTGGTGGAACGAAAAGATGTCTGCCCCATCAGAGAGATACTATGTTGGAGATCAAGAGGAGACAAATCCACTCTTTAAGACATTTAAATCAGCATAACTGGGCTTCATAAATTATAAAATGGTAAAGAGTCCTGAAGAAGGCTCTTGGTCCAAAATGTCAACTGTTTATTCCCCTCTATAGGCGCTGCCTGACCTGCTAAGTTTCTCCAACATTTTTGTGTATATTGTATTGGATTTCCAGCATCTGCACTATATCTTCTGTTTATAATATAGAATGAAATCCCTGAGCATCAGGAGGGAGCTACCAGGGGGTGACATCTGCTTCACTGCTGAACTACAGAATGTGGTGTGTGTATACAGTCTGGGTAAGCCAAAATTAGAAAAGATTTACTGACAGGTTCTGAAATGACCTGATGAGCTCATGCATTGAAAAAGATGATCTGAAACATGATTTAAAATGGTTGAGAGATTACCAGGAAAGAACATCCAGAGCCTGTAACAACATGTGCTTCTCTTCCCTCAAGGACTCCAGATTTTCCGAAGGGGATTTTTCTCTGTAACTCTGGTCACTGGCCTGCAACATAGGTACAAATGTAGAGTTTCTACAAGAGTGCCGATCTTTCAGAAAGCCGCACAAGGAAATGCTGAAATTACTAGTAAATAAGCAACAACTACAGGTTTGTAAGTAAAACAGAAAGACAGAGCAGTGAGAACAAATGGAAAATACAGTGCTGGAAGAGATAGGAGAACAGAACAACCACTAGAAATCCATCCACAATTTCAGCACTTGTTTCTAGAACTTTGCTACTGACATTGCACGATATACAGTAATATCAATAGGTGTTGTGTCTCAAGGCTCCAGAAAAACTCTTGTACACACAAGACTGAAGCTACAAAAAACTGGGCAGACAAAGCACTCAACTGATAACAACTGTGCTAACATCCATCCACCAATTACTGGTTTTTGCACTAGAAATGGCACCTTCACCTGTAGCTCAGTCAGTGTTTTGGATAAGTCAAGGAACCTTCTCTTGCAACTCAGGAGCTTTTCCTCACACTCGTGGAGCCTTTGTTCAGCTGCCTTCAGCAGGTCGGGAAAGGGTCTCAGCTCCTTCAGACGAGGTTCCGTTTCATCGTACACCTTCACCGTGATTTCAATGGTTAGAGTGGGAAGTGGTGAAGGGAAGATGAGGCAAAAGGTGAATGAAAAATAATAACCCATTAAACAGATCATAACAACTGTTATGGTGAGATCACCACAATGTAATGTATATGAAAGCTATTATAATATTGCTTCCGTGGAAAAGCTTTGCAAAGAAACATCCCAATAAAAGCAAAATATTGGGATGCTGAAGTAAAAAGAGAAAACTTACAGAATTCTCAGCAGCCACAGAGAAGAAACAGTTAACATTCTAGTTAATGTCCTCATGATCACAGAATCAAACAATATACATGCCAACCATCAAGTACCAATCAACAATAATCCCACTTGCTAGCATGTGACACAAGAGCCAAGGCGTTTCAAGAACTCATTTAAATGCTTCTTAAATGTAACCTGTCTCCACCAGCTGTTCAGGCTATATGTTCAGATTTCAACTGGGTGAAACAATCCTTTACTGTAAGCCTATCCCCTTTGGTTAGACCTTGGCAGGAGGAAATGTTTAAGACCATAAAACCCTAAGACTAAGGAGCTGAATTAGACCATTTGGCCCATCAAGTCTGCTCTGCCATTCCATCATGGCTGATTTATTATCCCTCTCAACCCCATTCTCCTGCATCTCACTGTATCCTTCCACACCTAGACCAATCAAAAACCTATCAAACACCATTTAAAATATATCTAATGAGTTGGCCTCCACAACCATCTGTGGCAACAAATTCCACACATTCATCACTCTCTAGCTAAGAAATTCCTCCTCATTTCTGTTCTAAATGGACATCCTTCTATTCTGTGTTTGTGCCCTTTGGTCCAAAAATCCCCCACTAGAGGAAACAACCTCTTTGTATCCACGCTCTCCAGGCCTTTCAATATTTACCAGGTTTCAATGAAATTCTCTCTGTCTTCTAAACTCCTGCAAGTACAGTCCCAGAGCCACTCATACCTTAACCCTTTCATTCCTAGAGTCATTCTCATGAATCTCCTCTGGTCCCTGTGCAATGCCAACTCATCTTTTCTTAGATAAGGAACCCAAAGCTGCTCACAAAACTCCAAGTACAGTCCAATAAGCGCCTTATAAATCCTCAACACCCCACCTTTGCTTCTATATTTTAATCGTCTTGAAATGAATGCTAACATTGCATTTGCCTTCCTCACCACCAGCTCAATCCCCAAATTAACTTTTTGGGAATCCTGTACTTGACTCCCAAATTTTTTTGAATTTTCACCCCATTTAGAAAATACTTTATGCCTTTATTCCTTCTACCAATGTGCATGACCATTCACATCCTTACACTGCATTCCATCTGCCATTTCTTTGCCCATTCTTCTAATCTAAGTCCTTCTGCAGCAGACTCCCTGCTTACATTGAATATAGAACAGTACAACATGAAACAGGCCATTCAGCCCACAATGTTGAGCCAAACCAGCTAAAAAGCAAATCAAAATCACCTAAACACTAATCCCTCCTACCTACATCATGTCCTTATCCCTCATCTTCCTCACATCCAAACCTCTCTTAAAAGCCTCTAATGAATAATCCATCTCGTCCAGGTGAATTATCTACTTTCAGCTTCCCAAACCGCCTTAGTATTATCATCATTGGTAGATAAGGTGGTTAAGAAATAAAATACTTGCCTGCCTTCATTAGTTGGGCCATTTAATACAAGAGCAGGGAGATTAGTGTGCATGGTTTGTGCAATACTTTAAAGCATCAGCTGTATGATCAGGAGTCATCTCCGGCTCTCCATAATAGCAACTACACTCACTTCTGCCTCCTGACACTCTTGAATTTTCAGCATATAACTGGTTGTCTTTCACAGTGAAGATTGGTGAAAAATACTTAAGCTCGTCCACTATTTCTTTGTCCCCCATTATTATCTCTCCAGTGTCATTTTCCAGTGGCCCAATATACAATCTTGCTTCTCTTTTACTCTTCATATATCTGCAAAAAACTTCTTGTATCCTTGTTTATATTATTGGCTAGCTTCCTCATATTTCATCTTTTCTTCTTATTGTTTTTCTCATTATTTACCTCATTGTTCTATATATCCCAATCAGTTACTCCTCTGCATTTTTTCTCTCTCTTTTTGGACTAATGTTTTTTTTAATGTACTTCTTATTGTAATCTATAGCTTATATTGTTATAAAACCATAAGAATTAGGCCGTCTGGCCCATTGAGTCTGCTCCGCCATTCAATCATGGCTGATCCTTATTTTCTATCTCCTTCTCAACCCCAGTTCCTGGCCTTCTCCCCGTAACCTTTGATGCCGTATCCAAACAAGAACCTATCAATCTCTGCCTTAAATACACTCAATGACCTGGCCTCCACAGCTGTATGTGGCAATAAATTGCACAAAATTCACAGCCCTTTGGCTAAAGAAATTTTTCTGCATCTCTGTACTGAAAAGGTGCCCCTCTATCCTGAGGCTGTGCCCTCTTGTCCAACACTCTCCCACCATGGGAAACATTCTTTCCACATATATTCTGTTTAGGCCTTTCAACATTCGAAAGGTTTCAATAAGATTCCCCCCCTCATTTCTCCGAATTTCAGCGAGTACAGATCCAGAGCTATCAAATGTTCCTTGTACGATACCTTTCATTCCTGGAATCATCCTTGTGAACCTCCTCTGGACCCTCTCCAATGCCAGCACATCTTTTCTATGATGAGGGGCCCAAGACTGATCAAAATACTCAACGTGAGGCCTCACCAGTGCCTTATAAAGCCTCAGCATCACATCCTTGGTCTTGTACTGTAGACCTCTTGAAATGAATGCTAACATGCATTTGCCTTCCTCACCACTGACTCAACCTGCCAGTTAACCTTCAGGATGTTCTGCACAAGGACTCCCAAGTCCCTTTGCACCTCAGATTCCTGTTATTTTCTCCCCATTTAGAAAATAGTCTGCACATTTATTTCTACTACCAAAGTGCATGACCATGCATTTTGCAACATTATATTTCATTTGCTATTTTCTTGCCCATTTTCCTAATCTAAGTCCTTCTGTATCCTACCTGTTTCCTCAACACTACCTGCCCCTTCACCAATCTTTGTATTATCTGCAAACTTGGCAACAAAGCCAACTGTTCCATCAACTAAATCATTTATATACAGCATAAAAAGAAGCAGTCCCAACACCAAACCCTGCAGAACACCACTAGTCACTGGCAGCCAACCAGAAAAGGATCCTTTTATTCCCCGCTTGCTGCCTCTTACCAATCAGACAATGCTCTAACCATGTTAATAACTTTTCAGTAATACCATGGGCTCTTACCTTGGTATGCAGCCTCATGTGTGGTACCTTGTCAAAGGCTTTCTTAAAGTCCAAATATACAAAAAGCACTGCATCCCATTTATCTATCATACTTATAATCTCCTCAAAGAATTCCAATAGTTTCATTAGGCAGGATTTTCCCTGAAGGAAACCATGCTGATTTTGTACTATCTTATCCTGTGTCACCAACTATTCCATTACCTCATCCTTAACAATTGACTCCAACATTTTCCCAACCACTGAGGTCAGGCTAATAGTTCTATAATTTCCTTTCTGCTGCCTTCCTCCTTTCTTAAAATGTGGAGTGAGATTTGCAATTTTCCAGTCGACTTGCACCATGCCAGAGTTCAATGATTTTTGAAAGATAATTTCTAATGCCACCACAATCTCTAATGCTTCCTGTTTCAGAACCCTAGGGTGCAGTTGCTCTGACCCAGGTGACTTACGTACCTTTAGGTCTTTCAGCTTTTTCAGCACCTTCTCTCCTCTAACATGAACTGCACCCACTTCACTTCCTTCACACACTACAACACCAAACATACTGCCAGTGTCTTCCACAGTGAAGACTGATGCAAAATACTCATTTAGTTCATCAGCCATCTCCTTGTCCACCGCTATTATTTCTCCTGCCTCATTTTCTAGTGGTCCAATATCCACTCATTTCTCTTTTCTTATTAACATACTTGAAAAAAACTTTTACTATCCACTTTGATATTATTATAGCTTGCTTTCATTTTTTATCTTTTCCCTTCTAATGATTTTTCTTTAGTTGTTTTCTGTAGGTTTTTAAAAACTTCCCAATCCTCTATCTTCTAACTAATTTTTGCTTTGTTGCATGCCTTTTCCTTTGTTTTTACAATAGCTTTGACTTCCCTTGTCAGCCACCGTTGCACTATTTTACCATTTGAGTACTTCTTCAGTTTTGGCATACACATGTCCTTCACCTTCCTTGTCTTTCCCAGAAAGACACACTTTTGCTGGTCTGCTGATATCCTTGCCAGCAGCTCCTTCCAACTTACTTTGGCCAACTCCTCTCTCATAATTTCCCTTGTGTATTACAATGTACTGCTGCCACTTTACATTGACCAATTTTGTCAATGTAAAATTGACAAAATTTTACATTGTCAATGTAAAATTGACAATTAGGTCAGTGGTGTTAAACCTGTTTCTGATTTTGTTGCAAAATAAAACAAAGATTTATCTTGTTTATTTCCTTTGAATCCTCTGTAGCGTAATTAAGTCTTTCCGTTGGTGTGGTGCCAAGAACTACAGATAGAACACCAGCTTTGGCTGAGTTAATGTTGAAGAGATTAAAGACAGATTTAAAGATTAGCTTCATTTGTCACACGTACATCGAAACAAAACAGTGAAATGTGCCATTTTGCATCAAATCAAATCAGTGAGGATTGTGCTGGGCATCCTGTATGTGTCACAGATGTGTCATTCAAGAATTTGGATGGGGTGGAAGGAAGGTGCAAAACAGATTGATAGATTGTTGGTATTACTAAGGAGAAGGTTCTTGGGAAGCTGAAAGGCCTTAAGGTGGAAAAGCCTCCTGGACTGGACAGACTGCTCCACAGGGTTCTGAAAAAGGTAGCTGAAGAGATTGTGAAGGCATTCGTGGCGATCCTTCAAGAATCACTAGAGGACTGGAAACAACACAGAAATAGGCTCTTCAGACCAACTCACCTATGCCATCCAAGCTGCCAAAGTGAGCTTGTCACATTTGCTTGCATTTAGCCCCAATCTGTTCCCCAATTGGAACAGTATTTTGATGCAAATGAAATGACCAACGAGAAGCAAGTGCCAATTTTGCCAAGTGCATTAAGGCTAAAGGCATACAGTTTGCTTCTGGCCCAAAAAACCAGCAGAAATAAATTTTGCTACTATTGTAAATGTGATGCAGGAACACTTGGAACCAAAGCCATTGCTAATTGCAAAATGCTTTAGGTTTCATAAGCAGAATCAAAAAGAAGGGGAGTCTATTTCCACATATGTGGCTGAAATGAAGAGATTGTGTGAGCATTGTCAGTTTGGTAATGGGCTTAATCATACACTAAAAGATTGCTTAGCTTGTGGAATCTTAAAAGAAAACATTCAAAACTGGCTCCTAACTGAAGCATAGCTTACATTCAAACAAGCAGTGAATATCGCTGTGTCAATGGAAACCACAGAGATGCAACTGAGTTGTAGTCAGTAACAAAGGTGAGTGTGAACGGAGTTGCAACGTCTAACAGAAGCCAGCCTTGCTGAACAAACTGTGCTACTATTGTGGCAGGGGCTCACATACTCAAAACAAATACAGATTTACAGGCAAAATTTGCAGAAAATACAAGAAAGTAGGACATATACAAAGAGCATGTTTGGCAGACAAAAATAAACAGACTGCACAGGGAAGAGAAGAAACTAAAAAGTCAAGTTGCAGTTTCAGAAAGCCTAATCTGCATGCTGTTGATGTAACATCTGATAAGATTAAGCATGACACAGAATTGTGCAGCCTTTTGATTTAAGATGTGAAAATTAACAATAAACAAGCAATATGGCTTATGCCAGAAGTGAACAGCAAATTAATTAAAATGGAATTAGACACTGGCTTAGCTGTTTCAGTCATTCCACAAAGTGAGTTTGAATGGCATTTCAAAAATACCATACTGAAGCCTGCAGATATCCAACTAAGAACTTATAACTGGAGAATAGTTAACTCCCATGCGAATGAGATCCGTAACAGTGAAATACAGCAACTAACAGGCTACATTGAGCTTGTATGTGGTAAAAACAGGAGGACCAGCATTGTGGTATGTGATTGGCTGAGACAACTACAACTTGATTGGAGATCCATTCACCATTTGCATGCCACACTCCCTGTAATGAAGCCATATGAAAGCAAATTAAGAAAAATACTGGATAATGCCACAGCAGTGTTGAAGGATGGCATTGTAAAATTCAAACATATCAAAGGTAAAGTAGCTTTAAATGAAAATGCCACACCCAAGTTTTGCAAAGCCCGTTGGGTTCCTTGTACCATCTGTGATAAAGTAGCCAGTGAGCTAGATAGCATGGAGGCTGAAGGAATTCTTTCCAAGGATGAGTAGAGTCCATCTGCAATGCCAGTGGTCCCAGTAGGCAAGAAAAATGGATCTATAGTGATTTTAAGGTGACCATCAACTCAGTACTGAAACTGGATCAATATCCTCTGCCCAGAATAGAGGATATCTTTGCAAACCTTTCTGGAGGAAAACACTTCAGCAAAGTGGACTTAGCTGAAGCCTACCTTCGATGGAGATAGAAGAAGAGTTCAAAGTGTTTCTCACCATAAACTCTCACTAAGGGATTTAGCGCTATAAAAGGCTTATTTTTGGAGTATCATCTGCACTTGCACACCGGCAGAAAATTATGGGCCAGGTGCTGCTAGACAGTGGTGGCACTCAATGTTACCTAAATATCATCATTGTTACCAGTAAGAACAACAAGGAACATCTCCAAAACTTCAAAACAACGTTAAAAAGATTAGAAGGTTATGGGCTCAGAGCACAACGTGAAAAGTGTGAATTCCTTAAACCAAGCATCACTTACTGTGGTCACATGATTGACACACAAGGATTACACAGGTATGCTGAGAAAATTCAGATCATGGTGATGCCCCAAGGCCAAAGGACGTGTCACAGTTGCAGTCTTTTTTATGATTTGTCAACTATTATAGCAGCTTCTTGCCAGACCTAGCTAATGTGCTCCATCCATTGAACTCATTACTTCAATTGGAAAGAAATGGCAAAGGACAAAACAGTGTGAGATGGCTTTCAAAAGGTAAAAGAAATGGTGATATTGTACTCTCACATTATGATCCACATTGTCTATTGATGCTTGCCTGCGATCTCTCGCCTATGGTATAAGTGCAGTCATGTCACAGGTTATGTGTAATGACAGTGACTGCCCAATAGTCTTTGCATCACGTTCCCCTACTGCTGCAGAGAAAACTTGTGCACAGATTTTCAGAGAGGACTTGCGTCTGGTCTTGGGTGTAAAACGTTTCAACCAATATTTGTACGGGAGAGAGTTTACCCTCATTACTGAGGTATCTGATTTAGTTGAAAAGGAATGCAGTTCTTTTGGGTCAGATGGACTTGGTTCAGTGAAGAAAGGGTTAACCTTGATACCAGTGGAAAGTGAGAATTCTCAGTTGTTTGTGTTAGAAGGTGTGTTAAAAGTTAGTGAGGAGATGAAAGGTGGTGATGTGAATATTATTGAAAGAGAAGGGAAAGGTGTTGTTCCTAAATTGAATAAAGAAAAATTAAAGTCTGAATTGGTTTTAGAAGCAGTAACCATGCCGAAGGAACAATGGCTTGTTAACAAGATGCCTGTGAATCAATTACAGTTTGTTTGGAAATTTAAAGGTAAACAACTCGCTGATGTTATTCAAGGATGTGATTTGGAGGGACAGAACCAAAAATGTTGTTTTGACAGAGAGGGATCACTTGCAATTGTTAAACTGAAAACTAATAGAATGAAGGGTCCTGTAGATAAAATTAATGACTTGCTCAAAAATAAAGTATTGTGTGGAAGTTCAGAAAATGGGCTAAGTTTGGAAAACATTGGTGATAAGATAACTCCTATGAAAGGAGTATGTGAAAGCCTATTCCACACTGGGAGCAAGCTAACCATGTGAAACTTAAGTGGAAAAGAGGAAGAGGTTGACAAAATGCCACTTTGTATAATGGGATCTGGTTTTGAGAGAATTCGACAAAGCTTGTAAATAATGAAGATAACACCATGGAAGATTGACTGTTAAGTTTAAAAGTAAAATAGAGATTAGTATTTGCATAAACTTCTGTAATGTACCACAGTATAATCACACCTGTATTATTTCACATTTTGTAATATACAATTAAGCTAAGATCACAACCCTTTAGTTTTTTTTTGCTGATGAAAAGGAAAAAAATAGACGGTTATTAAATTGGAGTCTGATGCTACAGGAAATTATTAAGATACACCATATTAAAGGAAGTGACAATGTAATCGCTGACTGCTAATCTAGATGCTAAGTTGAATGTATATCTGTATTGCTTTGTAGTTAAAAACACTTCTGTATTTTGTTAGATTCTGTAATCCTGTAAAATGCAGGATGGGGGTGTTACAAAGGATGAACAACTCTGATGGGCAGAAGGGTACAGAGTTGCCCATATCTTCCCCCCCCCCCTTTGCTTCAGATAAGGGAGAGATAACACTGGGAGAAAGAGACTTGTTGTTCCACCATATTATGACTCCTGAAAGACTTCTGGCTCCGGAGAGGGCTGTTTACTTGGTACCATTCTGTTCATTAAAATTCCTCAGTGGAGAGCCGGAGTGGGCTGGTTTGATGGACTAAGCCATTCAAAACTGATTGACACCTGAGACCCCGTGAGTAGGGATAAAAGTGAGGTCTGGGGAGACACCCCTCAGACACACCAGGAGACACACTAGTGAGCACTGCTTAAGTGTTGGAACCCACGAGAAGGTGTGGGCCATCGGAGACTGAACGAAGGATTGGTCAATTTTAACTCACAGTGTTTGTAGCGAGGCCGGTGGGGGCTTGTGTGTGTGTCCACCCTTGCCTGGGTGACGAGTCCACCATAGAAGAACGGTCTAGCTAAAGGCGAGAGGGGTCATACCTGAATGGCCACAACAACACATCGACGGATCAAGAACGTAAAGGAAGGTTTGACTGACTGTAGCTGTCACTGTTCGCTCTCTCTCTCTCTCTCTCCCTCCAATGGTTACAACAAAAGAACCAACAACTACCTCAGCCTACATGAACTGAACTTTATACTTTCCCATGATAATTCATTATCCCCTAGACAATGACAGAGCTTGTTTATTATTGATTATTATTACACCCACACTTTTAGGTTTAGTATTGTTAACATGTATTATCTATATATTTGTATTGTTGATATTGATTTGTATATTTTACTAATAAACACTGCTTTGAAAATTGTACCAGACTCCAATGGATACTTCTATCTTTGCTGGTAAGACACCCAGTTATGGGGTAGGTAACAAGAGCCACTTATGACCTCCTACCAACACCCCAGAACCTGAACCAGTGGTGGGGAGAAGACCCCACTTGCTCTCTTTGTCAAGCACCTGGATCACTAAGGCACATTTTAACAGGATGCACCACAAGCCTCAGCCAGGGGTGGTATACTTGGCAGCACAACCAAGTTCTCAGACAGCTGGCATCAATCTTGGAACAGAGGCAAACCACCATAAACACTCTCCCACAAACATCGGCAGGAAATGTCCACATTACACGATTTGTACCAGCAGGCCAATCTCCAGAACACCAAGTACCATCAAAGGACATAAGCATTCTGCATGTTGCTCGGGATTGGAAAATGGACGTGGACTTGGAGAAAAAGCTTGTGTTTCCCCCAGACATTGCGGCTACAACACTCCGGCCAGACATAGTCCTGTGGTCCACAACAGCCAAGCTGGCATATGTTGTGGAATTGACAGTACCATGGGAAGATGGTGTTGAAGAAGCTTATGAGAGGAAAAAGACCAAGTACTCTGAACTAGCAACTGAAGCTGCTCAGAACGCAGATCAAGATTTTCCCTGTAGAAGTGGGATGCAGGGGATTCGTTGCTACATCTAAAAACAGTCTATTGAAGAAGGTGGGGGTGAGGGGTGTCTCACTCCAACAAACAATCAAGTCCTTGTCAAATGCAGCAGAGGAAAGCAGCAATTGGATTTGGATTAAAAGGAAAGACAACAACTGGGCTGCAAGATGAAGACAGGAGGGTACCGAACTGAGGGGGGTGTTTCTGGGATGCCAGGTAGCACCGTTGAGCCCTCTGGAGACATTGTGGGCTTATCAATGAAACATCAAAGAAGGAGGGTGCCCACCTGATGACCCTGATGATGTAGCTACCCTCCTCATCACCACTCCAAGCCACTGCGAACATCGAGAGTGCTGACTTTATCATTGGGATTGAAACATCAAGTCCTAGAAGCTCTACTACAGCAATGCACGCAAAATGGAGGAACTCAGCAAGTCAGACAACATCTATGGCAGGGAATAAACACTGGGTATTTTGGGCAGAGACCATTCATCTGGATTGGAAGGAAGGGGGACTAACCCAGAATAAGGTGGTGGGGGAGGGGGATAGTGGATGGGTGGAGGAGGGGAGATGAAGAAAGAAGCTGGGAGGAGATAGATTGAAGATGTAAAGGGGTGACGGAGAAGGAATCTGATAGAAGAGGACACTCCTATCAAGAGGAAAGGGAAGGAGGAGGGGCATCAGAGGGAGGTGATAGGCAGGTGAGGAGAATGGATGAAAGCAGAACCAGAATGGGGAATGGAAAAAGAGAGAAGGAATGGGGGAGAAGCTACTGAAAGTTGGAGAAATCGATATTCTACATCACTTTTCTTTGGTACTATCTCAATATAAATACTAATGTACGAAATGATCTGTCTGGTAGGTTTGGAAACAAAAAAAACTTTTCACTGCATTTGGTATAAGTATGTAGTAAGTAGAGTAAGGTGAAAATAAATCCAAAGAGTTTCTACAGTTATATTAATAGCAAAAGGATAGTGAGGGATAAAATTGGTCCCTTAGAGAATCAGAGTGGACTGCTATGTGTGCAACCAAAAGAGATGGGGGAGATTTTAAACAATTTATTTTCTTTGGTATTCACTAAGAAGGATATTGAATTGTGTAAGGTAAGTGAAACAAGTAGGGTAGTTATGGAAACTATGATGATTAAAGAAAAGGCAGTACTGGCGCTTTTAAAGAATATATAAAAGGATAAGTCTCCGGGTCCTGACAGGATATTCTCTAGGACCTTGTGGGAAGTTAGTGTAGAAATAGCAGGGGCTCTGACAGAAATATTTCAAATGTCATTAGAAACAGGGATGGTGCCAGAGGATTGGCTCATGTGATTCCATTGTTTAAGAAGGGTTCTAAGAGCAAACCTAGCAATTATTGGCCAGTAAGTTTGACGTCAATGGTGGGTAAATTAATGGAAAGTATTCTTAGAGATGGTATATATAATTATCTGGATAAACAGGGTCTGATTAGGAACAGTCAGCATGGATTTGTGCGTGGAAGGTCATGTTTGACAAATCTTATTGAATTTTTTGAAGAGGTTACTAGGAAAGTTGACGAGGGTAAAGCAGTGGATGTTGTCCATATGGATTTCAGTAAGGCCTTTGACAAGTTTCCGCACGGAAGGTTAGTTAGGAAGGTTCAATTGTTAGGTATTAATATTGAAGTAGTAAAATGGATTCAACAGTGGTTGGATGGGAGATGCCAGAGAGTAGTGATGGATAACTGTTTGTCAGGTTGGAGGCTGGTGACTAGTGGTGTGCCTCAGGGATCTGTACTGGGTCCAATGTTGTTTGTCATATACATTAATGATCTGGATGATGGGGTGGTAAATTGGATCAGTAAGTATGAAGACAATACTAAGATAGATGGCATTGTGGATAATGAAGTAGGTTTTCAAAGCTTGCAGAGAGATTTAGGCCAGTTAGAAGAGTGGGCTGAAAGATGGCAGATGGAGTTTAATGCTGTTAAGTGTGAGGTGCTACATTTTGGTAGGAATAATCAAAATAGGACATACATGGTAAATGGTAGGGTATTGAGGAATGTGGTAGTACAACGTGATCTAAGAATAATGGTGCATAGTTCCCTGAAGGTGGAATCTCATGTGGATAAGGTGGTGAAGAAAGCTTTTGGTATGCTGACCTTTATAAATCAGAGCATTGAGTATAAGAGTTGGGATGTAATGTTAAAATTGTACAAGGCATTGGTGAGGTCAAATTTGGAGTATTGTGTACAGTTCTGGCCACCGAATTATAGGAAAGATGTCAACAAAATAGAGAGAGTACAGAGGATATTTACTAGAATGTTACCTGGGTTTCAGCACCTAAGTTACAGAGAAAGGTTGAACAAGTTAGGTCTTTATTCTTTGGAGCGTAGAAGGTTGAGGGGGATTTTGGTAGAGGTATTTAAAATTATGAGGGGGATAGATAGAGTTGATGTGGATGGGCTTTTTCCATTGAGAGTGGGGGAGATACAAACAAGAGGACATGAGTTGAGAGCTAAGGGGCAAAAGTTCAGGGGTAACATGAGGGTGATTTCCTTTACTCAGAGAGTGGTAGCTGTGTGGAACGAGCTTCCAGTAGAAGTGGTAGAGGCAGGTTCGATATTGTCATTTAAAAAAAAATTGGATAGGTATATGGACAGGAAAGGAATGGAGGGTTATGGGCTGAGTGCGGGTCTGTGGGACTAGGTGAGAGTAGGCGTTCCGCATGGACTAGAAGGGCCGAGATGGCCTGTTTCTGTGCTGTAATTGTTATATGGTTATATACAGTTATATATGGTAATAAAATAATTACCAATTATCCAGCTGAATTCATTTAAATGTCTTGAACGTATCTGCAAATTTCTGATGGAAGCAGCTGGACAAACAACTGATTCAAAATGAACTCTCCAGAGATACTAAGTACATCTAGCTGTTTCCTGTTTACTAATGTTAAAAGCTATTTTCTGCTGACCTAGACTACGTGGGTTAAGAGAGAGATAGCCAGGGTTTATGAGGAGCAATCAAGACACGCATTAGGAATACAGTGAATCATTGACATGCGCTGCCACATCAGTAAAGTTACAACACTGGCAATTAATTGTCACCTTTAGACAGAGTTTATTTCCAACATAGTCAATTGACAATATCAGGATTAATCAGATATAAATGCAGTCATAAATAGTTCTTAGTAATGGAATTTTAGCTCAGAATTTATAATTTAAATAGATACTGGCCTAAACAGAATTTACTCAGCTTTCCTGTTGGTAGGAAAAGATAAACATGAAATGAAGAACTCCTTCCTTTTTCAATACACTCTGTACTGTGCTGTATCACGTCTGTAATTTTTGTGATTCCTTTCATTGCCCTAAGAAATCATACATCGAATTAGAAATTAATCTTTTTCAAAATTACAAAAGAATAACTGGCAATTTTCAGAGAATTTGTTTTTATAAACAACAACCATTAATTAACTTTCTGACTTTGCTACATCTTATGGTTTTAAATCATGAGGAAAACAAATACTTCTTTCAGCACATATCAACTACAAAAAAGAAATTACTCATGGGAGCTGTGTGAGTGCCATTTTATCTCTTATACTGTTGAAATTCACAAACAAAAGCTTTGTTATTTATATAGCCTCTTTCATACTGCTATATACTGGTAGTCTTCCAGTTTCCTCTTTGCCCCAATGCAAGGGTCTCATCCTAAAGCACTGAATTACATTTTTGCCTCCAATCCAGGCTATTGTTTGTTATTATTTATGGAGATATTCATTCTATCATCACGCCTCTGCCAGCTTTTTAAAGTATAGAAGTTAGCATAATTGCCTTACGCTTCATTGATCATTGGCGTTAGTACCCTTGATCACATGGGATTCCAGTTTCCTCCCATATTCTAAAAGCTATACGGTTACAATTAGTGAGTTGTGGGCATGCTAAGGTGAAGCCGGAAGCACCGTGACCCTTGTGGGCTGACTCTAACACAATCCTCAGACTGCATTGGTTGTCAATGCAAAACAACACATTTCGCTGTGTTTCAATATACATGTAGCAAAGACAGCTCATCTTTAAAGCTGATGTTTTATCTTTGAACCACATGAGTCAGACCTACTGCTTGGTTTCCTCAGCCCTTTTCATGGCGATTCACTTGCTCTCTGTTGAGAGCACTTGCTGTTAAATCAGACAGTGTATTCTGAAAGTTGCTACATTTTTTTAAAATAAAGAAAAGTTAAAGTAAAATTATTACAGAAATTTACACAATGCCCAGGAATGAAGTCACTCATAAAAACCCAAGAAATTTTGTGTCTCTTCAGGGCTATCAGATTAAAAAGGAAGACCTGCCAATTTCTCTTTGATTTGATATTAAGGAAAATGACAACATTATATTCAAAATGCACTTGAGGACTTACCTTCCATTTTTCTGTATCTCCCTTCTTTTTCACCTGTCTCTTTTCCACTGCAGCTTTTTCAAGACCTCCCTTCAGTTCATCTGCTGATATCTGTAAAAACTGGATCTATTGTTAGGAGTGAATAACAGTCTCTTCAACACCTTGAAATGAGAAATGCAACTTTCAAATCATAAGATAAAAAAGATGAGGAGACAGAGTGGACAGCCAGTGCCTTTCCTCCAAGGACGCATTGGCTAATACCAGAGGTATTTTAAGGTGAGTGGAGGAAAGTTTAGGGGAGTTCTCAAAGAATGATTTTATTTAAAAGAGTGTTAGCCACCTGGAAGGCACAGCTGCTGATGGTGGTAGAGGCTGACACATTAGGGACATTTAAAAGACTCTTAAATAGACACATGGATGAAAGAAAAATGAGAGGGCTATGCAGGAGGGAAGGGTTGGATTAATCTTGGAATAGGCTTAAAGATCAAGACAGCATCATGGGCAGAAGCCCGTATTGTGCTGTATTGTCCTGTGGTAAAGCATTTAATACTATATATATTAACAGTACAGGGCCAACTAATTAAATAATAATTAAATAGTAATTAAATAACCAACTAACTAATCTCTTCTGCCCGTTCAATGTCCATATCCCTCCATTCTTTCTATATCCATGTGCCTGTCCTCAAGGTTCAAAGTACAAAGTTTCAAGGTAAATTTTATTGTCAAGGTACACATACGTCACCATGTATGACAGAGATTCATTTTCCTGCAGGCATACTCTGCAAATCTATAGAATAGTAACTACAACAGTATCAATGAAGATCAATTAGAGTGCAAAAAACAACAAACTGTACAAATGCAAGGGTAAATAAATAGCAATAAATACTGAGAACATGAAATAACAAGATACAAATCCTTAAAGTGAGATCATTGGTTGTGGCGACATCTCAATGGATGGGCAAGTGAGTGTAGTTCTCCCCTTTTGTTCAAGAACTGATGGTTGAGGGGTAATAACTGTTTTTGAACATGGTGGTATGAGTCCTGAGGCTCTTTTAACTTCTACCTTCTTGAACACATCCATCATATAAGACCATAAGATATAGGGGCAGAAGTAGGCCATTCAGCCCATCGAGTCTGCTCCACTGTTCAATCATGGGCTGATCCAGTTCTTCCAGTCATAAGAACATAAGAAATAGGAGCAGGAGTAGGCCATCCGGCCCATGGAACCTGCCCCGCCATTCAATAAGATCACGGCTGATCTGTCCGTAAACTCAGCTCCATCTACCTGCCTTTTCCCCATATCCCTTAATTCCCTTACTATGTAAAAACCTATCTAACTGTTTCTTAAATATATTTAGTGAGGTAGCCTCAACTGCTTCCTGGGCAGAGAATTCCACAGATTCACCACTCTCTGGGAAAAACAGTTTCTCCTCATTTCCATTTTAAATCTTCTCCCCTGAATCTTGAGGCAATGTCCCCTAGTTCTAGTCTCACCTACTAATGGAAACAACTTTCTTACTTCTCCAGATGCGGCCTCACCAGTACCCTGTATAGTTGCAGCATGACCTCCCTGCTTTTGAATTCAATCCCTTGAGCAATGAAGGCCAACATTCCATTTGCCTTCTTAATAACCTGTTGTACCTGCAAGCCAACTTTTTTGTGATTCATGCACAAGCACTCCCAAGTCCCTCTGCACAACAGGACTTCCTGACGAAAGGTCTCAGCCTGAAATGTTGACAGATGTTAAGCTAACTGGCCTATCTATAGTTGCCCGTCTTTTGCCTACATCCTTTTTTAAAAAGTGGCGTGCCATTTGCTGTTTTCCAATCTGCCAGGACCTGCCCAGAGTCTAGAGAATTTTGGTAAATAATTACCAACGCGTCTACCATAACCTCTGCCAATTCCTTCTGCACCCTGTGACGCATCCCATCAGCACCAGGGGACTTATCTACCTTCAGGCCCTCTAGTTTGCTCATCACTATCTCTTTAGTGACAGTGATTTTATAGAGGTCCTCACACCCCATTTCATCCATAACATCCTTCTTTGGCATATTAGATGTGTCCTCCACCGTGAAGACTGACACAAAATAGTTGTTCAATGCCTCAGCCATTTCCTTATCACCCAATATCAATTTCCCCTTCTCGTCTTCCAAGGGACCTACATTGAATTTAGCTACCCTCTTCTGCTTTATATATTTATAAAAATTTTTGCTATCTGTTTTTATATTTTCTGCTAATTTACTTTCATACTCTATCTTCCCTTTTCTTATTTCTTGTTTAGTTGTCCCCTGTTGCTTTCTAAAGTTTTCCCAATCATCCAGTCTCCCACTACTCTTTGTGACTTTGTACACGAGCTTTTAATTTGATATTATCTTTTATTTCCTCAGTTATCCAAGGCTGGCTCTCCCCACACTTATTGTCCCTACTTTTGACTGGAATATACTTTTGTTGAGCGCTGTGAAAAATCTCTTTGAAAGTATACTACTGTTCGTTGACCGTCCTACCAAACAGCCTGTGCTCCAATCCACATTAGCTTACTCCTCTCTCATCCCGGTGCAGTCTCCCTTGTTCAAGCATAATACACCAGTTTTAGATCTAACTATTTCATCTTCCATCTGAATGTGAAATTCAATCATACTATGATCACCCTTTCCAAAAGGATCCCTGACTACAAGATTGTTAATCTTACCTGTTTCATTGCGCAGGACTAGATCTAAGACAGTATTTTCCCTTGTATGTTCACTAACACACTGTTCAAGAAAGCCATCATGGATGCATTCTATGAAGTCCTCCTCAAGACTTCCATGACCAACCTTATTCACCCAATCTATGTGGAAGTTAAAATACCCCATGACAACTATCATTCCGTTCTTGATTCATTTCCACTCCTCTGTTTTCACCCCACACCCTTTGATGCCCTGGCTAATCAAGAACCAACCTATCTATCTTTGCCTTAAATACACTCAGTGATTTGGCCTCCACAGCCGCTTATGGCAACAAATTCGACAGATTTACCACCCTCTAACTAAATTAATTTCTCCGCATCTCAGTTCTAAAAGGACGTCCTTCAATCCTGAAGTCGTGCTCTCTTGTCCCAGAATCCCCTACCATGGGAAATAACTTTGCCATATCTAATCTGTTCAGGCCTTTTAACAGTCAAAATGTTTCCATGAGATCTCCCTCATTCTCCTGAACTCCAGGAAATACAGCCCAAGAGCTGCCAGATGTTCCTCATATGGTAACCCTTTCATTCCTGGAATCATTCTTGTGAATCTTCTCTGAACCCTCTCCAATGTCAGTACATCCTTTCTAAAATAAAGAGCCCAAAACTGCACACAATACTCCAAGTGTGGTCTCACAAGTGCCTTACAGAGCCTCAACATTACATACCTGCTCTTATATACCCCTAGAAATGAATGTCAACATTGCTTTTGCCTTCTTCATGACTGACTCAACCTGGAGGTTAACCTTTAGGGTGTCCTGCACAAGGTCTCCCAAGTCCCTTTGCATCTCTGCATTTTGAATTCTCTCCCCGTCAAAATAATAGTCTGCCCGTTTATTTCTTCCACCAATGTGCATGACCATAGACTTTCCAACATTGTATTTCATTTGCATTTCTTTGCCCAATCCCCTAAATTATCTAAGTCTCTCTGCAGGCTCTCTCTTTCCTCAACACTATCTGCTCCTCCACCAGCACTCCTGACAGCACATTCCTGAAAACAAATCCTTGCTCTGCATGTCTCTTTTGAACTTACCCCCTCTCACTTTATATGCACGCTTTCTGGTGTTTAATATTTCCACACTGGGAAAAAAAAAACGTGATCCTGGAAGAATGATACCATTTTGGCCAAAAGGTACAGTGTTCTACAGTTTTGATTCATTTTTTACATTTATCTTGCTGTCTACATGCTGTTGGAATTTACATCAAGACACATCTATTTATTTGGCACATCAGTCATCCACTGCAGTCTTCATTTAGTCTAACAAAGTGCTTCAAAATAAAGCCCATTTTATAGAAGAAAGGGAACTTCATTTTTGATGATAGCCCTCTTCCTCATCAAAGTTCTATTAACCAATCTGACCAAACCACTTACAGCACATTTGATGAGATACAGTATAATTTTACACTTTTAAGATACTGGACATTACCAAAATTTAAGTGTTTTATCATGCACAAAATGTTTCTCACCATTTTGCTGGTACAGTCACATAATTTTCAATTGGATCTATGATAACCTCACAAGGGCTTAAAAAGGCTTTTCAATGCCCTTTTAAGTAATTGGCTTTGGCTGTATCTTTTATTACCTGAGTTTCATATTGCAGAGCAATCTCCTCTTGTTGTTTGGCTTTGGTTTTGAGCTGCTGCAGTTCTGCTGCTGTTACTGTGGTCCTTTCTTCTAAAGCTGCTAATGAAACCTGTGAATAATAATGCCATAGCATCATTGAGTAGCACACAGCAATTATAACAGTTCCTCCCTCCTAATAATCAACACTTAGATTACTGTCAGAATCAGATTTAATGTCACCAGCATATGTTGTGAAATTTGCTATTGTCTGTACCTCCTTCCTGATGGTAGCAATGTGAAGAAGGCATGTCATAGATGTCAGGGTCCTTAATGATGGATGCCACCTTTTTGATGCATCGCTCCTTGAAGATGTCATGGATACTACGGAGGCTAGTACCCATGATGGAGATGACTAAGTTTACAGCTTATTTTGATCCCTACAGCTTACTTTGATCCTGTGCAGTAGACCCTCATGCCAGTCAGAACTTTGAGAGTGTCTTTGGTGACATACCAAATTTCCTCAAAATCCTAACGCCACTGTCATGCCTTCTTTGTAGCTGCATCATGCACCAATAAGTTGCGTTCAGGTTAGATCCTCAGTGATATTGACACCCAGGAACTTCATATTGTTCACTCATTCCACTTCTGATCTCTCTATGAGGATTGGAGTGCATTCGTTTGTTTTACCCTTTCTGAAGTCTGCAATCAGTTCAGATTCAGATTCAGTTTAATGTCATTTAGAAACCACAAATACAATGCAGTTAAAAAATGAGACAGCGTTCTTCCAGAACGATATCACAAAAGCACATGACAAAACAGACTACACTAGAAAATCCACATAACGTTTGGCAATCCCCAATCCAGAGTCCAGAGAGGCTGCTGCGTATTAATATTGCGCGACTATCTTAGCACGTTCCCTGGAAAGGAGCTCCAAATCCACTAGACAAAACAATTCCAAAAACTAAAGCTACAAGACCTGCACAAAACCACATAATTACAACATATAGTTACAACAGTGCAAACAATAGCATAATTGATAAAAAAAAACAGACCATGGGCACAGTAAAAATAGTCCAAAGATGTTAAAAGACTATAAGTTCGAAAGAAACCACCACACCATTTCCACAAGTCCTCAGGGTCCCGATAGTCTCACCTAACTGATATTGAATGCCAGGTTGTTGCTGTGACACCACTCAACTAGCTGGTATATCACACTCCTTTACGCCCTTTCGTTACCATCTGAGATTCTACCAACAATGGTTGTATCATCAGCAAATTTATAGATAGCATTTGAGCTGTGCCTAGCCACGCAGATATGGGTGTAGAGAGAGCAGAGCAGTGGGCTAAGCACATCGCTGAGTTGCACCAGTGTTGATTGTAGCAAGGTGGAGTTGTTATTTTCAGTCCTCATAGGTTGTGGTCTTCCAGGTTACTGGCTGATGAACACTGAACACTACTGCACAGTACAACCTACTAATCCACTCCAGGAGAAATTTAACACTTGCAGAGCCCTCCATTATTATATTGTCCTTATGCCTATCTATGAGTTTCTTAAATGCCCCTAATGTACACAGTCACGACTCTGTGTAAAAGGAACTTATCTCCTTACACCCCCCTGTGCTTTCCTCCAATCACCATAAAATTATGCCTGCTGGTATTAGCCATTTCCACTCTGGGAAAAAGGCCATCTTTGCCTCTTATCATCTTGTACACCTCTATCATCTCCCATCCTCCTTTGCTCCAGAGAGAAAAACTATTTAAATGGAAACCTCCATTTGAATTCCTAACTTTATGTTAAAGATAATTATTTTGGGAAAACACATACAAGTATGTGTTCAAATGCACAGTAAATAGAATTTTAAATAATTCAAGGAACAAACGCAGGCATTGAGAAATATCTTGACCTTAACTTTCTGAGAAATAGCAGGACTGGCACGAAAGAAGAGGCCAATCCATACAATTTGACATAAAATGCCAAGGGTGATAGGCCATGTTATTTTAAAATGATAACATTCTCAACTGGGCAGAGAAAGAAAATGAAAGGAGTTTATTAAACGTGACATAATGTGCAATGAGCTGCCAATGTAAGTGATGGATACAGGCTTGACTGCAACATTTAAGAGCAGTTTGGAGGAGTATGTGGATGGCAGCTTCCTGTAAGGTCACCCCTCAGTTGCCTACATTTCAGTGAAAATAAACAGTCATTCCTTGAAATTCCACTCAATGCAACACCCTAGGAAATCTTCTGCACTTTTTCTATTGCTAACATATCAATCCTGTATTAATTCCAAATTAACGTTTAAATGTTCTACTGAACTTTTAATTGTGCATTCTCCTTGTGGAGACAAGCATTTTCTGAACTGGTGATATGCAGTTTCTCCAGAAGTTCACGGCTTGTACATGTGGCCCTCTCTGTAGTTTTCTTAAGCTGCTCCTTTAGAGCATCTGCTTTCCTGTTTGAAATAGAAAGTGCAATACCACAATTATCACAAACCAACATTTTCAGCAAACACACCCAATTAAACACAAAAAGTGCACAATCCTTCCGAATACACACAAGATGTACAAATAGTATTCAGTTATATTACTCTAGAAATATTATGTTTCCACCTCTGGTATTAATATTAAGGAGAGCACAGTCCATAAACTCAGAAGCTTGCTAACCATGCTGGCAGTGTTAATGCAGGGCATATTTAGAACTAATGACATTGATTCCTTGTCTAGGTTGCTGTTCTATCAGGTTAAAAATAGCAGAGTCAACTATGCCATACCAAATGTTCCCAGGGAAAGGAATCAAAGTCTAGAAGGAATAGGTACAAGATGAGAGAGGAAAGATTTAAAAGGCACTTAAGGAGCAACTTTTTTTTAAATGCAGAGAATAGTACATATATAGAACAAACTATCAGAGTTAGTGATCGATACAGGCATAATAACAAATTATTTAAAAGAAATTTGGTATATGTACATGGAGAGGAAAAGTTTAGAGCGGAGGTTCCCACAATTTGGGGTCCACAAATCCCTTGCTTAATGGTATTGGTCCATGGTATAAAAGAGTTTGAGATTGCCTGCTCCAGAGGGATATGAGTCAAATTCAGGCAAATGGGAGTAGCTTAAATGTGAATCATGGTCAGAATGGACAAATTGGGCAGAATGGCCTGTTTCTCTGATGTATAAATCTACAATCCACTTAAGGAGTTAAATATATTCGTCTCCTTCTAAGGTTCAGATAGATAAAGCAATATAACACTTGACATTGGCTGTCTCTATTATAGTAAACTGAGACTAGGTGTGCCCTATGCCAATCCTTAAATCAGGAATGCTTTTCACATATGGATAACTAGTTCTGATTCAAAGGCGTAAGAAGCTCTTGGGGACTTCTTAGCGTGTCTAAAAGGCGACAAACTAGGCTAAGAAGCAAAGCAGGACAAGTTTTTAATGGAGAGAGGAAATTGTTTACAGATCAAATGATACAGATAATTAGCAATGTAGAAACAATTTTAAGGAGGAGATTGTTATCATATAGAAGTAAACTTAAAAAGGAGGTGGAAACATCCAACTGTAAATGTCGAGAGAAAGAAGAAATATGTTCCATGTTGGGGAAAGAACAGAAAAGTGGCTTTGGCTACTCTGGTCACTGAATTATAAGAAAAAGATCAACAAAATGGAGAGAGTACAGAGGAGATTTACTAGAATGTTACCTGGGTTTCAGCACCTAAGTTACAGAAAAAGGTTGAACAAGTTAGCTGTTTATTCTTTGGAGCGTAGAAGGGGTTGAGGGGGGACTTGATAGAGGTATTTAAAATTATGAGGGGCATAGATAGAGTTGATGTGGATAGGCTTTTTCCATTGAGAGTAGGGGAGATTCAAACAAGAGCACAGGAGTTGAGAGTTCGGGAGCAAAAGTTTAGGGGTAACATGAGGGGGAACTTCTTTACACAGAGAGTGGTAGCTGTGTAGAAATAGCTTCCAGTAGAACTGGTAGAGACAGGTTCGATATTGTAATTTACAAAAAAATTGGATAGGTATATGGACAGGAAAGGAATGGAGGGTTGTGGGCTGAGTGCAGGTCAGTGGGATTAGGTGAGAATAAGCGTTCGGCACAAACTAGAAGGGCAGAGTTAAGCCTGTTTCTGTGCTGTAATGGTTATATGGTTATATGGCTAGATATCTTTCAGAAAGAACTAATCAAGGCTATATACAGTACTGTGTAAAACTGATAGGCACATACAGTATATCATGCAAAAGTCACTCCACTCTTTAAGAAAGGAGGGAGGCAGCAGAAAGGAAATTATAGACCAGTAAGTCTGACCTCAGTGGTTGGGAAGATGTTGGGAGTCAATTGTTAACGATGAGGTGATGGAGTTCTTGGTGACACAGGATATGATAGGACAAACTCAGCATGGATTCTCAAGGGAAAACCTTGTGTGACAAACCTGTTGGAATTCTCTGAGGAGATTACATGTGGGATAGATAAAGGGGATGCAGCGGATATTATATATTTGGATTTTCAGAAATCCTTTGACAAGGTGCCATACATGAGGCTGCTTACCAAGTTACGACCCCCTGGTATTACAGGAAAGTTATGAACATGGTTAGAGCATTGGTTGATTGGTAGGAGGCAGTGACTGGGAATAAAAGGATCCTTTCCTGGTGGCTGCCAGTGACTACTGGTGTTCTGCAGGGGTCAGTGTTGGAACCACTTCTTTTTATGCTGTATATCAATGACTTAGATGATGGAATAGATGGCTTTGTTGCCAGATTTGCAGATGATACAAAGATTAATGGGGAAACAGGTAGGCTGCAGAAGTACTTAGATTAAGAGGATGAGCAAGAAAGTGACAAGTGAAATACAATTTTGGAAAATGCATGGTCATGCACTTTGGTAGTAGAAATAAATGTGCGGACTATTTTTTAAATGGGAAGAAAATCCAAAAATCTGAGAAGCAAAGGGACTTGGGAGTCCTTGTGTAGGACACCCTAAAGGGTAACTTGCATGTTGAGTCGGTGGTGAAGAAGGCAAATGCAATGTTAGCATTCATTTCAAAAGGTCAAGGATACAAGACCAGGGAAGTGATGCTGAGGCTTTATAAGGCACTGGTGAAGCCTCATCATGAGTATTGTGAACAGCTTTGGGCTCCTTATCCAAGAAATGATGTGCTGGCATTGGAGAGGGTTCAGAGGAGGTGCACAAGGATGGTTCTGGGAATGAAAGGGTTATCATATGAGGAAATTCTGATGGCTCTGGGGCTGTACTTATTGGAATATATTGGAAGGATGACGGGGGAACTCATTGAAACCTTTCGAATGTTTAAAGCCCTGGACAGAGTAGATGTGGAAAGGATGTTTCTTGGGGGGGGGGGGGGGTAGGTCTTGGACAAGAGATGTGGAGAAATTTCTTCAGCCAGAGGGTGTTGAATTTGTGGTATTTGTTACCACAGGCAGCTGTAGAAGCCAGATCACTGAGTGTATTTAAGGCAGACATCGATATGTTCTTGAACGACCACAACGTTAAAGGTTATGGGGAGAAGGCTAGCGAGTGGGGCTGAGGAGGAGGAAAAAAGGATCAGCCATGATTGAATGGCAGAGCAGACTTGATGGGCCAAATGGCCTACTTTGCTCCTATGTCTTATGGTCTTATGATATACAGTATATAGTTAGGGTGCCCAAGGCTTTTGCATGGTGCCACATAGAATATAGAAATCTATAGCACATTACAGGCCCTATGGCCCACAATGCTGTGCCGACCATGTAACCTACTATAGAAATTGCCTAGAATTTCCCTAGCGCATAGCCTTCTATTTTTCTAAGCTCCTTGTGCCTATCTAAGAGGCTCTTAAAATACTCCATTGTATCTGCTTTTAACATCTCCCATCACAACAACTCCAGTATTATTACACCGTTCCAGAATCTGCCTCCCTATCTGCTCCCCCATATCGTTGTTATTATTGGGGTGGGTCTATAAAAAAACATCCAGTAGAGTTATTGCCCCTTTCCTGTTTCTGACTTCAACCCACACTGACTCAGCAGACAATCCCTCCATGACTTCCCCCTTTTCTGCAGCCGTGACACTATCCCAAATTAGTAATGCCACGCCCATGACCCTTTTGCCTCCCTCCCTGTTCTTTTTGAAACATCTAAAGCCTGGCACACTCAGCAGCCATTCCTGCTCCTGAGACATCCAAATTTCTTCAATGGCCACAAAGTCACATTTCCATGTATTGATCAATGGTCTAAGTTCATCTGCCTTGTTTATGATACTCATTTTATGTATTGCACTGTACTGCTGCCACACAAAAAAACAAATTTCACAACATCCTGTCCCTGGTACTCCTCTCTGCCACCAGTCCCACCCTTCTCCCATGGTGCTCCACTCTTGCCATTTCCAATAGCCTTTTCTGCCGCCACATTTAAAAACTTGCTCTTCACTCCACATTGACGAATACAGTACTGTGCAAAAGTCTTCAGAATCAGAATTATTATCACCGGCATGTGACATGAAATTTGTTAACTTAGCAGCAGCAGTTCAATGCAATACATAATCCAGCAGAGAAAAATAATAATAAACAAGTAAATCAATTACAGTATATGTATATTGAATAGATAAAAAACATGTAAAAACAGAAATACTGTATATTAAAAAAATTGAGGCAGTGTCCAAAGATTCAATGTCTATTTAGGAATCAGATGGCAGAGGAGAAGAAGCTGTTCCTGAATCACTGAATGTGTGCCTTCAGGCTTCTGTACCTCCTACCTGATTGTAACAGTGAGAAAAGGGCCTGCCCTGGGTGCTGGGGGTCCTTAATAATGGACGTTGCCTTTCTGAAACACCGCTCCCTGAAGTGATGCAGCCTGTCAGAAAGCTCTTCATTGTACCACTATATAAGTTTTTGAATGTATTTGACATGCCAAATGTCTTCAAAATCCTAATGAAGTATAGCTGCTGTTTTGCCTTCTTTATAACTACATCGATACGTTGGGGACCATGTTAGATCCTCAGAGATCTTGACACCCAGGAACTTGAAGCTGCTCACTCTCTCCACTTCTGATCCCTCTATGAGGATTGGTATGTGTTCCTTCGTCTTACCCTTCCTAAGCTTGCAATCAGCTCTTTCATCTTACTGACATTCAGTGCTGTGGTACCACTCCACTAGTTGGCCCATTGAGCCTGCTGTGCAAACTCGAGGAAGTGATTGAAGGAGATACAATAACAACGGGTACATGGATTAGGAAGGATCATGGTCCAAACACTGGTAAGTGGGACTGTCTTGGATGGGCATTGTGGTTGACATGGACCTGCTTGGCTGAGGTGCCTGTTTCTATGCTGTTTCTATGCTATGATCACCTATGTCTAAACAGAACTGAGACTGACAACAGTTCATTATTTTTAAGCATACCTTATATAATGTCTACTCACCCAGAAAGTGAAATGACTTCAGTTTCTAATTGGGCTTTGTCTTCTGCAACTGCACTGTACTGTCTGTTCCAGCTACCAAGGGTCCTTTGTGCTTCTAATAATTTCATTTCCTAAGAAACGATTCACACCAATGTCAGAACAAAGGGTTGTTTTGAGACCAAGGAGTTATGACCCCACTCTGTACTGATCCTGTAGAGTCGTACAGCATGCAAACAAGCCCTTCAGGCCAACTCATTCATACTGACTGTGTTACGAGTGAGCCAGTACTAATTCCCAGCATTTGGCCCATAGCCCTCTGATTATTTCCAATCCATGTACTCACCTAGTTGGTTTTTAAATGTTGCCGATATGTCTGTCTCAAACACTATTTCCAGTGTCATTTAAAAAAAAATACCACCCTTTGCATGAAGAAGCTGCCCCAGAGTCCATTTTGAATTTATTACCTCTGATCCTAAACCTCTGTCTACTTGTTTTTAGCATCACCTTCCTGGGAGCAGCTCTATATATTTTCACATTGTTTATACCCTTCATGATCTTGGATATCTCTGTCAGGTCACCTCTTCATTCCAGGATTAAAAGTCCTAGTCTTTACAACCTCTCCTAATAACTCACTCATGCCATGCCTCATGCCTCAAACGCTCACATCAAATCATTGATATAAATTACAAAGGTCGCAGCGCTGAACCTGTGGCACACACAAACCTCCATTCTGTACCTCTTGATGTACCACAGAGTCAGGGTGGTGGGGAGGAATGTCTCGATTAAGGAGACATAAGGCAGCCCTTCCCTATGCTGGCCTGCAAGTCACCATTGGGCAAGGTGTAGCACCTGCTTAGCACCCCCCTTCCCCGATTAGGGTCACGTGAGGCCATGGGAGCAGATGCTGGATGGCATATGAGTGGCTGGTGCCTATCGCAAGCCCTGGTTATGTGACCACTGACACCAGGCAGACAATGCCTGAAGTGTATTGATAATGGCTGGGGTCACCCGTCTTCTAAAGGCACTGCCCAGAAGAAGGCAACGGCAAACCACTTCTATAAAAAAAGTTTGCCGAGAACAATCAGAGTCATGGAAAGACCATGATCATCCATGTCAAAGGACATGGTACATAAAAAACAAAAACCACAGAGCCAATCTTCAATCCAGTCTTCCTGGGTAACAGTGTGGAACTCCAGCCATGCAAAGTTCCTCAAGCTGGGAGAGTGGGTAATTGTAGTGATTGGGAGCCCAGCTTACAAATTGAGTACTTCCCTGTTAATTTTACTTTCCCGATGCACATTCAACAACACTGGAAGATGACAAACAAATTAACAAGGTTAGAGCTCCTTTTTTAAAAATCAGTATGTTTTAGACATGCAGGGATAAATCACTGACCTACTGTTAGAATACAAATGTGTTCATCTTTATGTTGAAATGGAAGAAACGGGAGAAAAGTGCTTTTACAGAAACATTAAATTCATAAGATACCTTGTCTTTCATTTGAGAATTAAGGTTTCCCATGGCAGCTTCAAATCTCTCTGCTCTTCTTTTTTGAGTTTGTGCTGCCTTCTTTAAGACAGTTTTGTCCTCTTTAGTTTTATTTTTCACTGTCGATATCAGTGCCCTCAGGTGCTCAATCTGTAATCTCTTGTACGTTATTGTCCTCTCAAGCCTCTGAAATGTCGAAGATATGTTGACAATTCACCCAATATCTGCAAACCACCCTCTGGTGTATGCAAGTGAAATTTGTAATAAGGAAGTATTGAAGTTAAAAATATGCACAACAGGTTACATAATAAAGATAACTACTAGATTTTCAAAGGAAGCTTTGGGAATACCAGGACTTCCAAGTCATGATGATCTGCAAGGCTATGTATTCACAATGTTGTCTCCTCTGCATTGGAGAAACCAAATGCAGTTAGGGTGACTGCTCTGTGGCCTCTCTGAGCTCCTGGTGCCTGCCACTTAAATTCAACATCCCACACACACTCCAAACTATTGGGTCTGCAGCCTCCTGTAGCGTTTCAGTGAGCACCAATGACACCTCATCTTCTACAAGAATCTGAATTGGGTGTATCACGGACTCATATATCAAGAAATTTGCTGTTGCACTGGGGGACTATAATACAAAGCCAAAGAAATTACTATAAATTACAAAATAAACAATGCAAAAGAAAAGCTATAGTGTTCAAGGGTTCAGGGACTATTCAGAAATCTGATGGCAAAAGGGAAGGATCTGTTCCTAAATCTTTGAGTGTGGTTCTTCAGACCTCTGTACCTCTCTCTGATTGTAGGAATGAGAAGAGGCCTCAGAGGTGACAGTCCCTAATGATGGAAGCTAATGAAGGAGAGAGGGATGGAGGGAAGGAGAGAGGGAGGGAGAAAGAGGGAGAGAGAGAGGGAGGGAGGGAGAGAGAGAGAGAGAGAGATCTTTACACTCCAACCTTCCATTCACTCACAGACCAAATACCCTTGTGTATAGCTTGTCCTCCAGGTATATCCGGTATGTTCTTAATCAAAGACATTTACTCCCACCAGTCCCATTGATCTTGAGGCTTAAAACGTTTATATTACCTTTTCCCCCAGTTCTGATGGTCTTCAATCTGAAACATACCTCTGCTTCTTGATCCACAGATACATCCTGACCTGCTGAGTATTTCCACCATTTTTAAAATTTCTATTTTATCCCAGGCTACACAAGTAACAGGCAAGTTAATTTACCCACAAACTCTATTAGTTTTGCTAATATCTGATAATGATATACTCTGCAGTATTTGCATGGGCTTTCAGGATTATAAAGTGGTAAGGTAGTGAAGGAGTTAATGGTTCACAGCGCCATAAACCCAGGTTCAATTCTGTAATGAGTTTGAATGTTTTTCCTGTGACTCTGAGTGCTCCGGTTTCCTTCTGCATTCTAAAGACGTATGCATTAGTAGGTTAATTGGTTACACGGTGTAATTGGGCTCACTGGGCCAGAAGGGCTTGTTACTACACTGTGTCTCTAATTTAAAACATCTATATGTTACTTTTCACAGAAACCATCCAGCCTAGCCTGCCTGTTACCTATTGCAGCTGGTATAGGCTCACTAAGTAACACAGGCGGCATATAGATTTCAGTGAGTTTTGCTCCTCTCCTGCAATTTATTACAGTATGATTAGATTAACATCTTTATTGTCCAAGCAATGAATCACTGCCCTTTGAAATGCCGCAATTCAACTTGCAATGTGTTTTCAAACCTGTTTCTCTCGGCTAGCAGGAGCCTGTATGCCAGATTACTTTATTCTGTCTGCTTTACTGTCAAAACAAACATCGCCCCTTTCTCTTGGGGATTAGCACAGACTTCCATTAGGAGCAGATGCTGTCATCGCAGCAAACCAGCTACTATGCAGTCCAGTGTTGTCTAATCAGCTGCCCTTGTTACTGAGTCAGATGATATGGGGGTGAAAGTAACCTACGGTCGACCTCCATTCCCTTGCTTTTCTAGCATCCACATTAATTAACATTATTCAATTTCAAAATATCAAATTATTTTAAAAAAACTAACTTGAAAGATCATATACTACATGTCTTTATTTAGATTTGGTTGCAAGATTCCTATCTTGACTAGTTAGAAAGATAGAAATGCTTCTGTAACCTAATTTGATTCAGCCCTTCTCAAAGGGAGAATGCTAAATATAGATAACAAATCCCATAAAACTGGTATATTAGAACTACAATTCTGAACCAGTTTGCAGCTGTAACATACACTTAAAGTTCAGCCCATGTTTCATCATTTCTGATGAATTGGTATACTAGTCCAAACCACAATGTTGCAATTCCCAGGGTTTCTACCATTCTAGAGTTGAAGATTACTCAAGACTACCAATTCCTAACTTTATTGGAATTTTCATGTCAGCCGAATTTTTACTTGCAGTGACTGCCTTAGTAAGAGTACAGATTACCTGTTCCAATATACCATAAACTATTGTCTTCCCACCAAAGACTTGTTAAAGATTATCTGAATGACATTGGCCATGCAAACTGTGCAACATTGTGGATGTGATTTTAAAAAAACAAGGAGAGTCATCGCTTAAGTTTATTTGTGTGATATTTTCAATTTATAAAATCACAGAGCACGACAGCACAGAAGCAGGCTTTTCAGCCCATCTAGTCAATGCCATACAGAAATTCCTAAGTATCCCAAGGCCTCAAAAATTGTAGCCATTGTTCAGCCTTTGTTACCTATCGGTGATCTCCATTCCTCTAGCCATTGTTTCCACGATTTTGTTGACTCTCTTCCCTGCATACTCACATAACCATTCCTCACTTCATCCATTGTATTGAAGCCTGTGTCACGGGCTGTGACACAGAAATTTGAGAACCGGGCCTCCAAAATGGTTGGCAAGGCAACACGTATTCAAAGGTAAGGAGTCCACACATACCATTTTGGATTTAAAAAAAAATTGTGACTAAGAATGTCCATGCATAAACTACCCCTTCTGTTCTTTGCAAATGAAGGACCTGATACCCAATGGACTCCCACTAGAATATAAATTTACAAGAGTAGCCAGATTCAATGTTAACTGTACTTCAGAAAATCAGATCTACTTGCTGACTCATAGGTATACTTAAAGAAACCAATGCAGCCAGAATTTAAAGTGTTTTTAACGCCTCAATTCTCACCCATAACCTCCAAAAAATTATAGCCCCTTACCTCAGCCACTGATTCTGTGACCTTGTTGTCTTCTACCCACAGCCACTCCTCTCTTCCTTAGAGTCATGGAGCAATACAGCAAGGGAACAAGTCCCTCAGCTCATTGAGTCTACAATGACTATCAACTATCCATTTACGCTAACCCACATTTACCGGTGGTTGTCCATTATCTTCGATAATGACAGGAAACCTGAGTGGGAGAATTTTTAAAGTGGAAATGCCATTACACTCTCTCAACCTCAGAAGTCCAGGTCCAGTGGTACAAACAAGCGTCGTAAACTGGTGCCTTCCTTGGATGACCATGATGTCTCTCATGCCTTGTCAAGTCCTTTGCTCTTCACAGAGCATTGCAGTACCACCTCCCTGGCAATCAGGTTGCACTGTAGATCTCATCCACCCAGTCTGTTGGAGCTGATATCGCATGCCAGGACAGACATGTCCCTCTCTCACTGGGGTATGAAGCTGCTGGCTACTGTTTTAGCTCATCTGTCGAAGAGGTGCACCACCATGCAGCCGTTGTCACATGCCAACAGCTTCTTGGAGCCGCAGGTGAAAACTGAATGTTCTGTGGGGACCAAAGGTGAGTGAGCTGTCCTGGAATGGACACAACAAGCACCTTCACCAGAAGTGCTACCCCTTCCTGGACACTACCCATCCCCCACATTAATTCTAATCCTATTAATATCAACTTCCAAAAGTTCAAAGTTCAAAGTAAAATTTATTATCAGAGTACATACATGTCACCATATACAACCCTGAGATTCTTCTTCTGCAAGCATACTTCACAAATCTACAGAACAGTCCTGCAGCCCACAGAAAATTGCCGATGTACACTGGACCATTTTTGTACCTTATACTAAGAAATCCTGCATTAATCCAATTTTTAATTTTACCCACAATCAACTTTCCACACACCAGGGACAACTTACAATGACCATTAATCTATCACCCCAGAGAGAAAATCTGTGCTATCATAGGAAGCACAAGCAAACTCCACACAGACAACACCCAAGGTAAGGATTGAACTTGGATTTCTGGGGCTGTAAGGCACTGGCTTTACTAACTGAGCTACTTTGTCATCCACAAATCAGAGACCACTTTTTAGCAGAGGAACCTCCCCATCACTAAATTCACTGATGAGCTAACTCAAACTTTTCACACCTTGCTAATCTGAAGGAAATGAAGGCAAAGGTGTATGGCTAGACAGCCTCATGCAGAAGGTTTGTAGATGGCCCCAACAAAATGGGGACAGACTAATTTATAGCACAATAACATTCAGAAGTCAACATCATCAGAGACTAGGTTTATCTTACTCTATCAACAACTTGTATAAATGAATTAGCTCTGATTTATTGCATTGTGTGATTTATCACCAGTTCCATATAACTATATAACAATTACAGCATGGAGACTGGCCAACTCTGCCCTTCTAGTCTGTGCCAAATGCTTACTCTCACCTAGTCCCACTGACCTGCACTAAGCCCACAACCCTCCGTTCCTTTTCTGTCCATATACCTATCCATTTTTTTTTAATGACAGTATCGAACCTGTCTCTACCACTTCTACTGGAAGCTCGATCCACACAGCTACCACTCTCTGAGTAAAGAAGTTCCCCCTTGTGTTACCCCTAAACTTTTGCCCCCAACTCTCAACTCATGTCCTCTTGTTTGAATCTCCCCTACTCTCAATGGAAAAAGCCTATCTACGTCAACTCTATCTATCCCCCTCATAATTTTAAATACCTCCATCAAGTCCCCCCTCAACCTTCTATGTTCCAAAGAATAAAGACCTAACTTGTTCAACCTTTCTCTGTAACTTAGATGCTGAAGCTCAGGTAACATTCTCGTAAATCTTTTCTGTACTCTCTCTATTTTGTTGTTATCTTTCCTATAATTCAGTGACCAGTACTGTACACAATACTCCAAATTTGGCCTTACCAACGCCTTGTACAATTTTAACATTACATCCCAACTCCTATACTCAATGCTCTGATTTATAAAGGCCAGCATACCAAAAGCTTTCTTCACCACCCTATCCACATGAGATTCCACCTTCAGGGAACTATGTACCATTATTCCTAGATCACTCTGTTCTACTACATTCCTCAATACCCTACTATTTACCATGTATGTCCTATTTTGATTATTCCTACCAAAATGTAGCACCTCACACTTATCAGCATTAAACTCCATCTGTCATCTTTCAGCCCACTCTTCTAACTGGCCTAAAGCTCTCTGCAAGCTTTGAAAACCTACTTCATTATCCACAATGCCACCTATCTTAGTAACATCTGCATACTTACTAATCCAATTTACCACCCCATCATCCAGATCATTAATGTATATGACAAACAACATTGGACCCAGTACAGATCCCTGAGGCACACCACTAGTCACCGGCCTCCAACCTGACAAACAGTTATCCACCACTACTCTCTGGCATATCCCATCCAACCACCGTTGAATCCATTTTACTACTTCAATATTAATACCTAACTATTGAACCTTCCTAACTAACCTTCCATGTGGAACCTTGTCAAAGGCTTTAATGAAGTCCATATAGACAACAGCCACTGCTTTAACCTCATCAACTTTCCGAGTAACCTCTTCAAAAAATTCAATTTGTCAAACATGACCTTCCATGCACAAATCCATGTTGACTGTTCCTAATCAGACCCTGTTTATCCAAATAATAATATATAACATCTCTAAGAATACGTTCCATTAATTTACCCACCACTTATCTCAAACTTACAGGCCTATACTTTCTAGGTTTACTCTTAGAACCTCTTTTAAACAATGAAACAACATGAGCAATAAGCCAATCCTCTAGCACAATCCCCGTTTCTAATGACATTTGAAATATTTCTGTCAGAGCCCCTGCTATTTCTAAACTAACTTCCCTCAAGATCCTAGGGAATATCCTGTCAGGACCCAGAGACTTATCAACTTTTATATTCTTTAAAAGTGCCAGTACTTCCTCTTCTTTAATCATCATAGTTTCCATAACTTTCTACTTGTTTCCCTTACCTTACACAATTCAATATCCTTCTCCTTAATGAATACCGAAGAAAAGAAATTGTTCAAAATCTGACTGAACTGATGAAGGGTCTCAGCCCGAAACGTCGACAGCGCTTCTCCTTATAGATGCTGCCTGGCCTGCTGTGTTCCACCAGCATTTTGTGCATGTTGTTTGAATTTCCAGCATCTGCAGATTTCCTCGTGTTTGCTCTTGGGATTTATTTTTACCTTACTTGCCAAAGCAACCTCTTATCTTCTTTTAGCTTTTCTAATTTCTTTCCTAAGATTCTTTTTACATTCTTTATATTCCTCAAGCACCTCATTTACTCCATGCTGCCTATATTTATTGTAGATATCTCTCTTTTTTCAAACCAAGTTTCCAATATCCCTTGAAAACCATGGCTCTCTCAAACTTTTAACCTTTCCTTTCAACCTAACAGGAACATAAAGATTCTGTACCCTCAAAATTTAAATGACCTCCATTTCTGTATTACATACTTCCCATAAAACAAATTGTCCCCAATCTACTCCTTCTAAATCCTTTTGCATCTCCTCAAAGTTAGCCTTTCTCCAATCAAAAATCTCAACCCTGGTTCTAGTCCTATTCTTCACCATAATTATATTGAAACTAATGACACTGTGATCACTGGACCTGAAGTGCTCCCCAACACATACCTCCGTCACCTGACCTACCTCATTCCCTAACAGGAGATCCAACACTGCCCATTCTCTAGTTGGTACCTCTATGTATTGCTGCAAAAAAGTATCCTGTACGCAGTTTACAACTCCAAACCATCCAGCCCTTTTACAGTATGGGCTTTTCAGTCTATGTGTGGAAAATTAAAATCTCCCACAATCACAACCCTGTGCTTATTACAGATATCTGCTAGCTCCTTGCAAATTTGCTCCTCCAATTCTCACTCCCCATTAGGTGGTCTACAATACACCCCTAGAAGTGTTACTACACCTTTCCCATTCCTCAATTCCACCCAAATAGCCTCCCTAGACGAGCCCTCTAATCTATCCTGCCAGAGCACCGCTGTAATATTTTCTCTGACAAGCAATGCAACACCTCCCCCTCTTGTCTCTCCGATTCTATCACACCTGAAGCAATGAAATCCAGGAATATTTAGTTGCCAATCACACCTCTCCTGCAACCATGTTTCACTAATAGCCACAACATCATATTTCCAGGTATCAATCCATGCTCTCAGCTCATCCACCTTTCTTACAATGCTCCTAGCATTAAAATAAATGCATTTAAGAAATTCTCCACCTCTTCCTCTCTGTTTATCTCTAACTGTGCAAACAACTTTACTATCTTCTTTTTCTTCCTTCTCCCATACATCTGTTCCTGCACTCTGGTTCCCCTCCCCCCTTGTATCTAGTTTAAATCCACTGGAGTCTCTCTAGTAAACCCACCTGCAAGAATATTTGTCCCCCTCCAGTTCAGATGTAAATCGTCCCACCGGAACAGGTCCTACCTTCCTTGGAAAATTGCCCAATTATCTATAAATCTGAAGCCTTCCCTCCTGCACCATGTCTTCAGCCACGTGTTGATCTGCGCTATCTTACCATTTCTAAACCCGCCTGCACCTGGCACTGGTAGCAATCCTGAGTTTGCTATCTCGGAGGCCCTGTCCTTTAACTTGGTGCCTAACTCCCTAAACTCACCTCTCAGGACCTTCTCACTCTTCCCACCCACATCATTGGTCCCTACATGGACCATGATATCCGGCTGCTCACCCTCCCTCTTGAGAATACTGAGAACTCAATCCGAGATATCGCAGTCCCTGGCACCAGGGAGGCAACAGACTACCCGGGATTCTCGATCTCTTCCACAGAACCTCTTATCTGTCCCCCTAACTATCGAATCCCCTATCACTACTGCTCTCCTCTTTTCCCTCCTTACCTTCTGAGCTGAGGGTCCAGTCTTGGTGCCAGAGATGCAACCACTGCAACTTGTCCCTGGTAGGTCGTCCCCACCAACAGTATCCACAATGGTGTAATTATTGATGGGAATGGCAATAGGGGTGCTCTGCTCATTCTGTCTAATCTCCTTCCCTCTCCTGACAGTCACCCAGTTACCTGTCTCCTCACTCTTAGGTGTGACTATCGCCCTGTAACTCCTGCTTATTTCTGCCTCTGCCTCCCGAATGATCCTAAGTTCTTCCAGCTCCAGCTCCAGTTCCCTAACACGGTTTGTCAGGAGCTGCAGCTGGATGCACCTTTTAAAGGTGTAGTCATCAGGGACAATTGTGCTCGCCCTGACTTCCCACATACTGGAAACGGAGCACTCAACTGCCCTAACTGCTGCCTCCATTACCTACTCCTAAGGTAATTAAATTAACTAAAGGAACTTACCCGGCCTTACCTCACTTGGAGTGAAGCTTGTCCTCAGCCTCTGCTCGCCAAAGCCTCTCAAGCCAAAGCCTTCCTACTCTATCTGTCTCTACTACGTTACCCGCTCCGTTAATCTGCTCGCTTTTTAAATTCTCCGCTGCCTCATGGGCCGACTTTTATGTGCTTACATGCCCTGTTCAATCCTCACCTCTGCCTGTTCTCACCAAAGCCTGTTGAGCCAAAGCTGTCCCACTCTGCCTCAGTCCACTCCGACAACGGCCGTTATATATGGTGGTCTTTTTTTTAAACCTTTGGCAAGTTACGTCACGCGCCTGTGCAGTCTAACCTCTTTTCCCCAATCAGTTAAAAAAAAGGCTTCTCTCCGAGATGCCTTTACTTCTTCACTCTCCGCCTCTTGCTTCGATTTAAAAGACCGTTGAAAAATTCCTCTCCTTTTGAAACCTTTGGCACACTATGTCACGCACCTGTGCAGTCTAGCCTCTTTTCCCCAAATGGCTTCTATCCCAGATACCTTTATTTCTTCTATGGATCAGTTCAGAGTTTATATTAGCAATGCCGAATTCATATGTAAGATTATTAGATGCAACAATTCTAGCTGTAAGTCAGCCTACTCAATAGCTGGATATGGGGATTTTCCACATACAAACCACAATACAGTATTGCTGATTAAAATCATTAACTAGTTAGCTTTTTCACAGAAGTGAAACTATAGCCACTGGTTTTCTCAAGATTGGATCACTTTTCAATTGTGCTAAGTCACTGTAAAATTATGAGAGGCAACTATACTGCAATAATTTAAATTTCTGTGGTCCACTTATAGAATTGCTGTGTTTTACCAGGCAACTTACAAGTATCTGAGCTAACATCCTGTCACTCACAGCCTCTTTATTTTGAAGTTGTCCCTGTAGATGAGCTTGGGTTGCTCCAATGGATTTTGAAAGCTGCTTTTCAAAGAAAGAATTATCCTGGAAAAGAAGTTACATTTGGTTAAAGCAAAGATCAACACTGACAATAATTATTCTCTTTTTCTGATTAAAAAGAACTCCTCTGACTGCTTACCTTTTCTTTCTGGTACATCTCTGAAACTTCTTCAGCATTCCTCTCAGCTTCTAAGAGTTTACTTTTTAAATGCTGTAAGAACCAGTATCAGATTTATTATGTTGCTTTGTGGCAGCAGTACAGAGCAAACACAAAATAATTAATAAAAGCTACTTAAATTGAATCTGTGTACTAAGCCCCCTCCTTTACTCTCTGTATGCCCGTGTATGACTCTGTATGACTGTGTCACCCACAGCTCCAATCTGTGAATTAAATTTGCTGATGTCACAACACTGATTGGCCTTATCTCAAATAAAAATGAGGCAGCCTACAGAGAAGAAGCCACCACCCTGACACAGTGGTGTCAAGAAGACAACCTCTCTCTCAATGTTGCAACAACACAGGAACTGCTTATGGACTACAGGATGAATGGAGACAGGCTAACCCGGGGGTCGGCAACCCGCGGCTCTGGAGCCACATGCGACTCTTTTACGTCTGTGCTGCGGCTCCCTGTTGCTTTGGGAAATAATTGGTCAGTATTTAATTAAAATGTATTTTATGTTAGTTTGTTAGTTTTTGAAATGTAATTCTAAATTTGAAGATTATGGTGATCTTGTACAATCTAAATAAGACGTTGTGGCGACCCATTTCCTGGCACATTGGAACCGGCTCACAATTAGCCAGCGTTCAGGCTAAGGGAGTTTGTGAGTACGTGTCTTTTGCAGCATCCGCGCCCATGGGGGGGCGGGTTGAGGGAGGCTTAAAAGCAAGGCTGTTTAGTTCGAATAAAGCTATCTTTGACTGCAGTTTACTGACTGCGTGTAGCACACCGCTACAACGTGTTTTAATCGCTGGCTGTCCAGAGGGGAGGTGCTGAAACGCTTTGTCGCGTGTCTGGAAGAAGTGAAAACTTTCCTGGGCAGCAAAGGGCTCAACTTTCCTGAGCTGGAACAGCCAGAGTGGCTGAAAAAGCTATACTTCATGGTAGACATGACAGCGCACCTGAACACGCTGAACACAGCTCTTCAGGGGTAAGGACGTACAGCCCTGCACATGTTGGAGGATGCTTTGGCATTCGAGCGCAAGTTGACAGTGCTTGCCAGAGATTTACAGAAAGGCACATTGTCTCACTTCCCCAATTTGAGAGAGTTCAAACAAGGTCACGACATGATAAATTCGGAGTATTTACATTCTGCAATCATCGCAATGCAAACATCGTTTGGGAAATGCTTCTGTGAGTTCAGAGAGGAAAAAAACACATTATCCTTCCTGGTCACTCCCCTAAGCATCGATCCATCCCTACTGAATACGACTGCATTGTCAGGTGTGAGTCAACCTGACCAAGTATGATAAATATTTTAATTGCCTATTATTTTACGTATATTCATATGTTTTCATTGTTCAGTGAAATAGTCCTTTTATTTTTCAGGTTGACAGCTGGCTGACGTTATTTTTGGTTTGCTGCTGGCGGCAAATTTAAGTTTGGTGTTTTTCATAAATACAAGAAGTACTCAAATAGACATTGAGTATTTTACTTAAAAGTAACCTTCAATCCAACGTCTTTTTTTCGGAGTTCAAAATGTTTTTGTTGCATGCAGAAATGTAATTTCGTTTTCTCTGCAGGAGTTAATCAATTTCATAAATGCAACACATTATAGTTTGTTTATACATAGCATAAAGGCAAAAAAAACATTGTATGCAGTGTTATTTCATTTTAAATGTCAAACGGGTTTTGCGGCTCCCAGTGTTTTCTTTTCTGTGGGAAATGGGTCCAAGTGGCTCTTTCAGTGGTAAAGGTTGCTGACCCCTGGGCTAACCCCTATTGACATCAATGGATCTGGGGTTGAGAGGGTGAACAGCTTTAAGTTCCTCTGCATAAACATCACCAAGGATCTCACATGATCTGTACATACCAGCTGTGTGGTGAAAAAGGCATAACAGCGCCTCTTTCACCTCAGACGGTTGAAGAAATTTGGTGTGGGCCCCAAATCCTAAGAACTTTCTATAGGGGCACAATTGAGAGCATCCTGACTGGCTGCATCACTGCCTGGTATGGGAACTGTACATCCCTCAATCACAGGACCGCAGAGAGTGGTGCAGACAGCCCAGTGGATCTGTAGATGTGAACTTCCCGCTATTCAGGACATTTTCAAAGACAGGTGTGTAAAAAGAACCCGAAGGATCAGTGGGGATCCAAGTCATCCCAGTCACAATCTGTTCTAGCTGCTACCATCTGTGAAACAGTACCACAATATAAAAGCCAGGACCAACAGACTCTGGGACAGCTTCTTCCACCAGGCCGATTGCTTAACTCATGATGACACAATTGCATTTCTATGTACATACTATTTATTATAAATTACAATAAATTGCACATTTAGACAGAGATGTAAAGATGTTTACTCCTCATGTATGTGAAGGATATAAGTAATAAAGTCAATTCAATTCAATACGTATATAAGAAAGTCATGTGAAAGATCCTGATGAAGAATCTTGGCCCAAAATGTCGACTGTTTATTCACCTTCATAGATACTGCTTGACCTGCTGAGAATTCCTCCAGCAATTTTATGTGTGTTGCTTTGGTTTTTGGACTTGCTTGTTTTTATAGTAAGGGAGTGTTCATGGGTTCATGGACCATTTAGAAATCATGGCTGAGGGAAAGAAAGTGCTCCTAAAATGTTGAGTGTGGGCCTTCATGCTGCTATACCTCCTCTCTGATGAGAAGAGGGAATGTCCTGTTTAGTGAGGATCTTCAATGATGGATACCACTTTTTGGATAATTTCTCAATCGTGGGGAAGATTGTGCTCATTTGAAAGAACAAGAAACTGCCTTCTGTGCAAAGTCAATGATGAATAACAAAACCAGCTTCCTTTCTGAATTCATTTGGATCATTACACCAATACTTAGGAATGCCAAATGTGAATGAAGTATTTCAGAACGATTTTATTTTTATTATTAGAGATACAGCACAGTAACAAGTCCCTCCAATGAGGCACATTATCCAATTACACCCATATGACCAATTAACCTACTAAACATCTTCAGAATGTGGGAAAAAGCCTGGGCAGTCAGAGGAAATCCACATAATCATGGGGATCACATAAAAATTCCTGACAGACTGTGCTGGAATTGAACCTTGGTCTGGGATAATGTTCTACTAACTGCTATGCTACCATGTTGACCTTGAATGATGAATGTAAAATACTCACAATATTTTTAGACTTGCTCTTTGTCAGCTTTTGCATCAAAACTTCCACTTGTATGTAGGTACAGTCCATGCCTGGCTGTAAGGAAAAGCTAAAATTAGAATGACTCTCCTATTCCCAAAGAAGCTGAAACCCCCTGGTTTTCTTGGCTGTGTAAGTCGAAGGAAGACACTCTCTGGTCCTGCCAAACCCGTGTGATCGAGATGGCCTGTGTCACCCCAAACCCCAGTTTGTGTGGATGCTGTGTAATTTACTACCCTGTGGAAAATTAGTGCCACAAGAGAAGACAGTACACTGCAAACAATTAAAAGAATTATGTTAATGAATCTTAACTAAAGTGTTAGTAAAGAAAAACAAAAAGGGCCCATTTTAATTAAACAGTCAAATGTGCACAAGTTGGATCTCAACATTTCACCATATTCACTGACCCTCAATCAATCTCGGCACCTGGCTTCATCCAGTCACGGTCCCGCACCAGGTCGAATCCTTTGACCTGTTCTCTCCAGCATCTTCTCTCTTCATCTCCCACTGAACAAAAGCCCCACCACCAACCTTAGTATCCCTCACCAAAAAAAAAAATCCTCCCCCCAGTTCCACTAACCTAAATGGACGGCACACATTCCTCACCATCCCAACAATAACCCAATCAGGCTGAAAACAGAACAGACTGCTCTTACAGAACTGCTAAATGAAATACCCACAGCATAGCAGTAAAGATGTGAACCAGGGCATTACACTCTCCACCCACCACAAATAGTCATATTGACTTTGAAATAATTTGTCATCCCATCATTAATAACACCGTTTTCAAAGGAATTCTGTGATGTCAGAATCTCTAATCTATTTGTACATGGTAGTGACATATCTCACTGGGGGACAGTCACAACACTCTGTTCCCTCAGTACTACATAGGCCAGCCTATCTGAGGGTCTCTTGACTCTTTGAGACCTCCTTATCCCATCATCTACTTCTTCAGTTTCAGACACTCCTTGGGATACTTCAGGTCCATGTGGTGAGGTCTCCCCCTGTGTATTACTGCCCCTGTCTATTACTCTTGCCTTCAGGCTACTTGGGTCCCTCTGCCAGTTGGCTGAGCTCAGATTCATTCTCAGGTACTTTAAAGCCCAGCCCCACTTCATGGTACAGCTACAAGCCTGCCTGTCTCTCCCATTTTACCTGACTCAGCGTGAGAAGGGTTTGAAATCTCTTACTCAATTAGTGGGGAGTTAGCACAAAGCAGCATATACCGCATCCCCATTTCCTCATCCTCTGACTCCGTATCCCATTCAGGGGCAAGGGCCGGTCTAATCCTTCCCGCAGCTGGTCCTTCAGTCTCCCCACATCGTCCTCTTACTAGGTGTGGGATCCAGGTCAGGTTCTGGGTCAACACGCACCTCTTGTCCCAAAGGTGGTTCCAATGGAGAATTTTGACAGGCCCATTCTCATCCTCTGGTTTCACCCAGAAAGCTGGTACATTTTGTATCGGACTCTCTACTGCAGAGGGAGCAGATGCCCTGCAGTCAGCCAACTTATGAAGACTCGGTCTCCAGGCATGAGTTTGGAGAACCTAGTCTTTTGATTGTACCTCCTCTGCTTGATTGTACCTCCTCTCCTCTGATTCTGCTTGGTAGCAGAGAGCTCACTAATTGATAATCCCTTTTCATCTCCCTTCTCATATCAAATAGATACGTACTTCAGATAAGTCTTTGGCAGTAGATCTTCCTCGCCAGTCCCACAACAGAGGTCAACAGGCAACCGTGCCTCACGCCCAAACATCAGATAATATGGCGAGTACCCAGTAGCTTCATTTTGTGTACAGTTGTAGCAGTGGACCAGACATCCAAAATGTTGACTCCACTTGTTCTTTTTGCTAATCTCCAAGGTTCTGAGCATGACTACCTAAGTCTGATTGAACCTCTCAGGTTGGGGATCACCCTGCAGGTGATAAGGCATAGTCCTTGACTTCTCTACTCCAAGCACGCTCAGTAACTCATGTATGAGCCTACTCTTGAAATCCTGTCCCTGACTGCTATGTATCTGCTGGGGAGGCCATAAGAAATGAAATACTTCTCCCATAACCCTTTGGCCACAGTGGACACCCTCTGTTCCTTGGTAGGGAAGGCTTGTGCATATCTGATGTAGTGATCTGTAATAACCAAGATATTTGCCATGTTGTTGGCATCTGGCTCCAATAACAGGAAATCCATTCACACTAAGTCAAGCAGCCCCGCATTCTGCAAGTGGGATAACGGAGCACCTCTTGTAGGCAGCATCTTCCTCCGTATATATCAAATGCACAACTTGCAGTACTCTTCAACCTCTAGCTTCATTTGGGACCAGCAGAACCAATCTCTGAGCAATCCATAGGCCTTCTCAATCCCCAAGTGGCCAGAATCATCATGAAATGACTTCAACACAATCCTCCGATGCTTCTCAAGCAGAACCAGCTGGGAATATTGAAGCTGGTCTGGAGGCAATATGACCTGGTATAGGACCTAGTTCCTCAACCTCCATCTGGGCCATTTTCTCAGTAGTAGAGACACTGCAGAGTGCTTCATCTTGTCCACTGGGCCATGTCTCCTTTCACAACCGCTGACCAAACGGTTCCACTGCCCAGATATTTCACTAAGCAGCTGTCACTTTCCCAGGACTCAAGTCCAGCAACTGCTTTTGTCTTCAGAGCAGTCAGGTTGTGTTAAGCTTCAGAAACTCCTAAATATTTACTGCTCGATTCTGCCCTTGCCTTTCCTCTACCTGCCCTGTGATGGAAAACTGGCACATGGCTTTCGCTCCAGGGTCAGGAACACTCTCCCACTCTCTGTCCCTGTCTAGCTGTTTATCAGGATAAAGCATCGGCATCAATGTTCCTACTTCCCGGCTGGTACTTCAGGCTGAAATCATAGGCAGACAAAGCTGCCAATCATCGATGGCCTGTGGCACCTAATTTCACTGAAGTCAAAATATAAGGGATTGTTGTCCGTCCTCACCTCACTCTTGGAAGTATATAGATAATCATCTAAGCTTATCCACCGCAGCCCATTTCAATGCCAGAAGTTCCAACCTGTGCTTGGGATAGTTTCCCTCAGAGGGTGACAGACTCCAGCTGACAAGCGTGACAGGACTCAACCCCGTGCCCTGATCCTGTTATAGAACACTCATTAAACCCTCTCTGCCGGCATCCGTATGCAGCATATACGGCAACCGGGGGGTCTGCAAAAACCAGCACCGGCACTTTTATCAGCAGTTCCTTCAGCAACTGAAAGGCCTCTTCACATTTCACATCCAATCTCACTCCAAAAGGCTCTGAAGGGCTAAGGTAATCTTTACCCTCCTCTCCTTTTGTCCTCCTCCCTTTGTTCCCCAAGGGAGGGCAACCACACAGAAGACGATGTAAAGGGTGACTCACTTTAGAGTAGTCCTTCACAAATCTCCGGATAGTACTCATAGAATCCAAGGAACAAACGCAGGGTGCGCACAGTCTGGGTGGGGCCTGGCCAGGTGGTCACCACCTCTATCTTAGACAGATTTATAGCTACTCCAACCTATGAGACTATGTGCCCAACACAGCTGACAAACGCCTTACAGAACTGGCACTTGTCCAGGGAAAGTTTTAACCTTCAACTTTCAGGCCACACAGCACCTTCACTATAAGATCATCCAGGTACACCAACACGTCAAGCAAGATCATATCTCCTACCATTTTCTCCATGACACGCTGGAAAGTCACTGGTGCTCCCGAAATGCCCTGGGGCATCCTTTCAAACTGGAAGAATCCCACGGGACTCTTCTCTTTGTCTGCCTCACTCATGGGGATCTGATAATACCCACTCCAAGTCCAGCACATTGAACAGCTTTGCAACACTCAGACAGGCCTGCGCATCTTCAAGACGGTATAATGGTCGGGGACTGTACGCCTGTTTAGAGTCCTATAGTCCAGATATGTCCATACCTTCCTCCTCTCCTAGTCATGGGAAACTTGGCTTCCGATTTGGCATGCTGGCCTGCACTCCCCTCCTCCCGGAAAAAATGGACAGCCCATGCCATCCTCTGTCCCGGGGCCCCAATAGTACCAGGCAGATCCACTGCCATTACGTCAGCGCTAGTCTGAACTAAAACAAAGTCTTTGTCCGCCATTTTCTCAAACCTCCACTGCATAGTTGTAACTGCTCCTACTGCTTTAATGGTACATAAAGTTGAATAATTTGTATTCATCAGGAATACGAATGTCTACCCTCGCATTTGTAACCAGTAACCCCATGAATTCACATCACTGTTCAACCCCTGCAGCGTCTATACCCACATATCTCACACTTCACTGGCCAATAGTTTAGTGTAGGCTTAAACACACACCCCACCGGCTCAACACTCAGCATCCAACAAAATCAATCCTGGACGATAACCCCACAATGAAACCCCCGGTTTCTTTGTCTGCGTAAGTCTAGGGAGGACACTCTCCAGTCTCACCAAACCTGTGAGATTGAGACAGCTGTCCCACCCCAAACCCCGGTTTGTGTGGATGCTGTGTAGTTTGCTACCCTGTTACAAATTAGTGCCACGAAATAACAGACAGTACACCGCATATGATCAAAGGAATTATATTTATGAACTTTAACTTAACTAAAGGGTTAGTAAAGAAAAACAAAAAAAGGGCCCGATTTAATTACAGTCAAATGTGCACAAGCCGGAGCTCACTGATCCTCAATCGATCTTGACACCTGGCTTCATCGAATCATGGCCCGGGACCAGTTCGAATCAGGCGACCGGTTCTCTCCAGCGTCTTCTCCCTTCATCTCCCACCGAACAAAAGCCCCAAGACGAACCTTAGTGTCCCTCAAACAAACCCCCCCCCCCCCATTTCCACCATCCCAATTGGACGGCACACATTCCTCATCATCCTCATCTTCAACAATAACCCAGAAAGGCTGAAAGCAGAACAGACTGCTCTTACAGAACTGCTAAATGAAATACCTACAGCATAACAGTAAAATTGTGAACCAGGGCATTACACAGTACAGATACCAAAAGCACCAGCTAAAATGTCACTGTGCTAATGTTACACGATTGTGGTAACTCTGACAATGGGAAATTGTTTCTCAATCACTGTACGTGGGACAACTCCTACTCTCAAGATTAATAACTCTTGCTGTACCTGACTGACAAAAGGATTGAAAGACAATTTGTACATACTTAGTGAGCCTGTAAGAGAATTAAAGGGAATAGAAAGACTAGCATTTACACAGTGCCCTTGAAATCCTTTTCAGTGTTCACAGAGCATGGCACTGGCCCTAGTCATTGCAACAATACATGAAACAACATCAGAATTTCTTTCTGCTCTGAAGTACCATGTTCAAGAAGGTACTCTTCAGTCATATCTTGAATTCTAATTAGCCTCTCCATATCCTCCAACTTCAAGAGGGAATCATTAGAATTGTTTTTATTAATGATAAAGATATTTCTATAGCAACAATGCACCTGTTACCACTCGATTCCACATGCTTTTGAGGGGCTGTTGTAACCTCTGATTAGTTATGGTGGAACTCTCTTTCTTCTCTAATAGCAAGTCCTTTACTCCTGCAAGTCTATTAACCCTGAAAGTTGAAAACTTTATTTTATTCACAAGGGATATTGGGGCAAATGTTTTCATGGAATTGTAGAGAATGTGCAGCAGGAAGACAGGGCATTCAGTCCAGATCAATAAGTATACCTCTGACTCAAAATGTCGGAGAAACTCAGCCAGGCAGGCAACACCAAAGAGGGAAATGAAGAGTCGATGTTTCAGACCAATACGCTTCATTATTACTGTGTAGGAAGAGGGCAGAAGCCTGAACAAAAGGGTTAGGGGGTAGGGAGGAGGAGCATGAGCTGGCAGGTGATAAGGGAATCCAGGTCATAAAGTCACAGAGCACCACAGCACAGAAACAGGTCCTTCAGCCCATGTTATACATACCAAACTATTATTCTGTCAAGTCCCATTGATCTGCACCCAGACCATAGCCCTCTGTGCCTCGCCTATCCTTGTATTTATCCAAATTTCTCTTAAGTATTGAAATTGAACCTGTATCTGGCACTTCCACTGGCAGCTTGTTCCACACTCTCACACCCTCTGAGTGAACAGGTTCTCCCTCAGGTTCGCCTTAATGTTTCACCTCTCTCCTTTAATCTATGACTTCTAGGGATAAGGAAAGGCAAAGAAGGAAGAGGAACAGATTTCCAGCGTCTCAAGGGTCATGTAATACTTTTGACAATCCCTTTCTATACTTCTTCAAGGAACCTCATTAACATATCCTTAAACTGCATGTCCATCTACCTACCCCTTCATGGAGTTTTTAATCACCTGAACTCCTCTTTGTGATACAAATTCCACATGCTAACCATTCTTGGGTTTAAGAAGCTACTATTGGATCTATTAATAATGGCCCATCATATTAGTAGTGGATACAGCCCAGTCCATCACAGGGAAGGCTCTCCATATCATTGAGCAGATTTACAAGGAGCACTGCCATAAGCAAGTAGTATCCATCATTAAAGATCCCTACCATTCTGGCCACATTCTCTTCTCACTACTACCATCAGACAGGAGGTACAAGAGCCCTACATCCCACACCACCAGATTCAACAGTTATTACCCTACAAATTAAACCAGCACAGATAACTTCACTCACCTCAGTGCCTAACAAGCTCCACAACCTATAGAATCACTTTCAGAATCAGAATCAGGTTAATATCACCGGCATGTGTTGTGGCTCTACAGCTCTATTATTTATTTACATTTTTATTATTAGGCAGGTAGTTGGAACTGAGTTTACAGACAGATCAGCCATGATCTTATTGAATGGTGCGGCAGGCTCAATGGGTCGGATGGCCTACTCCTGCTTCTATTTCGTATGTTCTTACTATTTGCATGATTTGTCTTTTGCACACTGGTTGCTTGTCTGTCTGTTACTTACAGCTTTTTAATCATAAATTCTACTCCATTTTTTTCTGTAAATACCTGAAGAAAATTAATCTCAAGGCAGTGTATGGTGACACATATGTACTTTAATAATAAATTTACTTTGAACATAGGGATGATAGGCACATGAGGGATTAGATTAATTAGGAGGCATTGTTTTACTTAGTTCAGCACAACATCATGTGCCAAAGGGCCTGGTCTGTATTGTACTCTTCTATGTTATATTTTTAATTAAAAAATCAAAGCAAATTTATTATCAAAGTACTCATATGTACGCATACTACCTTGAGATTCAATTTCATGCAGGCATTTACAGGAAAAATTAAAAAATCCTCCAATCATCTGATCACCCCTTCGGTTATTGGTAGGGGTCCATGGCATAAATGAGTTTAGGAACTTCTGTCAATAGACAATAGACAGTAGGTGCAGGAGTAGGCCATTCAGCCCTTCTAGCCAGCACCGCCATTCACTGTGATCATGGCTGATCATACACAATCAGTAACCTGTTCCTGCCCTCTCCCCATATCCCTTGACCCTACTATTTATAAGAGCTCTATCTAATTCTCTCTTGAATGCATCCAGAGACTTGGCCTCCACTGCCTTCTGGGGCAGAGCATTCCACATATAGAGTATGTCATAGAGTAATACAGCACGGAGGAAGGCTCGTTGGCCTAACTCACCATTGTTGACCAAGATGTCCACCTGAGTTAGTCCCTGCATTTGCCAATATCCCTAAAAATCTTTTCAATTCATCAACCTGTTCAAATGTCTTTTAAATATTGCAATTGTATCGGTCCCTACAGGTTCTTCTGGCATCTCATTCCATGTACCCATTATCCTCTGACTGAAAAAAGTTCCCCACAGGTAGATTTTAAATATTTCCCTTCTCACATTAAATTGAGTTTTAGACTCCCCTAATCTTGTGGAAAAGACTGAGACCATCCACATTATCCGCTCCCCTCTTGAATTTATTTACATCTATAAGGACAAATGTAATCTACATGTATGTCATAATTATCTACATCTATAAGAACAAAAGGTCAATATGGTTCCTTAATGTTGTTCTAGCTGAGGGTAGGATCCCACTACCTACTAAGTGTTCCCAATGTCATGTATTTCAAAGTGCCACTACAACCAAGTCCATCTCCTGGCCTTCATGTGCGGCTGAGTTGTTTTTACTGACAGGAGAAGGGGCAATGGTAGGTTACTGGTGCCTTAAGACCAATTGCTTCACGCAGATGGGGCTTGTCAGCCGTGGCTGGCAGCTCATCTAGGAGAAAGGAAAACTCTGATCTCAAACTTCTGCAGCCTTGTGGCAATAACCAATAGGGAAGGCTTCAGGAGTAAACTGTGAGGTAAAATCCAGAGCTGGAGACCCCAAGGCAGTCCTGCATTGAGTTCAACGCTGACCGACAACTCCTGTGATATCTCTGGTGCCAAACGGTATCGATCTCTGCCATTTCTTTGGATTTATCAGCTACGTGAAGAGGGGAGAGGGGGAGACTGTTACATGGGCAACAGCTCACTCTCCATATCATACTTTCCTGGCTTGTGTATCAGGTAGATAGCTGGGATGCAACAACCATGGTCAATCCTGATTAATGGAGGTTCTCAAGGACAATTTATATCAAATGTGACAAATGCCTTCTTCACCACCCTGTCAACCTGTGTTACTTGTGTTTATACCACTCCATCCCCTTCCTCCATCCACACTACAACTTATCCTTTCATTTCAATTCTGCCCATTCCCCATAGATTGGAAGGAACAGCAGATGAAATGCTCCCCCTCCACATTGCATCATTAGTGGAAGACTGCCAAACAAGCCAATTTTGTTCACAGCTTCTCTCCCTGCACATTGCCTTTCCATAAGACCACAAGACATAGGAGTAGAATTAGGCCATTTGGCTTATTGAGCCTACTCAACCATTCCATCATAGCTGTTTAGATATCTCATTCAACCCAGGTTACATGCCTCCTCTCTGAAATCATTGATGCTCTGACCAAGCAAGAAGTGATCAGCCTCCACTTCTAACATACCCAATGGTTTGGCCTCCACAACCACCTTGGGCAATAAACTCCACAAGTTCACCACCCTCTGGCTGAAGAAATACTACTTCATCTCTGTTCTAAATGGATGGCCCTCTGTTCTGAGGCTGTACCCTCTCATCCTAGACTCAATCATTACAGGAAGCATCCTTTCCACATTCACTCTATCTAGGCCATTTAATATTCAATAGGTTTCAATGAGATCCCCCCTCATTCTTCTAAACACCAGCAAGTACAGACCATAACTATCAAATGCTTCTTATATGTTAACTTCCATTCTCAGAATAATCCATGTGACCTTCCTCTGGCCTCTCTCCAATGCCGACACATTTTATCTGAGATAAGGGCCCCCAAAATGCTCCAAGTACATTCTGAGTGGAGCATCAGCATATCCTCATCCTTTTATATTCTAGTCCTCTAAATAAATGCTAACATTGCACTGGCCTTCCTTACCACTTACTCAACTTGCAAATTAATCTTTAAGGAATCTTTGAGAGACTTGGATGACTCAGGGTTAGGAATAGCTGCTAAGTGTGCCGGGCTTTAGATGTTTCAAAAAAGATATAGAGGGAGGCAAAAGAGGTGGGGAGTGGCACTGTTAATCAGGGATAGTATCATGGCTGCAGAAAAGAAGGAAGTCATGGAGGGAATGTCTACTGAGTAATTGTGGGTGGAAGTCAGAAAGAGGAAGGGGGCAATAACTCCACTGGGTGTTTTTTTTATAGACTGCCCAATAGTAACAAAGGCATTGAGGAGTAGATATGGAGGCAGATTCTAGAATGGTGCAATAATAATAGGGTTTTTGTGACAGGTGATTTTAACATTCCTAATATTGACTGGCATCTCCTTAGAGCAAGGGTATTTGATGGGGTGGAGTATGTTAGGTGTGTTCGGGAAGGATTCCTGATTTAGTATGTAGATAAGACAATTAGAGGACAGAAACACAGAAACATAGAAAACATAGAAAACCTACAGCATAATACAGGCCCTTTAGCCCACAATGCTTCTCCGAACATGTACTTACTTTAGAAATTACCAAATAGCCCTCAATATTTCAAAGCTCCATGTACCCGTCCAGGAGTCTCTTAAAATAACTTTTCATATCTGCCTCCACCACTGTTGCCGGCAGCCCATTCCACACACTCACCGCTCTCTGTGTAAAAAAACTTACCCCTGATATCTCCTCTGTACCTGTTTCCAAGCACCTTAAAACTGTGCCATTTCAGCCCTGGGAAGAAGCCTCTGACTATCCACATGATCAATGCCTCTCATCATCTTATACACCTCTGTCAGGTCACCTCTCATCCTCCATTGCTCCAAGGAGAAAAGGCCAAGTTCGCTCAACATATTCTCATAAGGCGTGCTCCGCAATCCTTGTAAATCTCCTCTGCACCCTTTCTATAGTTTCCATATCCTTCCTTTTGTGAGGTGACCAGAACTGAGCACAGTACTCCAAGTGGGGCCTGAGCAGGGTCTTATATAGCTGTAACATTACCTCTCAGCTCTTAAACTCAATCCCACAATTGATGAAGGCTAATGCACCATATGCTTTCTTAACCACAGAGTCAACCTGCGCAGCAGCTTTGAGTATCCTGTGGACTCAGAACCCAAGATCCCTCTGATCCTCCACACTCCCAAGAGTCTTAGCATTAATACTATAGTCTGCCATTATATTTGACCTACCAAAATGAACCACCTCACATTTATCTGGGTTGAACTCCACTTGCCACTTCTCAGCCCAGTTTTGCATCCTATTGATGTCCCACTGTAACTTCTGATAACCTTCCACACTATCCACAACACCCCCAACCTTTGTGTCATCAGCAAACTTACTAACCCATGCCTCCACTTCCTCATCCAGGTCATTTATAAAAATCATGAAGAGCAGGGAACGCAGAATCAATCCCTGAGGCACGCCCCGGGTCACTGACCTCCATGCTGAATATGACCTGTCTACAAGCACTCTTTGCCTTCTGTGTGCAAGCCAATTCTGGATCCACAATGCAAGGGTTCTCTTGAATCCCATGCTTCCTTCCTTTCTCAATAAGCCTGACAAGGGATACCTTATCAAATACTTTGCTGAAATCCATATAAACTACACCTACTGATCTACCTTCATCAATATGTTTAGTCACAACCTCAAAAAATTCAATCAGGCTTGTAAGGCATGACCTGCCTTTGACAAAGCCATGCTGACTATTCCTACTCATATTATGCTTCTCTAAATGTTCATAAATCCTGCCTCTCAGGATCTTTTCCATCAACTTACCAACCACTTAAGTAAGACTCACTTGTCTATAATTTCCTGGGCTATCTACTCCCTTTCTTGAGTAATGGAACAACATCCACAAACCTCCAATCCTCTGGAACCTCTCCCATCCCTATTGATAATGCAAAGATCATCGCTAGAGGCTCAGCAACCTCCTCCCTCGCCTCCCACAGTAGCCTGGGGTACAACTTGTCTGGTCCTGGTGACTTATCCAACTTGATGCTATCCAAAAGCTCCAGCACATCCTCTTTCTTGATGTTTATATGCTCAAGCTTTTCATTCTGTTGTAAGTCATCTCTACAATTGTCAAGACCCTTTTCTGTAGTGAATACTGAAGCAAAGTATTCATTAAGCACTCTGCTATCTCCTCCTGTTCCATACACACTTTTCCACTGTCACACTTGATTGGTCCTATTCTCTCACATCTTATCCTCTTGATCTTCACAAACTTGGAGAATGCCTTGAGGTTTTCCTTAATCCTGCTTGCCAGGGCCTTCTCATGGCCCCTTCTGGCTCTTTTAATTTCATTCTTAAGTTCCTTCCTGCTAGCCTTATCATCTCCTAGTTTTCTATCATTACCTAGCTTTTTGAACCTTTTATAAGCTTTTCTTTTCTTCTTGACTAGATTTTCAACAGCCTTTGTACACCACGGATCCTGTACCCTACCATCCTTTCCTTGTCTCATTGGAATGTACCTATGTAGAATGCCTCGCAAATATCCACTGAACATATGCCACTTTTCCGCCGTACGTTTCCCTGAGAACATCTGTTTCCAATTTATGCTTCCAAGTTCTTGCCTGATAGCTTCATATTTCCCTTTACTCCAATTAAACACTTCCCTAATTTGTCTTTTCCTATCCTCTCCAATGCTGTGATCACGATCTCCAAAATGCTCTCCCATTGAGAGACCTGACACCTGACCAGGTTCATTTCCCAATACCAGATCAAATACAGCCTTTCCTCTTGTAGGCTTATCTATATATTGTGTCAGAAAACCTTTCTGAACACACCTAACAAACTCCTCCCCATCTAAACCCTTTGCTTGAGGGAGATGCCAATCAATATTTGGGAAATTAAAATCTCCCACCACGATAAACCTGTTATTATTACATCTTTCCAGAATCTGAGTCCCTATATGTAGTTCACCACATGAACTTGGTCAAGTGTCAGATCTCTCGGTAGGAGATCATTTTGGAGGTAGTGATCACAACTCTATCTCCTTTACCGTAGTGCTGGAGAGGGATAGGAGCAGATAATTTGGGAATACATTTAGTTGAGGTAGGGGGAAATATGATGCTATTAGGTAGGAACTTGGGAACATAGATTGGGAGCTGATGTTCTCAGGGAAATGCACGGCAGAAATGTGGCAAATGTTCAGGAAATTTTTGCATGGAATTTTGCATAGGTATGTTCCATTGAGGCAGGGAATGGATGGTAGGGTAAAAGAACCATGGTGTGCAAAGAAGGTAGAAAATCTTGTTAAGATGAAAAGAAAAGCTTACGAAAGGTTCAAGAAAGAAGGTACTGTTAGAGCTGGAGAAAATTTCAAGGGTGCCAGGAAGGAGCTCAAGAATGAAATTAGGAGAGCTAGAAGGGGTCAAGAGAAGGCCTTGGTGAGCAGGATTAAGGAAAACTCCAAGGCATTCTACAAGTATGTGAAGAGCAAGAGGATGAGCCATGTGAATTTTTTTCTGCCATGCGAGCGTTTTCCCAGGGCAGAAATGGCTAATACGAGGGGGCATAGTTCTCAGCTGCTTGGAAGTAGGTACAAGGGGGATGTCGAGGTAAGTTTTTCACACAGAGGTGGTCTATTTTATCACTGTCAGTGAAGGTGGTAGAGGGATACAATAGGGTCTTTTAAGATACTCTTAGATTGGTACATGGAGCCTAGAAAAATAGAGGGCTATGAGGTAGGGAAATTCTAGGCAGTTTCTAGAGTAGTTTACATAGTCAGCATGAAGGGGCTGAAGGGCCTGTAATGTGCTGCAGATTTCTATGTTTCTAAGAAATCCTGCACAAGGATATCTAAGTCCCTTTTCACCTCTGTCTTTTGAATTTTTGCCCTGTTTAGAAAATACTTTAAGCTTTTATTCTTTCTACCAACATGGAAACCATGTTGACTTCGGTCTATTTTATCATGTGCATGCAAGTACTCTGGTCTCATTCTTAATAATGGACTCCAACATCTTCCCAACCATTGAAGTCAGGTTAATTGCCCTATGATTTCATTTCTTCTACCTTCCTTCCTTCTTGAAGAGTGGAGTGATATTTGCAATTTCCTAGTCCACTGGAATCTACTGATTCTTGAAAGATTACTACTAACAAATCTTTCCAGCATCCTCTTGGTACACACCCTAATCCTCCCACATATACTCATCTTCTGTATTTTTCACACCTTCTCCAAATCAATGCTCTCTGCAATGTCCTTTTTCCTGCCACCAAAGAACTTCTCCCTCTCTAGTCTCTCCTTCCTTCTCACTCTGTCAGTCTTGTACAATTATGTCCCTAACTTCTATGCAGCATCCATCTGTAAACTACTGAAAACTCAAAATAAAAACAGAAAATGCTGGAGATACTTGGGTCATAAGTCAGGATCAGTTGAGAGTGAAGCTTTAATCAGGGCTGGAAAGTAAGGAAACATGCTGGTTATCCCCAGCCTTTCGTGCTTTCATCTGTCAAGTGGTTTTTGTCTAAATTGGCCTTAGGCATAGCTGCATGGAGCCAGCAAGTACCAAGTACTGTAGTTTGCTGTACAAATTAACACTTTCTCAATTACCTGTGGTATTTCATGCGCACCTGCATTAACTCTGCAATGGAATTCTTTAGTATTGCCACTTGCTTTGCTGCAGCTATGCATGTTGCTTCAGCTTCTTTTAGTGCCATTGACAGCTTGCTCTCTTCAGCAAGACCTTTTCTTTCCATCCTAAACAGTGACAAAAGATTCATCAGTGAGGATTCAAATCACACACCTGACGATAGTTCAAGATACAACACATTAACTCCAAAATGACTGAAATTTTTACCAATAAACACATTTCAGATTGTGCACTAGCAATTTCCAAATTTAAACTCAATTTAGAGAGCTCAGACTATCAGTTTTAATTCTGTTTGTGTATCTCACCTGTTGATCATACTGTTTCAATTTTCTGAAGCTGTAGGTTTGGAAAAGATGGTTTCTTTTTCAAAATTCACAAACTTATTTTTCCAAGCTTCAGGTATAAAGCTCCGTCTAACTCAGCTTCTCTTTAGACAAATCCTTTATCACAGAATTAAATACAGAGATCAATGGTGCAACTGCATTCTCCTTTTGGTATTGAGATCAAAACAAAACATGGTTCTTCTAATGCTCTCATCAAAACTCTGTACCTTGAAAAGAAGACATCCCTTATTTGAGCAGCAATTCCTTTGCAATAAAGACCAACAGACCAACATGAAGCTGTCCCTGATGTCCCTTTTAAATCTTTTGCCTCTGATCTTAAATCTATGTCCTCAGATTTTTTAGCACCCCATTCCTGGAAAACTGACTAAGTACTTTTACCCTGTTTACGGCTCTCGTGATCCTATATATCTCTGTCTCCTATGTTTCAGTGATTAAAGTCCTAGTCAGAATCAAAACCAGAATCAGGTTTAATAACACCAGCATATGTTGTGAAATTTGTTATGCAGCAGTAGTACATTGCAATACTGTGAATTGAATATATATATATATATATATATTTAAATAGTTAAATGAAATAAATCATGCAAAGAAAGTAGTCCATGGGTTCAATGTTCGTTCAGAAATCTGATGGTAGAGGGGAAAAAACTGTACCTGAATCGTTGAGTGTGTGCCTTTATGCTCCTTTACCCCCTCCTTGATGGTGGCAATGAGAAGAGGGCATGTCCTGAGTGATGCTGGTCCTTAATGATGGATTACTCTCATTACTTTTTGAAGAAGTCCTGGATGATATGGAGGCTAGTGCCCAAGATGGAGCAGGCTGAGTTCAGAACCTTCTGCCTATCCTCTCCTTGTACTCAGGCCCCCAAGTCCAGGCAACCACTTGGTAATGTTTTCTGTACTGTTTCTGGTTTAATAACATCTTTCCTATAATAGTAACCAAAACCGTACATTGCACTCCAAGGGCAGCCCCACCCATGTCTTATGTAACTGCATCACAACTCTCCAGCTCTTGTACTCAATGCTCTGACTGATAAAAAACCCGAATGTCAAATACTTTTCTGCTGTGAACTATGCACTTGCTCTCCCAGGTGCCTCAGTTCCATAACACTACCAGGAGTCTTACCATTCACTATACAATGTCCTATCCAGATTTAATCTCCCAAAACGCAATACCTTACATCTATCTGGATTGAAAGCCAGTTCTCAGCTCACATAATTAGCTAATCAATAACCACTCCCCTTGTAATTTTTCATATCCCTCTGCACTATATATAACATCAACTATTTTAGTATTATCTGTAAAGCTTACAAACCATGCTTTCTACCTTCACATCCAAATCATTTATTTAAATTACAAGCAACAACCCACCTGGCACACCATTAGACCCAGGTCTCCAGACTGAGAAACAACCCTTGGCCCTCTGCTCCCAACCAATGAGCCAATTATGAATCCAATCTGCTATCTCCACCCGGAATTGCATGTATACAAAATAACCTGCCATCAAAGACCTTGCTGAAGTCTATATAGACAACATCCATTTCCCTACCCTCTTCTGCCCTCTTGGTTAACTTCTCAAAGAATGCGAAGGGACTTCCCAATTACAAAGCTATGCTGACAGTACCAGATCATATCCATTCTGTCTAAATCACCTCCCAGTTCTCCATTATTAGATCACAAGATGATCACTGATGTATCCATTCTCTTGCGCTCTCTCTCTGGCCACTTTTTATTGACCCCTGCGACACAGGCTACAGGGTCCAGGGAGTTTGATTGATTTGAGTTCTATAATTTCACCAGTGCAATTGTTTTAGTGTTAGCAGCTTCTCACTATTCATTCCACTTCAGTTTTACAGCTTCTGCAGGGAGCTATTAGTTTAATCACTTTGCCACCTTATTGTTCCCTTGAAGGCACACACATTTATTTTTACTTTCTTTCTGTGGAATTTTATTTCCTCTTAGTTTACTCATACAATCTCTTTTCCCTCTGCTTGAGATCTGTAGTCATTTTCCAGTGCTCCTCAAAATTTAATATTCTTCTTACTATTTGTGTAAGAAATTTAATACCAGATTTTCATCTTAAACTCTCCTGGAACAGATTCCTTTTTACTTGTGGAGTTTATGTTTTTCAACAAAGAGTACATTATTTGAATACTAGTTAAAATATCAGACAATCTCATTTCTTATTAATCCATTTAATTGCCGGGCTGAATTGGAAAGGTCAGGTACAGGTCGAATTGAGATGGCCCTGACAATAGCCCAGCCCTGAGACAATATTGAAATGGCAGGGCCTGGGTCTAAATGCAAAAAATGACAAGAGGTTTGGACAATTTAAGCGCCAGGCCAGATTGAAACGGTCAGGGTGTTGGGGCCAAAGGTGAGCGATGGGCCAGTTCAGCTTGGTTTACAAATAAACCTCAAGGTTTACAAATAAACCTCAAGGTTTATTTGTCTCTGCAATGGCCTGCAACTAACAGGCTCCTGAATCGACTGCAACAATGACTGGGACTGTGATTCACTTTTGTGAATTTTGGTTCTTAATGTTATTTGTTTATTATTATTGTTTGAACAATTTGTTTCTCCCCCTGGACATTGGGTGTTGAATGGCCTTTTTTAAAAATGGGTTCTATTGGGTTCCTTTGTTTTGTGGCTGCCTGGAAGGAGATGAATTTTCAAGTTGTATATAGTATACATACTTCGATAATAAATGGACTTGGAACTTAAAACATTCTCTTTTACATTGCATTATCGTACAAAAGACAAACATAATTACCCTTTCAAGTCCAGTTCTTGTAACTTTTCAAAAGTCTTCCAGATAGCTCTATCCTTATTACTTGTTTGTGACAGTTCAGCTTCAAAGTCTTCAGCCATGCAATTTGATTTACTAGAAACATCCAAGTCTTCCTCAGATAGTTCATTTGATGTGTTCAGCTTTTGTGGGGGAAATTTTAACAATTTGTTTTAGAGGTTACAGAGGCAAATGTAGTGAATTACCCAAAATAATTTACAATACATTCGTTGTCTATTCTGCAGCAAATACTGAGGTGTCTTTTTGCTCGGTGCACCTTCAGATTCAACCTATTACATCATGCATCATCAGTGAACTGTTCTCCAATGAAAGGTTCAAGTGGAAAATGCAACTAATTAGCTAGCACTAGAGGCAACATTATCCAAGAATCTCATCAATCTATTTTTTAAAATGAAAAATTATCAAAACATACTTAATTTTTCAGTTGTTTCAAGTCTTCCATTACTCTGCCAATCTGCTGCCCACATTGATTCATTTGCTCATAACTATTGGCTTCCACATTAAAGTTTGCATTACTGAAATGGTAAAGTGTAGAGACCTTTTCTATCCTGCCAGGGATGGCTTTAAGAGCTTGTGCTGGTCTCTGAATTTTAAAGTGATAAAATATTATATGAATCATGTGTGACATAATGTTATTTAAAATTATAAATATTTGAATTTACTGGATTTTGCACCCTCTTAAAAATACATTCAAGTGTGCTAAGAAAGTACTCCAATTAAACAGTAATATATTTTCCCATATATTAAAATTATTCATGTGAAAGAACTCTCAGATTAAATATTAAACTAGATTACTGTTATTAGTCACATGTACAAACGTTTGTACATTGAAATATACAGTGAAATGCATTGTTTGCATTGAGGGAGAGCAGGAAGCAAGGGTTGCCATGCTTTCAAGTGTCCACAACTCACTAACACTAACCTGTATATCTTTGGAATGTGTGACAAAATTGAACTAGCTGGAGGAAACCCATGAGTTCTGGGGGAGAACATACTAATTCCTTGCAGGTAACAGTGGGAATTGAACCCCCAATTGGTGACTGCTGACAGTGTAAAGCGTTATGCTGACCACTGCAGTACCATACCATCTTATTAATTAAGGATACTAAATTAAAGAGAACTTTTAATAAATCTATTCAGGAGACATCTTTCTGTCCTCTGGTTTTGATTATGAGACATTGACATTAAGGGCAGCTACACTGAATAGCAATGTTTAAATCACCGCGAGATGAAAAGGAACATAATTAGAGGAAAGCTCCAAGAAAATTTTATTTTCAAAGTACATATATGTCACCACAGAGAACCCTGAGATTAATTTTTTGTGGGCATTCTCAACTAATCTATTAAATAGTTGCTATAACAGAATAAATGGAGGACCGCCCAATTAGGATATTCAACTAGAGCACAGAAGGCAACACACCGTGTAAATGCAAATATAAATAAATAAACAATAAACATCGAGAACATGAGATTAAGTGTCCTTGAAGGTGAGTTATTGGTCATGTGGGCTATCAGCACTAACAGTAATTTTTGGACTCAAATGAAATGCCTCTATGCTCTAAATATTTTAATATTTTTCTTTTATTTGACCAGATTGTTGCTTTTTCATCTATTTGTCTTCCCATCAATGCTATCACTATAATTAATTAGGACTTCCTCTGGGTGCTCCAGTTTTCTCTCATATTTCAAAACCATATGAGTTGGTAATTTGTGGGTATGTTCTGTTGGTGCCTAAAACATGGTTTCCTCGGAATGTGTTGATTCTTAATGCAAAAAGACACAGATCACTTTATGTTTTGATGTATATGTGACAAATAAAGCTCATCTTTAACTTTGTCCTAGTTCTAGTCTTGGTCAAGTGTATCCCCACTTTCCTAAGCATAGGTATGCTCACAGTTATCCACTGCTATTAGGCTGTGATGGATATTCACTCTCCAGGGACACTTGGCCTTTTTTGCCTAGCTCAGCTGTAGGGATCAAAGAGTTGTTTTTGAGTAAGATAAACTGCCAACCAATATTGTTTGTTCAGCTTCTTGTCACACACAGTTCTTAATGTAAGTAGCAAGCAGTAATCAGTCTGAAGTTAAAAGGAGAGCTTTGCAAACAAGCAGCACTATGAAGTACATAGGATGCTGGCCAGCACAGGGCTGGTTGCTTAGGAGATGCAATGTAAGGCAACTGGGATTATTTTAGTTTTAATTGGCTTGCTCAAACTAGACAAAGTTGGTTAAGTTGCTTAGTTCAAGGAAGCTTGCAGACCAGATTGATACTATCAATTAGCATATTAAATGGTCACACCGAAGGGTTTTGGCCTGAAACGTCGACAGCACTCTTCCCCAGATGTTGCCTGGCCTGCTGAATTCCTCCAGCATTTTGTGCGTGTTGCTTGGATTTTCTCTTGTTGGTGATCTATTAATAGGTGGCAGGTTTCTGTACTCAGAAAGTCAGCTTTCAGCATTAGTTGTAGGTAACTGGGAACTCTAGCTCCAGCTGTTTTTAGATTGCTTGTGTAAAAGAGTATCAGAAAAAAATATCACATGCTAATCACCCAGTGGCAGAAAAAATTGTAAATGCAGAGAGCTGTCAGGCTTGTTAGGAACAGTCAGGGATCAATAAGAAGAGTGACAGAAAGATGGGGTGACGAGAATCCATTCCTCTGCCTTGATTTCTGCCACAGACGATTCGTTTGTCTACAACTTGTTGGTATGTCGCTTTATCTTATAGGAAAAGTACCTGTGTGTTGGAAATCATTTGCGTTTTAGAGATCAAATGCAATTTGGAAGTCTTTTATAAGATAGAAAATCACTGTGAGTTTTCAATGTGTCTTAAGAATTTTGTCTGGATTTAAGCTTGTGTCACTAACAAATAAATGAACTGTGCTTAAATGACTTTGTTAGTCGGATGTATCTCCTCCTTGGAAGGGAGGGGGTACCCACCACTCAAATAATCAGTGTTGGGAGCTAAATTCATGGCAGGGAAATGAACATTTATTTGTGAATAAATGTGAAGTTATCCACTTTGGAAGCAGGAACAAGAGGGCAGAGTATTGTCTGAACGGTGTAGAGTTAGGTAAGGGAGAAATGCAAAGAGACCTAGGAGTCCTAGTTCATCAGTCAATGAAGGTGAATGAGCAAGTGCAACAGGCAGTGAAGAGGGCAAATGGAATGTTGGCCTTTGTTACAAGGGGAATTGAATACAAGAGCAAGGATGTCCTTTTGCATTTGTACAGGGCCCTGGTGAGACCACGCCTGGAATATTGTGTACAGTTTTGGTCTCCAGGTTTAAGGAAGGACATTCTGGCAATTGAGGAAGTGCAGCGTAGATTCAATAGGTTGATTCCTGGGATGGCAGGGCTGTCTTACGCAGAGAGATTGGAGAGATTGGGCTTGTACACACTGGAACTGAGGAGATTGAGAGGGGATCTGATTGAAACGTTTAAGATAACTAAAGGATTTGATAGGATTGAGGCAGGAAATATGTTCCAGATGTTGGGAGAGTCCAGTACCAGAGGGCATGGATTGAGAATAAGAGGTCAGTTATTTAAAACAGAGTTGAGGAAGAGCTTCTTCTCCCAGAGAGTTGTGGAGGTGTGGAATACACAGCCACGGAAGACGGTGGAGGCCAATTCTCTGGATGCTTTCAAGAAGGAGCTGGATAGATATCTGATGGATAGGGGAATCAAGGGATATGGGGACAAGGCAAGGACTGGGTATTGATAGTGAATGATCAGCCATGATCTCAGAATGGCGGTGCAGACTCGAGGGGCTGAATGGTCTACTTCTGCACCTATTGTCTATTGTCTATAGTCTTGCAAGAGTAGGCAGTTACAGTATAACCTCTCTGTAATGAGGTGACCATAGCTAGCTATCAGATATTGCTGAAAATCTTCGTTTGAGTTTAGAACTTTGCAGTCAGCAAGCCCAGCGCCATCACAAAGCCTTCCTGCATCAGTGTAATCACACATGGTTATTGGGAAGTTCAATAAAACAAGTTTTGTAGTTTCTGCTTCATGAAAGATAAATATGAAAAATACAATATAATTTATCAAATAGCATTTTTCACAATTGAATGAAAACTATTTCATATAAATTGGACTATACAATCCAGTTCCAAAGATATAGAGCACAGAAACAGTCCCTTTGACCCATCGTGCCCATGCTGAGAATCAAGCAAGCAATCTGAGCTAATCCAATTTACCAGCACTTGGTCCATAACTTCCTTTGCCTTGGCAATCCACTGCCCCTTTAATTACTTCCTAAAGGATAAGACAGCATCTGTCTCTGCACTCCCAATTCCAAACAAACTTGGGATAAAATAAAAGTCTTCTTCAAAGCACCTCTATACTACATCAATGTTGTCTAGTATTTCACATAAAGTACTGTGCACAAGCCTTAGGCAGACCAGATTTTTATATGGTTTCAGATGAGCCCTGATCTCAAGGTTGTCTGAGATCACCTGGAGAGACAGAAGCAAATGAGACAGTCAAAGTTTGTGGAAGTTGGTTGGAACAAACTACCAGACGATTTTCTTATAAAACTGCACGACAGTGTACCAAAGAGGACGGAAGCAGTTTTAAAGGCAAAGGGTGGTCATTATGTTTGAAAGCATCTTTGGTTTACATATTTTGTTTTCATGTGCCTAGACTTTTGCACAGTACTGTATGTACGGAAGAAATTTGCTCAGGATTTAATAATTTAATGCATTGGAAACACCCTGGATGTAATTAAAAATGTTACTATTACAGGGAGTATAATATAAAGAGAATGCTGCAGAACAGATGGACTTAGGTGTACAAGTACGTGGTTTACTGATAGCAGTAGTGCAGGTTGACATGGTGGTTAAGAAGTGAAGAAGGCTCTCATCAGTCAGAGGCACTGAGTTTACAAGTGGGAACATTACATTGCAGTTGTATAAGATGTTGGTGGGATCGCATTTGGATTACTGTGCACAATTTTGGCCACTCTGTAATACAAAAGCCATCATTAAACGGGAAAGAGGGTAGACAAGATTTATGAGGATTCAGCCAGGATTCAAGTGTCTGAGTTATAGGGAGAGGTAATGCAGGACTTTATTCCTTGGAATATAGGAAACTGAGAGGTGCGTGAAATCATCAGGGATAGAGAAAGCACATAGCGTTTTCCATTGGAAAAGGAACCGAAAGGGCATTGGTCTGAGGTGACAGGAGAAGATTTGAAAGGAACTGATGGACAACTTCATCAAGCAGAGGTTGGTGTACCAGATAAGCTACCAGATAAAGTGCTCATGGCAGGTACAATAACAACATTAAAAATATTTGGATAAGCACATGAAGAGAGATGTTGAGAAGGATGCAGGCCATTCGCAGAGCTAGATTGGTGGATACCATGGTCAGCATAAATGAATTGGGCTAAAGGGCATGATTCCATGCTACACAATCCTCTAATAAATTTATGTATTAAATTTCATTCCAATTAACAAGTAATTAACACAACTAACAAGGTTTATTGTGCAAATAAGGAGGCATGGGATCCAAGGAGACCTTGCTTTGTGGATCCAAAATTGGCTTGCCCATAGAAGACAAACAGTAGTTGTAGACGGGTCATATTCTGCATGGAAATCGGTGACCAGTGGTGTGCCTCAGAGATCTGTTCTGGGATCCCTTTCTTCATGATTTTTATGAATGACTTGGATGAGGAAGTGGAGGAATGGGTTAGTAAGTTTGCTGATGACACAAAGGTTGGGGGTGTTGTGGATAGTGTGAAAGGTTATCAGAATTTACAGTGGGACATCAATAGGATGCAAAACTGGGCTGAGAAGTGGCAGGTGGAGTTCAACCCAGTTAAGTGTGAGGTGGTTCATTTTGGTAGGTCAAATATGATGGCAGAATATAGTATTAATGGTAAGACTCTTGGCAGTGTGGAGGATCAGAGGGATCTTGGGGTCTGAGTCCATAGAACACTCAAAGCTACTGCGCAGATTGACTCTGCAGTTAAGAAAGCATATGGTATATTGGCCTTAATCAACCATGGGATTGGGGTCAAGAGCTGAGAGGTAATGCGACATTTATATAGGACACTGGTCAGACCCCACTTGGAGTACTGTGCTCAGTTCTGGTCACCTCACTATAAGAAGGATGTGGAAACTATAGAAAGTGTGCAGAGGAGATTTACAAGGATTGTGGAGCACGCCTTATGAGAATATGTTGAGCGAACTTGGCCTTGGAGCGATGGAGGATGAGAGGTGACCTGATAGAGGTGTATAAGATGATGAGAGGCATATCGTGTGGATAGTCAGAGGCTTTTTCCCAGGGCTGAAATGGCTAACACAAGAGGGCACAGTTTTAAGGTGCTTGGAAGTAGGTACAGAATTATGAAGATACGTTCAGAGCCCCTTTATAAGACTAAACAGGATTGGGAAAGAGAGCTTAGTTTTAGTATTTCTAGTGAGAATTGGGATAGAATTCTTCAATTAGTTAATACATCATCGTTATGTGCCAAACATTCACTAATACAATTTAAGGTTGTACATAGGGCCCATATGTCCAAGGATAAATTAGCTCATTTTTACTCTCATATAAGTCCTATTTGTGATAGATGTCATTCTGAAATTGCGTCTTTAACTCACATGTTTTGGTCGTGTTCATTTTTGGAGAAATATTGGAAAGATATTTTTGATATTATTTCTGCGGTTTTGAATATTGATTTACAACCTCATCCTGTTACCGCAATTTTTGGTTTACCAATGTTAGATTCACAGCATTTCTCTTCTTCAGCCCGTCAAATGATTGCATTTCTAACTCTGATGGCTAGAAGATCTATATTGTTGAATTGGAAAGAAATTGATCCTCCCACTGTATTTAATTGGTTCTCTCAAACTATGTTATGTTTAAATTTAGAAAAAATTAGAAGTGGTACTTTTGAGACTTCTATTAAATTTGAAAAGTTATGGAGACCATTTATTCAATATTTTCATATGATGTAATATGACCCTGTGCCAAGTACATTTGATTTCCCAGCTTTTAGCTTATGTATTTTGAGAGGACCGGAAGTGACGGCATTGATGAATACTTATTTTTGTGAGATATTATAAACAGCCCACTTTTTTTTTCCTTCTCTTTTGTTTGTTTTTTTTTCTTTTATATTACTTATTAGTTATAGTTATTAGATTAGATTAGATTAGTTAGTTTTGCATTATATAAATTTTTTTTTGTTTTTTTTCTTTCTTTTTTCTGTTTTTTTATATTATACATTATGAAATATTTAGATTTACTATGTCCATACATATATCTTATGGCTTATGTCTTGGTAAACTCATTTATATTGTAACTATTATGTATGTTTTTTTTCATATGTAATGGAATGTGTATGTTGGTAATTTCTTTATCAATATATCATCTGTATTCTGTCCATATTACTAATATTAATAAAAAGATTTAGAAAGAAAGAAAGGAAGTAGGTACAGAAGAGATGTCAGGGGTAAGTTTTTTTACTCAGAGTGTGGTGAGTGTGTGGAATGGGCTGCTGGCGACGGTGGTGGAGGTGGATACAATATGGTCTTTTAAGAGACTCTTGGATAGGCACAAAAAATAGAGGACTATGGGTAACCCTAGGTAATTTCTAAAGTAAGTACATACTTGGCATAGCATTGTGGGCCGAAGGGCCTGTATTGTGCTGTAGGTTTTCTATGTTTCTAATTAGATCAGAATCATCACCCTAAAAAATATATTTCCAAAAACTTTTGTTTTCATTTTCATAACAATTTAAAAAAAAGATGCACAATCTATTTTTGCCTTTTCTTACAAGGAAAGAATAATCTGATTTGTTAACTTACTTCCTGTTTGCAATTTTGACTGCACAGAAAAGTTTTGGATTTGCAGCAATCATTAGCTTTCCTCTTCTGAGACTGACTCAGCTGACAGCTTTCCTTTGGACACCTGTAATAACTGGGAGATAATACCCTCGGTATGCAACACATGGTGGATGCAGAGACACTATTCAGATTGGCAAGAAAGTTAAAGATGAGAGATTGTGGTCTAGAAGATTTGGAGCCAGGTCTTTAAGGAGTGAAAGGGCCATTGGGAAAGGTGGCTTTTCTGATGATGTATTAAAGTTTAATAATTAAACCAAGGCTAACTATCTTTTGTAGAGTGGAATTCAAAACTCCCTTACCATTAACTTGAAGAAGAGGTAAAACTCCTGTATTATTATATGTGCGTAATATTTATCCTTTAACCTACATTACTATAATAAATAATTGGGTCATCTTCAGCCAGGTATTTCTGGGAGCTTCCCGTGAAAGAGACTGACTACTGGGTCTCCTAAATACTTAACAGTGACTGTGCCTCTGAATAGCTGAAGGTAGAGCTTTTGGGGTTGTCCTGGAATGAAAATGAAATATATCACACAAGATATATCCTTATCTTTATATCCTTTATATATATCCTATATCTTATTTTATCCTATATCCTATATCTTTATTTTTATCCTTATCTCCTTATTACTCACCCCCATTTAGTACTTTGGTAAAGGTGTAACACAACATATCCTTCCACACATGATGTTCTGCCAACCTTTTAACCTACTCTAATATTAATCTTGCCCTTCTCTCCCACAATACCATAAGACATAGGAGCAGAATTAGGCTTAAGAAATTCTTCTTCAGTTCTGTTCCAAGGTGATGTCCTTCTATTCTGAGGCTGTACCCTCTGGAGCTAGACACCCCCACTATAGTGAACATGCTCTCCATGTCTACTCTATCTAGGCCTTTTTCCTTCATCTATGTGCCAACAGGAAAACTTAGATTCCTAGATTGATATTGCATAGGAGACATTCAACCCATAATGTCCATGTCAGCTCCTGTTATGCCATCCTTCTGCATAGTCAGTAAGTTATTTTGGTTTTAATTGATTATCCAATTCTCTTTTATACTTTGCTACTTAATCTGCTACACTTATTCTTTTTAGACAGTACATTACAAATCGCCACAAAATGCCATATACAAAAACTTCAATTGTCCCCTTTCGTTCCTCAGCCAAGACTTTCTCCAAATATTTGTCAGGTATCAATCATCTAAGTGACTGACATCATTTTTACCTACTTCCACAACAGAAGGCAGCAGCTTGGGTTTCTGAATATGAACACGAACAGGAGTAGCTTCATTCAGGTAGACATTGACTGTAGGCAAAGATGGTCTTGACTTCATCCTAAAGAAAATTCAATAGGAAAGATAATGATTCAAGATTCAAGTTTATTTAGCAGAATCTGAATCAGAATAAAGTTTAATATCACTGGCATATGCTGAGAAATTTGTTGTTATGCAGCGTCAAATGCGACCTTTCCATTAACGACCAACACACCCGTTGGTATGCTTGGGGCAGCTCATAAGTATCAGACATCCCACCCTGCAAAAACTCATTTCAGTGAAGTAGCACCCCCACCCCCCGCATCCCCATATTCCCCCCCCGGGTCGACCTCCAAGGGTGTATGTATACAGGACATTCGATTATGAAAGAACACAATATATTTGATCACATATTGAAACTATTTACATATATATTCATTTTTGAGTATTTTGTTGGCAGTCTCAATGCTAATAGCTAAATACTAATGCAAATAGCTTTTCTATTTCTTCCGCAAACCTTCCTTGTACTGTTAAACTTACCTCAACATGTCTTTTACAATCATTTAACCCACCATGGGCAATAGAAAAGTCACTGTTGCAAACAGTGCAGCGAGCAACACTGTCATTATTATTGACACCTATTAGGCACCGGTAACTCTAGTGTAGTCTGGGGTGAAATACGTTTTATTTTCTTTTGGAACATTCTGCCATGCTGCTTCAGGATACTAAACTGAACTGATAGACAATGAAAGACAGAGAGAGGTTGACTGTAAAGCCCACCCACAGAGAAAACTGATAGATCTACTTAGCACAAAGAGAGATCCATCAGGATGCTCTCCCTCTCTCCCTCGCTCTCAAAAATATCAACTTTCAGGATATTGTATATAACTTGCAGGCCTCAGGGAGCCACTATCAATATGCGGGAGACTCCTGGAACTTCCGGGAGATTTGGGCTGTCTGAAGTATCACCATGCATTCTAGCGTTAACACAGCATGCCCACAATGCTCGGCAGAAGAAGATAGATCACAACAAAACAGAACACAACAAACTACAAAACAACATCATCAAAACAAGTTTTGCTTGTCCCTCCCACACACATACACTGTCTTCCAACTCCAGGAAAGACCCTCTGATTTGGACTTGTGGACGTTGGGGCTTCGACTAACCCAGCAGACTGCCGAAGATTTGCATACTTAGGGCTTCAGCCAACAGGCCTCAACTTCTGGAGTTCCAATTTGACTCTCGAGTCTTGATCCTCGGTATCAACCCCAGGGCCTGCTGATCAGTGAACACTAGGCCTTGAACTCCAGACTCACCAATGTCAGGACCCTGAACACTTGGCCTCAAACCCTAGAATAAAAAATAACCAGATTAAAAAAAAAAATCTTTGCTTTTAACTGGTAATAGAAATTACGCTTGTTTTAGTAAGCAGTAAATACAGAACACATATTTAAAATACCTAGAATTTGAAAATAATTTTATGAAACAGCTAATTGTGCCATACTGTAAATCTGGTATATTGTAGTAATATTCTGACATATTTAGGTATTATGATCTAGTAGGGTAATTTTTTTTTATCATGTAATCACTTAATCATTTCTTTCAGACCTTCATGATAGTTAGAGAAACATGAGTCTGCAGGTGCTGGAATCTGGAGGAAGAGAACAAAGTGCTGGGAAGAATTCATTTGATCAGGCAACTTCTGTGGAGGCAAAAGGAATTTGCTGAAGATTTGGCTTGAAATCCTGCATCAGGTTCTGATGCTCTTTTAGCAGTTTATTGTGTTCCTGCATGTTAGATGAAACCATTTTATTAATAGCTCTCCTCCTGCTATGTCAACTCTCTAAACCTGCCATTACCTTTGTCCCAGAAGATGAAATGGTTGTAAGAACACAGGCATCAACAATCTTATTGTCTCCCGTTTTCTTTTCCTCTCCAAAGTCTTTGAAAGTCCTGCAGTTCACATGTCTATGCTGACCTTTCAGGCACCCCACCAACCTGACTTTGATCCCTACCAACAAATTGAAACATAAGTATGATTCAGATGGAAGTATCCAATTCAGAATCAGAGTCAGGTTCATTGTCACTGGCATAAGTTGTGAAATTTGTTGTTTTGTGGCCTTAGTACAGTTTTTGCACAAGTTACAATAAAAAGTACATACAAGTATTGCAAGAGGAATAGTGAGGGTGTGGTTCCGAAGTTCATAGATCAATCAGAAATCTTACAGCAGAGGAGAAAAAGCTCTTACTAAAATATTGAGTGTGCACCTTCATGTACCTCCTGCCTGGTGGTAATGAGATGAGGGCATGAGCCAGACTGTGAGGGTCCTTCATGATGGAAGCCACTTTCCTGAGGTATTGCCTTTTGATGATGTCCTTAATGGTAGGGAGGTTTGTACTGGCTGCCTACAACCCTTTGACAATCACGTATATAGGAGACTCCATATCATACGGTGATGCAACCAGTCAGAATACTCTTCATGGTATATCTGTAGAAACTGGCAAGAGTCTTTGGTGACATAGCAAATTTCTTCAAACTCCTACAAGTACATCTGCTCATGTTTTCCATCATGTATGGCATTATGGCTCACCTGCTGCCATAACTTCTCCATCCTTGTTGAAAGTCATGAAGCTCACTTCTTCTGATATTGCTGAGTCCAACACTTGCTGATTTAGTTATAGGCTTAGCTTTGTTCTCTCTGCTCATACTACAGATATGGACATAAGCTAAATATAACTTGAGTCAATTTAGGTCAATTTGAGTTCCCTCAGCAAAACACAGATAATCGGTGTAATTAAAAATAAAGGAAATGGTGTAAGTGATCATACTTAGTGTGCTGGTTAGCTCACTGTGACTTAGATCATTAAGCCTTCAACCACTTTAAGCTATAATTCCGTTTCCACTTACAGCATCCTCCAAGCCCCTCATTCCTTCTCCATCCTCCTTCCACTTGACCCATCCTTCAAACCCCTCATCACACCGCCAACCTCCTATTTCTTCCTCCAACTTTCTCCTCCTCTCCCCTTCCCTACCTCGCCCCAACCTCCTAGTCCTTCTGCCAACCTGCTCCCCTCTCCCCTTTCCTAACCACCTCGCCCCTAACTCCAACCTCCACCTCTCACTCCCTCCTCCAATCTCTTTCCCCTCGTCCCCAGACACCAGCTCCATCCTCCTTAACCCCCGTCTCGAACTTCTGACCATCCAGTCTCCTCCTCCTACATTCATTCATTCATTCATCCGTCCACACATCCCTACCCCTTACCTTGCGTCTCTTACTGCCGATGCAGCCCGGGAGGGGAGCGCCGGTCCCGATGCCAGGGAGACGAAGCCGCTGTTGCCCGACGCCGGGCGCCGCTGTTGGCTGATTGGCTGCCCGCAGACTGCGGGGCCGGTTCCAGCGCAGCCGGGGGCGGAGCGGAGCTGAACGCCGGCTGCTGTCCGCAGTGCGCTGCGGGCCGGGTGTGGCAGGACCGAACATTCCGGTTGTCCGATCACCTGGAGGGATCCGAGCCAGGGTTTGTGCGGGCTAGAAAAGAAGAGGAGGGGAATCTGAGGAGATTATTAATGGGAGGAGGTCAAGGTGAGGAAATGAGAGGCAGGAGGGAGGAAGAGAGGGTGTGCTGGGGGAGACGCCATTGGGAGGGTTTATAAGAGGAAAGGGGAAGATAGGGGTTTGATTTGGGTAGGAAGGATATCGAAAGAGGGATCTCGGGGGAGTGTGAAGGCTGTGCTGGGGGGAGATTGAAGCGGGTGGAGCATGAGTAGAGAGGTTTTTGTAGCGAGGTGATGGGGTGAAGTGATGTGGGAAAGATGTAGGAGAGGAAGTACTGCGAGGAAGGATATGCAGGGAAGGGAGCGTCGCAGGGAAAGTGGTGGGGTGGGAGGTTTGAGAGTAGGTACTGCGATGCTGTGGAGTATGGGAGGCAAACGTGGGGTAGTAGTCGTTGGTGAGTGAGAAGAAGGGTGTAGGACTAATGAACTACCTGACTTGCAGCTAACGAAGATGGACTGAGAGAGTAGCCCCTGGAGTCTGGCCAGAAACCTTAATAGTAGTTTTATTTTTGAATGTTTCCAATGAAAGAACAGCCAGCCCTGGGAACTTGAAATGGTTCATTCCCTATTATAGCAAGGTATATAAGACATTTAATCCATCACACCTGCATTATCATTAAATGAGAAACCTTGATGTAATTTTATTACAGATACTGGTACTACGAGCAACACACATAAAATGCTGGAGGAACTCAGCAGGCCAGGCAGCATCTGTGGAAAAAAGCACAGTTGACGTTTCAGGCCGAGACCCTTTGGCAGGAGGGACTTCAGTTTTGGCCCAGAAAAAAGTGCTTTATCCATAGATGCTGCCTGGCATGTTGATATAATTTTAGCTAGTTTTCCGTATAGCTCCTAGTTTCTGAGGATTTAAAAATATCATAAATTTTCAACTGGTATGGTTGCAATTGCATCTTCCCGGTGTTGCTGTTTCCCATACTTTTTGTTCTCTTGTCCTCCTAACTGGATGAAACTGTAGGTTTAGAAGATGCTGTTTAAGGAGACTTGGTGAATTGCTAGAGTGTATCCTGCAAGACTAAAAAAATGGCTGCTAATGTGTGTCAGTGAATAGTTGTGGATGGGATGTGGAACAATGTGTGTTGCTCGGCCTGCTACGTCAACTCATTATTCCACTCTGTAGATGTTGCCTGACCTGCTGAGTTCCTCCAGCATGTTGGGTGTGTTGCTCTGGATTTCCAGCAACTGCAGAATCCCTTGTGTTTATGATATCCTGTACTGTATAGAACCTTGTGAATGTTGTTGAAGCTGCACTCATCCAGGCATGATGAGAGTATTTCATCATGTTCCCGACTTGAATCTTGTGGATGGAGTTATTGTGCACTATGGCACATAAACAGGCTCTTTGGTCTGTCTAGTCAGTGCCAAACAGTTATTCTCCCTCATCCCATTGACCTGCACCTGGGCCATAGACCTCCATACCCCTCCCATCCGTGTACTTATCCAAAGTTCTGAAATGTTGCATCCTCTCCTTTTGCTGGCAGCTTGCTCCGACACTACTGTCTGAGTGAAGAGGTTTCCCCCTCAGGTTCCCATTTATTATTTCACCCTTAACCTAGTTTTGGTCTCCGTTGATCTTAGTGGAAAATGCCTGCTTGCACTTAGCCTATCTGTACCCCTCATAACTTTGCATACATCTATCAAATCTCCCTTCATTCTGCTGTGCTACAGGGAATAAAGTCATAATCTGTTCAACCTTTTCCTATAACTCAGGTCATCAAGTCTCAGCAACATCTTTGTAAGGCTTCGGGAAGTTAGGAGATGACTTACTTATTAGAATTCCAAGTTCCTGACTTGTTCTTGTAGTCACGTTGTGTATCTGGGTCAGATAATGGTAACTACAACCCCCCCCCCCCCACCCAAGGATATTGGTAGTGGGGTAATGCCATTGAATATCAGAGGTGACAGCTGGAGTTTCTGTTGTTGTTGAATATTGTCACTCTCATTGCTGGGCACTTGTGTGGCATGAATGTTGCTCACCCTCACCCCCTTTTACTGTTTACTTGTGCTGCACAATTCTGATATATTTTGAATTATTATTAACTTATTTGTGGTAATATTTTGTTTTAGGTGTTGTGGGTGCACTGTGGTCTGGAGAAAAATTGTCACATATACAACAAAATTAAATAATAAAATTGAACTTGGACATGATTAGCGTCGGTCTGGATATTATCTAGGTCTTACTACAGCTTGTGGGCTACATCATTATCTGAGGAGTCACAGATGGTATTGAATAGTGTGCGGTGAACATCCCTCTTTCTGACCTTACAACTGGAAAAAAAAGTAAAATATTACAATATTGTAAACCTGAGTCTCACAGCACTAAATTCTTTAGGAACTAGTGAAGTTTAAGAGACTACTAGACAGGTATATGGAGGAATTTAAGGTGGGGGGTTATATGGGAGGCAGGGTTTGAGATTCGGCACAACATTGTGGGCGGAAGGGCCTGTAATGTGCTGTACTATTCTATGTTCTATTAACTCAGCAGGTCAGGAAGCATCTATTGAAGGAAATAAACAGTCAACATTCTCATCAGGACTGGAGAGGAAGGTGGCAGAAGCCAGAACAAGAAGGTGATTGGAGTACAACCTGGCTGGTGATAGATGAAACCAGCTGAGGTGGGTGGGTAAGGGTATGAAGTGGAAAGCTAGGAAGGGACAGATGGAAGAAGTAAAGGACTGAAGAAGAAAATATCAAACTTGAGAGAACAGTGGACCATAGAATAAAGTGAAGGAAGGGAACCAGAGGGAGTGATGGACAAGTGAGGAGGAAGGAGGAGAAAAGGGGTGAGCATGTAACCAGAATGAGGAATGGAAAGAAAAAGAAGTAGGAGAAGATAACTTACCAGGAATTGGAGAAATCAATGTTAATACATCAACTTTGAGACTAACCAGGCAGAATATTAGAACATTTGAAAGAGGTGACATAGGGTCAGAAGGTGTTGTATAATTGTGGATAAAGCTAAGGAAGTGCAGGCATAAAAAGACCGCGATGGGAATTGTATACAGACCCCTAAACAGCAGTAAGGATGTGATCTACAAATTATGAGGGAAAGAAAATACATGCCGAAAGAGCAATGTTACGAAAATCAAGTTGGTGCTGGATTACAGGAGGAGAGATTTCTAGAATGCTTATGAGAAGGCTTTTTAGAGCAGCTCATGGTTGAGCTACTAGAGGATCAGCTATTCTGGACTGAGGGTTGTACAATGATCTGGAATTGATTAGAGAGTTTATGAAGGAAGTGATCATAATACAATCAAATTCGCCCTGAAATTTGAGAAGAAGCTAAAGTCAGATTTATCAGTATTACAGTGCAGTAAAGGGAATTAAAGAGGCATGAGAGAGGCACAAACCTCTGCTGGTTGTCCTCAATCAGTCCACAGTTTTCCTAATGCAAGTAAATCTCATCCCAGTGAAACCACTCCAGTAGCTTTCCTATCACTGATATGAGACTAATCAGCCCATGATTTCCTGTTTTCACATAGTCTATGAAATAGTGTCCTTTTTCTCATTAGGAGTGATACGTTATACAAGGGTCATAAATCCTTTGATTATAGTAAATGTCTCAGTGGACTCTTTGAACTGTGATATGGTTACATATGTTTTGATATCATTTTGTTGTGCAACTTACTTGTACTTAAGGATTTGATTTGAGTTATGGTACCATAAAAAGGAAACGATTCAGCCATAGTTCCGCATAATTAATTATTCTTTGTTTTAGACTACAGCTTTTACTTATTAATTTATTTTCTTCTAAACAATTTATGTAATTTGCATCCTCCACTCATCAACAAATGTTCTCTCTGCAGCTTCCATAAGGGAATTTTTCATGTTGCACAACTGAAATCATTGGGAGCATATTCTACTAGGCAAGTACACATGAAAATCCCATTGGAAAGTCAGATGCAGTAAAGTTCAAGGTTATTGTCATTGAACTGTATGCATGTATACAGCCTAGTGAAACAGTGTTCCTCTGGATCAAGTACACAACTCAGTGTATATAACCTGTCTCTGAATGTGAACAAAACAAAAGAGATAGTTGTTGACTTCAGAAGGGCATGGAGCAACCACTCTCCGCTGAACGTTGACAGCTCCTTGGTAGAGATTGTTAAGAGCACCAAATTACTTGGTGTTCACCTGATGGAGATTCTCACCTGGTTCCTCAACACCAGCTCCATAGCAAAGAAAGCTCAGCAGCATCTCTACTTTCTGCGAAGGCTGAGGGAAGTCCATCTCCTCCCCCCCCCCCCCCCCATCCTCATCACATTGTACAGAGGTTGTATTGCGAGCATCCTGAGCAGCTGCATCACTGCCTGGTTCAGAAATTGCACCATCTTGGATTGCAAGACCCTGCAGCGGATAGTGAGGTCAGCTGAGAAGATCATCAGGGTCTCTCTTCCCGCCATCATGGACACTTACACTATACGCTGCATCCTCAAAGGAAACAGCATTATGTAGGACCCCATGCACCCCTCATACAATCTCTTCTCCCTCCTGCCGTCTGGGAAAAGGCTCCTCAGCATTTGGGCTCTCACGACCAGACTATGTAACAGTTTCTTCCCCCAAGCCATCGGACTCCTCAATACCCAGAGACTGGATTGACACCAGCTTACTGCCCTCTTCTGTGCCTATTGCTTGTTTATTATTTATTGTAATGCCTGCAATGTTTTGTGCTCTTAATACAGTCCTGAGTAGGTCTGTAGTCTAGTGTAGTTTTTTCTGTGTTGTTTTTATGTAGTTCAGTGTAGTTTTTGTACTGCTTCATGTAGCACCATGATCCTGAAAAACTTTGTCTTGTTTTTACTGTGTATTGCACCAGCCGTTATGGTTGATATGACAATAAAAAGTGACTTGACTTGATAAAGTAATATTACCACAAATAAATTAACAAATAGTAAAATATTCCAGAAGATTGACATTTAACAATAAAAGTTTAAAAGGTAAACAGTATAGCATCGTGGTACTTCTTCGTTTGTTTCTCTGGGCTAAGCCCATTTCTAGCTGTGCACCGTTGATTTTCCTGGAATGTGCCAAGGGGCGATAGGAATATGGAGAGAATCAAATGGATTGAAGTGGGGTAGTGTAAAAATGGATGCTTGATGTTAGGCATAGAATCTGTGGGACAAAGAGTCTGTTTCCCTGCTCTATCTGTATGCCTATAAATTCCTACACCGCTGTACAGTCTAGAAAAAATAAGATATTGGTTTATCATTGTCACGTCCACCAAGATATAGTGAAAAACCTGCTTTGCACAGTCATAACACAGTGCATTGAGGTAAAACAGTGACATTGCAAAATAAAGTGCAGAAGCTACAGAGAAACTGCAGGGATTAAACAATAAAGTACAAGATCATGACGAGGTAGATTATGAGGTCAAGAGTCCATCTCATTTTATAAGAGTTCCATTTAGGATTCAGATAACAGTGGGACAGGTGTCCCGGAGCGTGGTGGTATGAGCTTTCGGGCTTTCATATCTCTGCCCATTGGGAGAGAGGAGAAGAGAAAATGTCTGGGATCTTTGATGCTGGCTGCTTTACTGAGGCAGCATCATGGAAGAACTGATGTTTGAAAGACTTGACCAATCTTGTCTGTGATCATATTTGACATGTTGCTTGTACATAATATAAAAAATTCTTGTTTCCTTCTCTCCATATTTTGAAAGAGTTTCTGTCATTACATCATGAATACAGTTGCAAAAATAAGTAACACGTGAGCATTTGAATGCTGAAGCTGATTTCCCTATTTTGCACCCAGCAATAAAGTTTATAGCCGATGCTTTGAAATAGGTTGATATGCTTCACTATAAATTAGACTGATTTCAAAAGTCTGATCATTTGGATGCAGAGGAGGTGAGGACTCTAATCATGAAATACTCCGAAATATTTCTTCTGTCTTTGGAATGCCTTATCTCTGCCTGCATGGTAAGATGCTCTGAGATGAGGCTAGTGAACAATGGTTATGATGATGTTGTCATAGCTATTAACCCTGGAATTCCAGAAGATCCAAAGATCATTCCAAAAATTCAGGTATGTATTCTTTGCTCTGATCAGTGAATATTGGTTTATTATTTGTATAAATGCTATTGCACATTTGGGGAAACCAGCCTGTACATCTACTCCAAAATTTATTTTGTGCAAACGATTTTGTAATTCTATCTCTTGAGTATATACCATTCCAGAACACTACAGCTGATAATAAAAAGAAAGTTGCATCATATGGTGCATTTTGCAAACTCAGGTTGTTTCTGAGCATTTTGTTGCCAAAGAATTGTAGGTTTAGAAATTGCTTTATTACATTTAAAGGTGTTATCACAGCATTGTTATTTTAACACTATTAAGATGGTAACATGGTGGGTATACTATGTTGGTGCCAGAATGTGTGGTGACTCTTGTGGGCTGCCTCCAGCATATAATTGGGCGTGCTGGTTGTTAATGCAAATGTCACATTGAACAGTATGTTTCAATGTACACATGATAAATAAATTTGAATCTGAATCTTAAACTGAATCATTGCTCATCTCCTCAACACTCAGACCATAGAACATTGATCAGTACAGCTCAGGAATGGGCCTTTGGGCCCACAATGTCATGCTGAGTCAATTAAATTAGTTGTCACTTGTCTCAATAAACCCATAATGTAAGTAATGTTCTGTTGTGAATTTCCGGAAGAGTACCATTTAGTTATTCTGTCTAATATTGTACCATATCAGTCTCAGCTTCTGCTATTTATCTTCACCAATTGGAGTTCAAAGTATATTTGTTATTAAAGTATGTAGACTATACAGAACCCTGAGATTCATCTCCCTACTGGTAGCCACAAAACACAGAAACTCTACAGAACCCATTTTTGAAAAAAAAAGACCATTAAACATCTCACAAGTATCTGTGTTTAGCCTGTATCCAAAAAGGCTTTTGTCAGGACTGTCGCAACTTCATCCAAATGTAGTCAAAGAGTTGAATTCCAGAGATGAGGTGAGAGTGTGCAAATTAGATTAGGAGAATGTGCAAAGAAATGGCAGATGGAATATAGCATTGGGAAGTATATGGTCTTGCATTTTTGTAGAAGAAATGGAAGTGTTGACTATTTTCTAATTGGAGAGAAAATACAAAAATGTGAGATGCAAGGGGACTTGGGAGTCCTTATGCAGGTTTCCCTAAAGGTTAACTTGCAGGTTGAGTTTGTGGTGAGGAAGGCAAATGCAACGATAGTGTTCATTTCAAGAGGACTAGATATAAACTGAAGCATGTAATATTAAAACTTTATAAAGCATTGGTGAAGCCTCACTTGGAGTATTGTGAGCAGGTTTGGGCCCCTTATCTTAGAAAGGATGTGTTGAAACTGGGGAGGGTCAACAGAAATTCATGAAAATGATTGTAGGATTGAATGGCTTGTCATATGAAGAACATTTGATGACTCTGAGCATGTATTAACTGGAATTCAGAAGATTTGAGTGCTGACCTTATTGAAACCTGTCGAACGGTGAAAAGCCTCGATAGAGTGGGTGTGGAGAGGATGTTTCCTATAATGGGAGTGTCTAAGACAAGAGGACACAGCCTCAGAATAGAGGGGCATGCTTTTGGAATGGAGATGAGGAACTTCTTTATCCTGAGAACGGAGAATCTGTGGAATTCTTTGCCACAGGCAGCTGTGGAGATCAGGTCTTTATGTATTTTTAAGGCAGAGGTTGATAGATTCTTGATTGGTTAGGGCATAAAGGTATACAGGAGGAAGACAAGAGATTGGGTCTGAGGAAAATTGGAACAGCCATGATGAAATAGTAGAGCCCTCCAATGGGCCAAATGGCCTAATTCTGCTTCTATATCTTTTGGTCTTGTGCTGATCTGGGCAAGTAACATTTGTACCATTATCATCTCCAGTGCAGGAAGAATGTCTAATCATGTACATTTGACATGTAATGGCATTAAGGGAAGAAGAAAGATTGGCTCTATTTCTCAAATATACATTGAAACACAGAACGAAATGTGTTATTTGTGTCAATGACCAATACTGTCTGAGGATATGCTGGGGCAGCCTGCAAGTCTCGCCATGCTTCCGGTGCTAACATAGCGTGTCCACAACTTACTATCCATATGTGGAATGTGGGAGGAAACTGAGCACCCAGAAAAAATGGGGAGAATGTACTAACTCCTTACAGACAACGGTGTAAACTGGACACCAATCATGAGCACTTTGAAGCAGTATGCTAACAGCCCCTTCTGATATTGAACCATGCACTATCAATATCCTGAAGCTATCGATGACCATTGGCTTAACTGGACCAGTCACATAATTGGCATGGCCCTGAGAGCAGGCCAGTGGTTAGCCTTTCCCCTATCTGCATGGCACAAATCTGGAGGGTGATAGCATATTTTTCACCTGTATTGATGAGTGCAGATCCAACAGCTCTCAGAAATCATCATGATCCAGGACAAAGCAGCCTGATGAATTGCAATCCATAAACCATCCTAAGCATTCAATCGCTCGACCAGTTGACAGAGGCTACAATACACATTATCTGTAGAATGAATTAGAGTTACTTGCCCAGGCTGTTCTGAATGGATTGAAAATTGGCTTGGTAGTGGGATTTGTAGGGTGATAGTGGAGGGAGGCCTGTGCTGCAAGGTTTGGTGCTGGGTCTGCTGTTGCTTGTCATTCACATTAGTGATTTGGATGGGAACTTGGTTGGCATGGTTTGTAATTTTGCGACTTTATTTATTTATTTATTTTCGATTTACTGGGATGTTACCTGGGTTTCAGCACTTAAGTTACAGAGAAAGGTTGAACAAGTTAGGTCTCTATTCATTGGAGCGTAGAAGGTTGAGGGGGGATTTGATGGAGGTATTTAAAATTTTGAGAGGGATAGATAGAGTTGATGTGAATAGGCTGTTTCCATTGAGAGTAGGGGAGATTCAAACGAGAGGACATGATTTGAGAGTTAGGGGGCAGAAGTTTAAGGGAAACACGAAGGAGTATTTCTTTACTCAGAGAGTGATAGCTGTGTGGAATGAGCTTCCTGTAGAAGTAGTAGAGGCCAGTTCAGTTGTGTCATTTAAGGTAAAATTGGATAGGTATATGGACAGGAAAGGAGTGGAAGGTTATGGGCTGAGTGCGGGTAGGTGGGACTAGGTGAGATTAAGATTTTGGCATGGACTAGGAGGGCCGAGATGGCCTGTTTCCGTGCTGTGATTGTTATATGGTTATATTGTTATATGGTTATATGGTTATTTAGCAATACTATGTGGATTAGGTCATTCTGGCCCTTTAAATCACATCACTCCAGTAACCTCTGACAAACCTGATTAACCCTAACCCAATCGCGGTACTATTTACAGTGACCAATTAACATACTCAGTATATCATCAGAATATGAGCCCCCAGACAAATTCAATGCATTCCATAATGTACAGAGACTCCTTAAAAATGGCTGCAGTTTTGAACACTGAAATCCAGAACACCCTGAGCTGTAATGCTCAGTAAATGGCAGAACCCTGGAGTTGAACTGAACTAAACTGAACATTCCTTGACTGTTTTAATAATTCTCCGATTTGATGTTTTATATTCTGTGTTTTTTCACTTGTTTTTTGCCATTAGCATTTTTGTTCTTGTTCTTGTGCATCGGGTGTTTGATGTTTTTTTTGAATAGGTGCCAAGGTGTTTCTTTGTTTCATGGCTTTCTGTGGGAAAATGAACCTTAGGGCTGGATACTGCATACATACTTTGATAATAATTGTGCTTTGAACTTTGAGTTGTACAAATTGCTGGTGAGACTCCATTTAGAAAATTGTGTGCCGTCCTGCTTGCCTAGCTATAGGAAATATGTCATTAATCTGGAAGGGGGAGCAGAAAAAGATTAACAAGGATGGTACCCAGACTGGAGAGCTTGAGTTATAAAGACAAGAAAAAGGAAGGGGACAATAACTCTACTGGGTGTTTTTTATAGATCCCCCAATAGTAACAGAGACTTTGAGGTGCAGATAGGGCGGCAGCTTCTGGAACGGTGCAATAACAATAGGGTTGTTGTGATGGGTGATTTTAACTTTCCTAATAGTGACTGGCATCTCCTTAGAGCAAGGGGTTTAGATGGGGTAGAGTTTGTTAGGTGTGTTCAGGAAGGTTTCCTTGTAATTTTCTAGTTTCTTGAACTTTTCGTAAGTGTTTCTTTTCTTCTTGACCAGTTTTTCTACATCCTTTGGTTCTTTTACCCTATCATCCTTCCCGGTCTCAATGCAACACACCTATGCAGAATGCCATGCAAATGTTCCCTGAACATTTGCCACATTTCTGCTGTGCTTTTCCCTGAGAACATCTGCTCCCAATTTATGCTCCCAAGTTCCTGCTGAACAGCATCATATTTCCCCCTACCCCAATTAGATGCTTTCCCAAATTGTCTGCTCTTATCATTCTCCAGCACTAAGGAGATGCCAGTCAATATTAGGAAAGTTAAAATCACCCATCACAACAACCCTGTTATTATTGCACTGTTCCAGAATCTGCCTCCCTATCTGCTCCTCGATGTCTTTGTTACTAATGTGGGAGTTCTATAAAAAACACCCAATAGAGTTATTGCCCCCTTCCTGTTTCTGACATCCACCCACAATGCCTCTTTGAGTTCCTCCTTTTTGGCAGCTGTGATACTATTCCTGATTAGCAATGCCACTCCCCCACCTCTTTTGCCTCTTCCCTGTCCTTTTTGAAACATCTAAAGCCTGGTACATTCAGCAGCTATTCTTGCTGCTGAGATATTAAAATCTCTGTAATGGCCATAATGTCTGTGTATTGATCCATGCTGTATATTCATCTGCCTTGCTTATGATACTCCTTGCATTAAAATGCACATCTCAAACCATCTGGCTGAGTGCATCTTTACTCTATCACCTGCTTATCCTTCCTCACAAACTCCCTACAAGCTGTCTCTACTTGTGCACCAACCACCCCTTCTCTACCACTTCAGATCAGTTTCCACCCTGCTTCAAATCTAGTTTTAACCCTCTCCAATAGCATTAGCAAACCTCCCTCCCAGGATATTGGTTCCCACTTGTACAGGTCACTCCTTCCCCAGAAAAGGTTCCAATGATCCATATACAGTAGGTATAATGTAACAAGTTGCATTAGTGTAGGGCTGGATATAAGTACAACATTTAGAGATCATTTATACAGGTCCTTAGGTACAGGACCAGGCTTTGAGAGTTATGGGCCAAATGTAGGTAAATTGGAATAGCTCAGTTAGGAAATTGGTTAGCATGGAAGAGTTGGCTTGACTCTATCATTTGAATGTACAATATATATTACCTGAGCATTCCATGGGGTTGACTATGATTTGTTTCTAGTACAGTTCTGTGGGTTATAAGCTGTTTATTAAGACCAATAATGTCCTTTCATTTTCTGCTCAAGATGGGGCAGGTTATGAGAGTTGGTAGTTTGTGAGGTGGAGCTGCTCCTGTTTCTCCTGAGCTTCTGTATGCTCTCAATACCATCCAAAATGCTTGTACTCTAGTCTGAGTGGTTATAGACCAGGCTTTGAAACCATCATTACATCTTTTCCTTCCATTTGGAAATCTGTTATTGTAATAAATCTTGGAAGAGAGAGTCTTTGTCAGGAGCCTAGTATTGAGTATGTAAACAGGCTGCCTACCTGTCAGAACTGGCTGGGTGTACTTAGAATATCAATGCTGTGTATTTTGGCTTAGAAGAGGATACTGCTACTGGTTCATTTATATTTAAAGTAACTTGGAAGATATTATGGAGATAACATCCTTTTGTTCTTTAATTACATCTATAGAAGTTAGTCAAAGTTTCGGATGTCATGCTGAATGAACAGACATCTAAGGAAGTAGAGTCCCTGTTGTGTTTTCTTCATAAATGCACTTGTGTGCTGGGATGCAACAGATCTTCCAAAATATTAACACTGAGGAACTTAAAGTTGCTAACCCTCTCCACCTCTGATCCTCCGATGAGGACTGGCTCATGGACCTCTGGTTTCTTTCTCTTGAAGTCTATAGTCTTTGGTCTTGCTGATATGGAGTAAGAGGTTGTTGATATGACACCACTCAGCCAGATTTTTAATCTCCCTCCTATACGCTGCTTTATCACCACCTTTGATTTGGCCTATGATGGTGGAGTCATCCACAAACTTGTATATGGCATTGGAGCTATGCTTAGCCACACAGTCACAGGTATAAAGTGAGTAGCTGGGGGCTAATCACACAGCCTTGTGGTGCATCTGTGTTGATAGAGATTGAGGAGCAGATGTTTTTGCCTATGCAAACAGACTGAGGTCTACAAGTGAGGATATCAAAGATTCAATTACATGAGGAGGTATTCAGGCCCAGGTCTTGGAGCTTATTGTTTAGTTTTGAGGGGGATGATGGTGTTGAATTCTGAACATCCTGATAAATGCATCCTTGCTGTCCAAATGTTCTAAGATATTACTAAAATTATGTTTCCTATAGGAGATGGTAACTTCAGCCTCATCTTTTCTGTATGCTGCCACCAAGCAGCGAGCTTATTTTCGAGATGTGAAAATTTTATTGCCCATCACTTGGATGCCACAACCACATTATCAAAGACCAACTACACAGTCCTATGAGAAGGTAAAAGCTGAAGCAATAGCACTGCTGGTTCCATCATTTTATTATTTTCAACAGTTATTCTGTCATCTACACTGAGACCTAATGCTCGTATATACTGCGGCATTAATCTCAATGTATAATACTATTGGAATTAGATTTATTATTATATATGTGATAATTTTTTTGTTTTGTGGCAAGGCAAAAAAACCTGTTACAATAAATAAATAATGTGAAGAGGAACAACGATGGATTTATGGGCCATAAAATAATCTGATAACAGAGGGGAAAGAACTGTTCCTCAGACACTGAGTGTGTGTTCAGGCTCTCTGATGGTAGTAATGAGATGAGGGCATGTCCTGTATAGTGAGGGTCCTTAATGGTGGATGCTATGTTCTTGAGTTATCACTTTTTGAAGATGCCTTTGAAGCTGAGGAGCTAGTGCCCATGAAGGAGCTGGTTGAGTTTTAACTGCCTGCAGATTTTTCTGATCCTGTGCATTGGTGCCTCTATACCAGACAGTGGTGCAACTGATCAAAAAGCTTGTCATGATATATCAGTAGAAATCTTTTGTGTTCTTTTGAGTCATACCAAATCTCCTAAACTCCTAATGAAATATAGCCATTGGCATGCCTTCTTCAGCATTTTGCTTTAACTTAGGAACAAAAGTTAGTCATTTAGTCTATTGAATCATGATTAAATTTAATCTGCGAAGTCGTGGCTGTCTGTGACATGTTATCATACCTTTGTTATAGGACAAAAATATCAATCTCGTATGTAAAATTAACATTGGACCTTTCAATTTGCATTCATAGAAAATAATTTCATAGTTGTACCATCACTTATATATAAATGGGTTTCCTTCCAATTTTTAGATGATGAGAGTGATTCTAGAACAAATGGGCATATGTCAAGGTAAGAAGTTTAGAGTTGCAAAGTGAAGAACTATTTGTTTATTGTTGAGATTGTGAAATCTCTGCAAATCTTTAAAGTTGTAGTTGAGTTTTCCTTAATAGTTTCAACTCCTTGATCAAAATTGGGGTGTGATCAATATCTAGCAATACATATTTGCTTAAAATGATAATCCAATGAAAATTTCATTAATTTCTTATTATTTTAAAAACTTTTTTATTATTACACACTTAGAAACGGTACTGTCTTTAGTAGGAGAGTCTAGGACTCGGGGCACAGCTTCAAAATACAAAAATATGCCTTTAGAAAAGAGTGAGGAGAAATTTCTTTAGCCAGAGCCTGGTGAATCTGTGAGTTCATTACTACAGCTGGCTTTGGAGGCCAAGTAATTGGGAAAAGTTGAAGCAGAGGTTGATTAGTAAGGGTGTCAAAAGGTACAGAGAAAAGGCAGGACAATTGGGTTGTGAGGGATGATAAATTAGCCATGATTTTTAAAATATATTCAGTGATACAGCGTGGAGTAGACCCCTCTGGTCCTTCGAGTTAGCCTGCCCCAGCAATCCCACAACCCTAAACTAATCACAGGACAATTTTACAATGACCAATTAACCTATCTGGAAAGACTTTGACAACCTGGAAAGATGGCAACTGGGAGGGGAAGGTTAGTAGCCAAAGCTTTATCTTCTGTGAGAAAGAAACCCAAAGCAAGCTACAGATTGTCTAATGGAAACACACCCATAGGGGAACCTGAAGAGGTGGGGTTGGGGTGCATTACTACCCTAACCTGACTGACCCAAGGTTAACAAGCCAGGGAAATGGAAAGTTGATGATGAGTGTTGAATGCATTTGCGGGAAGATCTGCAACAACAACTGAGACTTGAAGATTCATCACTCCCAAATGAAATGTCTGTTGGGTGAAGCAGCCACAAAGCGCACAGGGAGACCACCTGGTGAGACGCAGAAGGAACCTGGCCCGGAGACACACCACTGGTGCTGAAGCTTCCATGTGTTGCTGAAAACCCATATAGGCAGAACATTTAAAAAACCTCAAATAATATAGCCACAGCCCTGCGACATAACAGTCTAGGGTCATGATTATTGGGGATGCGACACCAAAGGGAGATGTTGAAAGATGACTACAGGCAACGACAACAATCATAGTCAACTTTGCTGAAGAAAGGTTTGGTGCAGTGGAACAGGAGCCATCTGGAACACAATACGCTATGAACCAGAGAGCGGGCAAGATTCACAAAATTTGCCAGGAAAAGAAGTGCCTGAAATGTCAGTAGAAGAAGACCAACAAAGAGTAGAGACTAATGCTGTAGAGCTGTTAGTACCCTCAGGACTCTGTGCAGAGCTGAGTGCATAGAAGATGCTACAATGAGAGAGCCAGGAGGTGAGCAGCTTTCATAGACAACCTGTTTGGCGTTGCCAAACAACTACTGGGTCAGAAGCTAAGTGGGACCTTGGTATGCTCAAAGGAGGAACCAGACCTACATGTCCAGACCACATATGGTGACTCAATCAGAAGAGAGATCTGTAGCACTGTGATAGGTCCACCTCCACTCAGTACTGCATTCAACAGCAGGGAACCATTCCTGAAAGAATTGCAATATGTGGTGAGGAAGGCAAATTCTGGTTCTGCACCAGGACTGAGTAGAATCCTGTATGAAGTCTATATACAGTGTCCTTGACAGCTTAAAAGGCCACAGAGGATACTGAGAGTCACTTGGAGGAGAGGGGAGGTGGCTAAGCAGTGGACATTTACTGATGGAAACCAGATCCCAGAGAAAGAAGACTCCAGGAACATTGACCAGTTCAGGATCATCTCCTTGCTCAGGGCTGAAGGAAAGATCTTTTTTAGGCTTTGTCACAAGGCTCCAACAATGACTTCATCAATAAATCTGTGTAGAAGAGAGGTATTCCTGGAGTGCCTATGTGTTTGGAACACAGAGGTGTGGAGACCTAGCTCATTCGAGAGGTGGGAAGAACAGAGGAGAGTTGGCGGTTCTCTGGCTTGACCTGGCCAATGCTTATGGATCAATCCCCTACGACCATGCAGCCAACCATGGGAAAACATCATGTTCCGGGCAAAGCTGCAAACCTCATCCTGGATTATTACAACAAATCTTTACAAAACTGCTCAAGCTCTGTCAGATTGCATGGGGATCATGAGCGGATAGCCCTTTTCAAGTCCAACTACAAATTTTCAATTGGATTGAGGTCTGGACCCTGACCTGGCCACTCCAGGGCATTAGCTTTGTCATTTTAATGCCATTTCTGTGTAGCTTTGGCTCTATACTTGAGGTCATTGTCTTTTTGGGAAACAAATCTTCTACCAAGTTGCAGTTCTCTTGCAGACTGCATCAGGCTTTCCTTGTATTTTGCTTCATTCATTTTACCCTCTACTTTTCATGCCTTCCAGAGTCTGCTGCAGTGAAGCACCCCCACAGCACGATGCAGCCACAACCATGTTTCAGGTAGAGATGGTGTGTTTTTGATGTGCAGTGTTCGGCTTAGACCAAACATAGTGTTTAGTCTGATGGCCAAAGTGCACAATTTTGGTTTCATCAGACCAGAGAATGTTCTTCCAGCTGACTTCAGTCTCATTTCTGGAATGTCAGCCTTCTGGAAAACTCATCTAATAAATGTCACTTACAAAAATTGAAAAAGGATGGAGGTCTTGCTTTGCCTAATTTAAGAATGTATTACTGGGCTGTTAATGTGCAATATATGTCCTTTTGGTTACACTGGGTTGATAAGAACAAGTGTTTAATTTGGGTAGACTTCGAGTTGAAAGCCGTGAAACAATTTTATTTAACCTCGTTATTGGGAGCTGCTTTACCAATACAATTAGCTAAAGTTGCTAATTTAAATTTATACCCTATGATTAAGCATTCTTTACAAATTTGGCTCCAGTTCCGTAATTTTTTTAACCTTAAAAAATTTAAACTTTGTAGTTCAGTTCATCAAAATTACTTTTTTAAGCCTTCTTAGAGTGATCCAAATTTTTTACTTTAGAAAATTAAAGGTATTAATTCTTTTTTGGATCTATTTAAAGAAGACAGACTGATGTCTTTTGAGCAATTAGTTGATAAATATTCTCTTTTATACTCACACTTTTTACAATACCTTCAAGTTAGACATTCCTTATAAAAGTACTTCAGTAATTTTCCTTACATATTGGATGCCGACATGTTAGATACTATTACTAGTATGAACCCTTTCATGAAGGGTTCCATTGGAAGAACTTATAATTTACCATTACAATGGGATACGATTCCTTTATTTAAGATTAAACAAGATTGGGGAAAGGAACTTAATTTGACTTTTATGATGGTGGACTGGACATGGATTTTGAAGTTGGTTAACTCTTCTTCGATCTGTGCTAGTCATTCACTGATTCAATTTAAAATTGTACATCATTACTATTTGACGAAGGAGAGATTGTCTAAAATGTTTCCTAATGTTGATAGTTATTGTGATAGATGGAAAACCGAGACAGCTACATTGACACACGTTTTGGTTTTGTCAGTTTTTTTCTACAATTTCTAAAGCACTTAAAATTAATTTACAACCTAACAAATTAACTCTGCTTCTTGGAATAATTCCTCAAAATATCCGTGGTATTTCTTTGTCTGACCAACATGTTAACGCGTTTGTTACATTGATAGCTAGGAGGGCCATGCTGTTGAAGTAGAAGGATATGTCGGCTCCTACTCTGTCACAATGGTTCTCTCAAGTTATGCTATGTCTTAGTTTGGAGAAAATTAGAAGTTGAACCTTTGAACCTATGTTCGATCTTGAGAAAAGATTGGGTTCATTTGCTTGTTACTATTATTTGAGTTAATTAGTAGATTTCCTCCATGATCTAATTGTAAATTTTGGTACTTTTTTTTTCCTGCTGGCGGTTTGATGTTTATCTTTAGAAGATTTTTGTATGACATGTGGCTCTGGGGTTGAATACTTAATAGTTTTTTTTTCTCACTTTTCTTTGCTTTAGTAGGGGTTAATTTTCTTCTTTTTTGTCATCAAAATATTTCAATCTTTAAAACATTTTTTTTCCTTGAGACATTGTAAGTGTTACCTACTTTGATGTACTCTTGTTAATTTTGGATAATAATAATAAAAAGATTTGAAAAAAATTATAGCCGAGATTTCATTTGCATTTTCTCAACAATGGTTTTCTCTTTGCCACTCTCCCATAAAGTTGCAACTGGTGAAACACCCAGGCAACAGTTGTTGTATGTGCAGTCTCTCCCATCTCAGCCACTGAAGCTTGTAACTGCTTCAGAGTTGTCAAAGGTCCCCTTCTTGCACAGTCACTCAGTTTTTAAGGATGGCCTTCTCTAGTCAGATTTACAGCTGTGCCATGTTCTTCCATTTCTTGATGATTGACTTAACTGTACTCCAAGGGATATTCAGTGCATTGGAAATTTTCTTGTACCCATCACCTAACTTGGGCTTTTCAATAACCTTTTTGAGGAGTTGTTGGAGTGTTCTTTGATCTTCACGGTGTAGTTTTTGCCAGGATACTGACTCACCAGCAGTTGGATCTTCCAGATACAGGTGTATTTTTACTACAATCAATTGAAACACCTCGACTGCACAAAGATCTCCAAAAACAGATCTCTATTTATCTAATTATGCGACTTCTAAAACCAATTGACTGTACCAGTGATGATTTGGTGTGTCATGTTAAAGTGGGCGACTAATTATGCAATCAATTGTAGGGGATTCTAGGACAAGAGGGCATGACTTCAGGATTGAAGGGTGTCTTTTTAGAACTGAAATGCAGAGAAATTACTTTGGTCAGAGGGTGGTAAATCTGTGGAATTTGTTGCCACGAGCTGCTGTGGAGGCCAAGTCATTGAGTGCATTTAAGGAGAAGCAGCTATAGTTCCCACAGAACATCATCAAGACCATCCTGAGACTAGACATCTTCTTTGTCTCAGAGGCATCAAAAACATCACCCTGCTGGAGATGACAGTGCCATGGGAGGAACACCTGGAGCGGGGCCCATGATGGGAAGATGGCCAGAAATGAGAAACTTGTCAGTGACTGTCAGAGGCAGGGATGGAAGGCAAAGTGCATGCCTATTAAAGTGGGTGGCTGGGGCTTCACTGGACAGTCCTGTCACAGAAACCTCAGTGCATTGGGCATTGCTGGTACAAGGAGGCAGAGAGCAATCGGCAACTTCAAGACAGCAGAGAAAGCCTCAACATGGCTCTGGATGAAGAGAACAAGTCCACGTGGATCTGTAGCACATGTTACCTGATCACAAGACATCTCACAGGTCACCTGGGTGAGAGTGTCTGATATTGAAAGACCTGAAACATCCGATGACCCCAGGATACATCACTGATGAAGTATTCTTCAAAAAATGGTCTGTGGGAGAAAACTGGAGCACCAGGGGAAAGGCCATGCATTCTATGGGGAGGCGCTACGGAATACATGTGTCAGCTCAGTGGCAGTTCAAACGGCAACGAATTCAACTAACGACATTATTAATAATATATTTCCTGAAGTAAATTGTGTTAAATTATCACTGCAAACAATAAAGAGGTAAGTGAAGGCGAAGTGAATTTGGGGGATGAACTGTGCTGATATGTTGCAGAATCGACATAGAAGGAGTGTGCCATTATGAGAGGAGAAGTAAAGGTAGAGGAGTTCCAATGCCTGTACAACTGGCCCAGGTGTGAGTTTGGGTCACTCTGGGCACCGTGCTGAGTTAGAGAAATCAAGAGCGGCTTCCAGATTGGCAGCAAAACCTGGGTTCAGAGCAAGTCACTGGGTGGGATTTTCCAGAACCGGAGCCTTTCACTGCAGTGATGCTTGGGTCCTGGTTTGAGGTAAGGTATATTGTTTGGATAATTTAATCACTGGCCCAGATAGACTGTAAAACAGTGTGACAGCATCAGAGGTGGGAGCTGATTTTGCTTGCCCTCTCACGAGGTTCACTCCTCTCTCCATGGTGCTGAAGCTATGAAGACTGTCCCAGCTGCTGTGCTCCGTGCACTCCGTGCATCATCTCTATTTATGATGGACGGACACAGAGGCTTTGGGCTTTTGCTCGTTTCTATTGTTTGCATGATCTGTATTTTGTCCCTTTCTCTGTGCATGGGTTGTTGGACTTTATTTTATTTACGGTATTTGAAATTGGGTTTTTTTGGGTTTCTTGCTTTGTGACTGCCTGTAAGCAAACAGATCTCAAGGTTGCACAATTTATATATTCTTTGATAATAAATGTACTTTGAAAGTACAAACACCTTGCAGGGGACACAGGGTTCGAACTCTGAACACCAACAACCCAAGCTATAATAGCAACATGCTAACTGTAATGCTACAGCGATACCCTTTCATGGAATGGAGGAGGGGACACAATGTGCTGAATGGTCTAATTCTGCTCCGATGTCTTATTGTCTTAACATTTTCTGTAGCTACTCTTTTCTCTCTTGGTATATCCATGCTTTGATTGTTTATGTTTGAGAGTAGCTTTTTATTGACTTCAGTTCCTCTGTCTTTATCTTACTAGGCTGAAGTGATCATTGCTGATTCACATACTAAATTTGGTGATGATCCGTACACCCTCCAGTATGGCAGATGTGGTGAGCGGGGCCGATATATTCACCTGACCCCCAGCTTCATACTGAATGATAGTGTCATCTCTATTTATGGTTCACGAGGTAACAATTTTGCTGGAAAATGTTTTCAAACGTGCAACTGGTTGGAATTTTCTGTTGAAATGATAAATTGTTTATATTCGTTTTGTGGTGCTGAAGTACAGCAAAATCTTCCCTTAATGATATTCCAGGCAAAGCTGGGAGATTGCAACAATGAGTATCAAAACTCCATTGAGGAAGTACACTTCAGAATATGTTAAATAAAGTAAAACGTTGATAATCCAGTATATAATCATTGAGAAATCCAAATGGCAGCCTCATTAGTCTGAACAATGAACATTATAGCACAGTTCAGGATCTTTGGCCCACGATATTGTGAGAACCTTTTAATCTGCTTTAAGATCAATCTAACCCGCCCCTCCTACATGATCCTCCATGTGACCCCTTATACTGGCTATTTCCACCCTGGGGAAAAGTCTCTGCCTATCCACTCTATCTATTCTTCCAGCATCTATCTTTGTTTGAAGTGTGAGCCAAGATTCCAGATTACAAGTCATTGTGTAGTCAGTGCCAAGTCAGGAATACTAAAAAATGGATAGGTTTGTGATTGGAGGTGGGTCAGAAACAATCTGATACCCATAACTTGAAGCTCATTGGGTTCTATTTTCTGCTCTCTTTGAACTCATTGGGTTCACTGAAGAAAGTACTACTATTATAGTTCTGTATAACATTTACAAAAAGGGAAATACAGATATTTTGAGGTATTATATCAAATGGTCTGGAAAATCTGCTGAGCTAGCCCAACCAAAGTTGGTTTGGAGTTGACTGCATTCTATTTCACCCCTCCCCATTCCCTCTTCTTCGATTCTCCACGCTGGCCTCCCTCTTAATCCCTCTTCCTCTCACCTGACTATCACTTCCCCCTGCTCCTCCTACCTTTCTTCCATTCCCTTCTTAGACAATAGACAATAGGTGCAGAAGTAGACCATTTGGCCCTTTGTGGCTGCACCACCATTCTGAGATCATGGCTGATCATCTACTATCAATACCCGGTTACTGTCTTGTCCCCATATCCCTTGATTCCCCTATCCATAAGATACCTATCTAGCTCCTTCTTGAAAGCATCCAGAGAATTGACCTCCACTGCCTTCTGAGGCAGTGCATTCCAGATACCCTCAACTCTCTGGGAGAAGAAGTTTTTCCTTAATTCTGTCCTAAATGACCTACCCCTTATTCTTAAACCATGTCCTCTGGTACTTGACTCTCCCAGCATCTGGAACGTATTTCCTGCCTCTATCTTGTCCAATCCCTTAATAATCTTATATGTTGCAATCAGATCCCCTCTCAATCTCCTTAATTCCAGCGTGTACAAGCCCAGTCTCTCTGACCTTTGTAAGACTGTAAGACAGACCGGACATCCCAGGAATTAACCTTGTGAATCTACGCTGCACTTCCTCTACAGCCAGGATGTCCTTCCTCAACCCTGGAGACCAAAACTGTACACAATACTCCAGGTGTGGTCTCACCAGGGCCCTGTACAAATGCAAGAGGATTTCCTTGCTCTTGTACTCAATTCCCTTTGTAATAAAGGCCAACATTCCATTAGCCTTCTTCACTGCCTGCTGCACTTGCTCATTCACCTTCAGTGACTGATGAACAAGGACTCCTAGATCTCTTCGTATTTCTCCCTTACCTAACTCTACACCGTTCAAATAATAATCTGCCTTCCTGTTCTTACTCCCAAAGTGGATAACCTCACACTTATTCACATTAAACTTCATCTGCCAAGTATCTGCCCACTCACTCAGCCTATGCAAGTCACCCTGAGTTCTCCTAACATCCTCATCACATGTCACACTGCCACCCAGCTTAGTATCATCAGCAAACTTGCTGATGTTATTCTCAATGCCTTGATGTAAATTGTAAACAGCTGTGGTCCCAATACCGAGCCCTGTGGCACCCCACTAGTCACCACTGACCATTCCGAGAAACACCCATTCACCGCTACCCTTTGCTTTCTATCTGCCAACCGGTTTTCTATCCACGTCAATATCTACTCCCCAGTGCCATGAGCTCTGATTTTACCCACCAATCTCCTATGTGGGACCTTATCAAATGCCTTCTGAAAATCGAGGTAAACTACGTCCACTGGATCTCCCTTGTCTAACTTCCTGGTTACATCCTCAAAAAACTCCAATAGATTAGTCAAGCATGATTTGCCCTTGGTAAAACCATGCTGGCTCGGCCCAGTTCTATCACTGCTATCTAGAATTGCCACTATTTCATCTTTAATAATGGACTCTAGCATCTTCCCCACTACTGATGTTAGGCTGACAGGACGATAGTTCTCTGTTTTCTCCTCCCTCCTTTCTTAAAAAGTGGGATAACATTAGCCATTCTCCAATCCTCAGGAACTGATTCTGAATCTAAGGAACATTGGAAAATGATTACCAATGCATCCGCAATTTCCAGAGCCACCTCATTTAGTACCCTAGGATGCAAACCATCTGGACCTGGGGATTTGTTAGCCTTCAGTCCCATCAGTCTACTCATCACCGTTTCCTTCCTAATGTCAATCTGTTTCATTTCCTCTGTTACCCTATGTCCTTGGCCCATCCATACATCTGGGAGGTTGCTTGTGTCTTCCCTAGTGAAGACAGATCTAAAGTACTTATTAAATTCTTCTGCCATTTCTCTGTTTCCCATAACAATTTCACCCAATTCATTCTTCAAGGGCCCAACATTGTTCTTAACTATCTTTTTTCTCTTCACATACCTTCACATATCCTCCTTTATATTCCTGGCAAGCTTGCATTCGTACCTCATTTTTTCTCCCCTTATTGCCTTTTTAGTTAAGTTCTGTTGTTCCTTAAAAATTTCCCAATCATCTGTCCTCCCATTCACCTTAGCTCTGTCATACTTCTTTTTTTTATGCTATGCAATCTCTGTTCCACTGTTTTTTCTGCTAGGATATCTGCCCATTTAACTTTGGCCAGCTCCTCCCTCATGGCTCCATAGTCTCCTTTGTTCAACTGCAACACTGACACCTCTGATCTGCCCTTATCCTTCTCAAATTGCAGATAGAAACTTATCATATTATGGTCACTACCTCCTAATGGCTCCTTTACTTCAAGATCGCTTATCAAATCTGTTCATTACACAACACTAAATCCAGAATAGCCTTGTCCCTGGTTGGCTCTCGTACAAGGTGTTCAAAGAATGCATCCCCTAGGCACTCTACAAACTCCCTATCCTGGGGTCCAGCACCAACCTGATTCTCCCAGTTCACCTGCATGTTGAAATCCCCCATAACTACTGTGACATTACCTTTGCCACATGCCAATGTTAACTCCCTATTCAACTTGCACCCAATATCCATGCTACTGTTTGGGGGCCTGTAGACAACACCCATTAGGATCTTTTTGCTCTTACTGTTCCTCAGTTCTATCCACACAGACTCTACTTCTCCTGATCCTACATCCCCCCTTGCAAAGGACTGAATCTCATTCCTCACCAACAGGGCCACCCCACCCTCTCTGCCCACATTTCTGTCCTTACGATAGCACGTATACCCTTGTACATTCATTTCCCAGATCTGATCTCCCTGCAGCCATGTCTCCGTTATCCCAACAACATCATTGTTACCCATTTGCACCTGAGCTTCAAGCTCATCTGCCTTATTTCTGACACTTCGTGCATTCACATATAGAATTTTTAGCCCATTTCTCCTCTCTCTGTTTAAATCGCTGCCTAGTGTGCTTAACCCAGCTCCCCGAACTCACATCAGGCTATACACCTCTTGAATTTTGTTGTTCTCCCTAAATTTACTTATTCTTTCTGCACATTTAACTTCATGTTCCATCAGACCATCCCTCTGTACATATGTCCTCCTTATCACTTGTTCTGCCTCACCTTTCTCTACTACACTCTTAATATTCCGGAACCGTGTAGTCCCCACCTGTCCTTTATTCTTCATCTCGCTATCCTCTCTCACATCCTGGATCCCTGCCCCCTGCAATAATCTTCTATCAGATTATTTCTTCGGTCCCTTACCTTTGCTATCTATCACCTCCCAGCTTCTCACTTTATTCACCCTCCCCTACCCACCCAGCTTCACCTATCAACTTCTGTTTCTCTTCCTCCCATTTATGGTTTCTCTCACCTTGCCTTCCAGTCCTAATAAAGGGCTTTGGCCCAAAATGCTGACGGTTTATTAATTTTCATAGATGGTGACTGACCTGAGGGCTGTTCTAGATTTGCAGCATCTGCAGAATCTGCAGAGTTTCTGTTAAAGCTAATTTGGGAGTTGATATAAAATACTATGATGGTGATAACACAAAATAAGAAAATATAGCCCACATTTTTCTAATACCTGTTGGTGGTCTGATCTGACCTGTTACCATGCTTTTATTTGAAGTGGGTTTGTGGGCAAGTTCCTCTATTCAAAAGCTGATTCTGAGCTTAACAATGGGACCCTGCCTTAAGTTACAACTCCCTCCCCTATAGTTATTTTGAGAGCTGGTTAAGGAAAGGTTCAACAGGTTAGGATTTTCTTTACGGAAGCGTGGAACATGATGGGTGATCTTATCGAGGTATACAAGATTGAGGGGTATAGGGAGGGTGAATGCAGGATTTTCCCCTCTGGCTGAGTGAGACTAGAACTGATTTAGAATGAAAAGTGAAATATTTAAGAGGAATTTGAGGAAGGAGCTTCTTCACTCAGAGGGTGGTGCAAGTACAGGTTTAGTTGTAACATTTCAGAGACGTGTGGGTAGGTACATGGATGAGAGAGGTATCGAGGACTGTAGTGTTCTTGCACAGGTGTAAAAGTACTCTGAACTAAACACCAAGCATAAACCAGTCAGTGAGGCGGTCTCAGTAAGATTAACCGTTTACTATTCACTCTTCCACATTAATGTATGGTGAACACTGTTGAAAGAACAATACAAAATATATACAGTATTTGTTTCCTTCTTGACATCACATTTACATCATAAATACTTGCAAAAGTAAAACTACAACAACTATATTACATTAAAGTGCAACATACAGTCAGAATCTACCTACGCCATTGACTGGCTTTAAATACACTTCAACACAAACTATCCGCAACTCTTTAAATAACAAAAAACATAAACTTTATCAATCATCATTACTTTTAACAGAATCAGCTTTAACATTTTTAATTCAACATATCGATTATCTCATGAACTTACGGCATTGCTTCACTGATGTTTCTAGTGCGTAGAAAGAAAACTTTTCTCACGCTGATCCTGCACACACATAAGCCCCCTCCTTCCCGTTTCTCCAAACTGGTATTTTCCCACAAGACGCGGTGTAACTGGGTGTGACATCATCACATGCCGCGATATATCACAGACAATGAATTTACTTTAAACAACCTTAACTTTAACTAGAAAACAATAACAAACAAATTACTAAAGCGAAAATATAATAAACTAAACAAATGCCTTAAAGGCAACACAAGGACTATGGTCCATATATAGGTAGAGGGGTCTCATGGCCTGTTTCTGTGCTGTGATGCTCTAAGACTTCATGCAGACGCTGGAGATCTGAAATAGACAGACACTAGCAGAAACATCAGCCTAATTATCTGCATTAACACTGGCAATTCGAAGGGGAACTGTTGGCTTTTTCAAATCAGAATGTACAGTGCATTCATTTCCATTGCAAAACAGTTAGATTTGCTCTGTAATGAATTCAAGAACAGTGGTGTGAACAATCACAAATTCCTAAAATAGAAACAAGTGTTTCATTCCTAGCAAATTGTTTTCTTGATACTGCATTCTCCTCTACCAATTTTGTTCAATCATTTCTTTCCACTGCACCCCTCTGTTTAGCTGATGTTTTGGCATCACTTGTTAAAAATGTATTTTTACATGCATGGCTTGCACAGCAACAGATTTGCACCATGCACCCAAGCACTGTTTCTGCACATTCTAATGAACTGCCAGCTGACCTGCTTCCTGTGTGTAAGGTGTCACTCTTCACCGCCCTTCTTTTTTTTTAAGTCCCTCCTTTATAACTACAGCCAAGTTTTTGATCATCCAATGGAATATTTCTATATGTAGTTGAATAAGGCTCCAGTGAAGCACTTTTAGATGACTTATTGTGTCAAGGTTCTCCATCGATGGAAGTGACTGTTTAGTTTTAAGTTTGGTTGTTTCAATGTACTTTTATTTTTCTAGGTAAAGTGTTTGTACATGAGTGGGCCCATCTTCAGTGGGGTGTTTTTGATGAATATAATGATATGGTGCCCTTTTACTTTTCTGGCAACAAAATCCGTGCAACTGGGTGAGTTACACTTCAATATATGTCATGTGATATGATGGTATTAAATAGTAATTTCTTTTTTGTTTCCAGGATTGCTTTTTATGTAGTTTATGTAGTTTAACTATTCAGTTTAATTTTCTTGTTTGCTGTGGCAGTGCAGATATGTACCTCTGCAGCAAGAAGGAGTATGGGTTAGCTGTGCAAAAAAGGAACCTGTCATTCAGAGGATCCAGTCGTTGGACTTTTGGCAATGGAGGGAGTTGGCCACACTGCCTCAGACTGTGCAGAGCAGGGCTGAGCACATCGTACAAGCATCCTTCCGCATGAACTGTGCATGCACAAATGTATTTAGATAAGGGATGCTGCAACATTGTTTGAATAGAGTTTGAAGTTACTGTATACTGCACATACGCAAATGTTGTCTTTTGCACTGGACAGATTGCGTCCTGATATGTCTGTCCCAAATTGTTGTATCAGACTGGAGTATATGTTTCACTATGCCTGCGGCTTGGCCATAGTCATAGAGTCATGCAGGACCTAAATAGGCCATTTGGCCCAGCAAGTTCATGCTGACCATCAAGGATCTATTTAAACTAACATCATTTACCAGCACTTGTCTTCAATGCCTTGAGGATTCTCATGATCTGAGAAGCCTACTCCACATCACCTTCTCATGCAGTGCATTCCAGGTCACCCTCCGAGCAGACCTTCTGTGGGCCTACAGTCCTTGGTCTTGGATTCTCAGACTCACAGAAATTGAGTCTCCAATTTCCTGTACCTGACCTGGACTCTCAGACTCAGAGACTAGCTTCTATAATCAGGTAAATCCAGGACCATATTCAAGACTCCACATCTGCTGTAAACACCTCCAGAGGCATGCTTGGGTTATAAATGTAAACTGTAGGCTTAAATTATATATCTCTCCTGAATTGAAGGAATCTTAGAACCAAACAGAACAGGTTTTATTTTGGATCAACTAACAAAACACTGGAGAAACTCAGTGGGTCAGGCAGCATCTATGGAGGGAAAATCACTCAGTGGCCATTTTTATTAGGTATACCTGTATATCTGCTTGTTAATGCAAATATTTAATCAGCTAAGCATGTGGCTTCAACTCAAAGCATAAAGAAGGTGGTGTCACAGGTAGATAGGGTTGCAAAGAAAGCTTTTGGCACACTGGCCTTCATAAATCAAAATACTGAGTACAGAAGATGGGATGTTATGTTGAAGTTGTATAAGACATTGATGAGGCTTAATTTGGAGTATTTTGTGCAGTTCTGGTCACATAGCTACAGGAATAATGTAAACAAGGTTGAAAGGGTATAGAGAATATTTGCAAGGATGTTGCCAGGACTGAAGGACCTGAGTTATAAGGGACGATTGAATAGGTTAACACTTTATTCCTTGGAATTGGAACATAGAAAATGGAGAGGAGATTTGATCAAGGTTTACAAAATTATGAGGGGTATAAGTAGGGTAAATGCTGGCAACTTTTTTCCACTGAGATTGGGTGGGACTACAACTTGAAGTCATGAGTTAAGGGCGAAAGGTGAAAAGGGGAACATGAGGGCAAACTTCACTCAGATGGGCATGAGAGTGTGGAACATGCTGCCAGTGCTAGTAATGTATGTGAACTCTATTTCAACATTTAAGAGAAGTTTGGATAGGTACATAGATGGTAGGGGAATGGAGGGCAATTGTCCCAGTGTAGGTCGAGGGGAGTAGATATTTTATATGTTTTGGCATGGACTAGGTGGGCCAAAGGGCCTGTTTCTGGGCTGTACTTTTCTATGACTCTAACCATGCATTATAACTTTAGTGTGCAGAAGAATATCTCTGAATATACAACATGACAAACCTTGCAGTGGTTTGGCTACAGCAGTAGAAGATTATGAACATATACACAGTAGCCACTTCACTGGGTACAGGAGGTATCTACTAAGGTGGCCAATGAGTGTAGGCCATCAAGTTTTGGGTCAAGGCTCCGAAGGAAACAAGACCTGGAGGCACAAATGACTGGAGATGCTGGATTGCTCCATGACAAAGTTTCATCAAAGTGTGGCTACTTTGAAGAAGTTTTCTTCCTCACAGTAAGTTTGGATATTCGATGCTTTAGGTCAAGAACCTTTATCTGGACTGAATGAAAGAAGGGAGATAGCCAATATGGAAAGGTGGAAGGTGGATGCAGTTTAGGGAAATGATGAACAGATGAGCAGCAGAGAACACAAAGGGGAACAGTGAGGGGGGTTTCACAGAAATCACATCATAGAGATTCAGATTCTGACCTTGCTGCTCTCCTCTGTTCTTTGCAGCCCATTTATCTCATTTGTCCATCTGCTCCCTCAACTGGATCAACCTATCATCTGCAAGCTCTTGCTTCATCCCTTCTCTGCACCTTAACTCTAAACTTTCACTGTCCAAACATACCGTGAGCAGGCAAAGTTCTTCAGAATAGCCCTACTTCGCGGAAACTTTGTAGTGGAGTGATCCAGCATCTGCAGTCATTTGACTTGGTCTTCTGTATGTTAGAAAAAACATACTGTGGAAATGAGAAAGATGAAATTATTTGGTTTCTTCTCACTTTCAGGTGTTCTAAAGAAATAGCAGGAAAGTTTGCCTCATGCTCAGGAGGCTCCTGTTCTTCCTGTAGCACTGATAGTAACACCGGTCTCCCAAATGGTGATTGTATGTTTTTCCCAGATGAAAGTCAAACAACAGCAGCTTCGATAATGTATCTCCAAGGATTAAAAGATGTAAGTTGAACTTCCAATAAGTTCTTTCTGAAAACAATTTCTGGAACAGCAAAGGAACATTTATAAATTGATTAAAAGACAAAATCCCTATGCATTTTCAGTACCCTATCAAGTAACCAGTGCACATGTTATGAAGGCCATGTGTCAGATTTTCATTCCAATAGGATAATATGATTTACCCCACATAAATTACATTTCCCCAAACTGAGTTACTACAATATCACAATGCTAAAAGTTAATTGATTTAGTTTTCTCTGGTAAAGTTGGACTTTATTGAGCTGCAGCTGGAGTAAATGAAGATAAATTCCTCAGAGTGATAAAGATTTAAAGATTTTTAAAAAAAATTAGCTTTATCTATCACATGTATATCGAAACGTGCAGTGAAATGTGTCATTTGCATCAAATCAGATCAATGAGTATTGTGCTGAGGGCAACACACAAGTGTCACCGCGCTTATGGTACCAACATAGCAGGCTCACAACTTACACAGTAAGTCTTGAAATGTGGGAAGGATCTGGAGCAGCCGGAGGTAACCCATGGAGTCATGGGAAGAACATACAAACTCCTTATAGATCGTGGTGGGAATTGAATTCAGTCTTACAGTTGGCACTGTAAAGTGATAGGCTAACCTCTGATACCATGATGACCCCTAAGAGTGATGCATGTTGTTGCCCATTGTGTCCTCTGGAATGTAGTCATTGGTTCATGTCCTCAGATTACACTATGGTAGAAAAATCTGCAGAGGGAATGCAGAACTAGCAAGGGTCACATAGGCAGATCATCAAGTAAGCCTAGAAACAGCAGCTTTTTGGCTCAGGGGTAAAATTTCCACTAATTGAAGTGAAACCCAGTAAACTGACCTGCAAATGCTGACAGACACTGTGACATTTCTTACATCCTCATTTTTCAGGTGGTTGAATTCTGCGACAGTGGCACCCACAATCCTGAAGCACCAAATATGCAGAACAAAATGTGCAATTACAGGAGCACTTGGGACGTGATCAGTCAATCAGAGGACTTCAAGAATAACCCTCCAGCTCATATTACTTCCCTTGTGCCAACGTTTACTCTACTGCAAGCCAAGGATCGCGTGCTATGCTTTGTTCTTGATTACTCTGGAAGCATGAGTGCGGTATGAAATAGTAGTGATGATTTATACTGAGGAATAATCCCTTCATTTGAGGTGTCTGTGTAATATCATGTAGTTAGATACTTCATCCTAGCATTTTGGTTACCCATGCAAGCTGGAACCTGATAAAGTACTTCAAGAATCAGTCTGAAATAGGCTAAAAAAAATTCCAGAAGGATTTTAAAACAAAGTTAAAGTGTGAAATGTTGCACTTTGCGGGGACAAATAAGGGTAGGACATATGAGAAGTGGTAGGGCACTGAGGAGTGTGTAGAACAGAGGGATCTAGGATATAGATCCATTATTCCTTGAAAATGGCACCACATGCACATAGGGTCATAAAGAGAGATCTTGGCACATTGGCTTTCCTAATTAAAAGTATTGAGGACAAGAATTGGGATGTTATGAATTGAATTGAATTGACTTTATTACTTGCGTCCTTCACGTACATGAAGAGTAAAAATCTTTAAGTTACTTCTCTGGCTGAGTGTACAATGTGCAATTTATAGTAGTTTGTAATAAATAGAATGTACAACAGGACAGGCATTATAACATAGAAATACAATTGTATCAATGTGAATTAATCAGTCTGCTGGCCTGGTGGAAGAAGCTGTTCCGGAGCCTGTTGGTCCTGGCTTTTATGCTGCGGTACCATTTCCTAGATGATAGCAGCTGGAACAGTTTGTGGTTGGGGTGAGTTGGGTCTTCAATGTTCTGTTGGGCCCTTTTTACACACCTGTCTTTGTAAATGTCCTAAATAGTGGGAGTTTCACTTCTACAGATGTGCTGCTGGGCTGTCCGCATCACTCTCTGCAGAGTCTTGCGATTGAGGGAAGTACAGTTCCCATACCAGGCAGTGAAGCAGCCAGTCAGGATGCTCTGAACTGTGCCCATGTAGAAAGTTCTTAGGATTTGGAGACCTATACCAAACTTCTTCAACCGTCTAAGGTGAATCAGGTGCTATTGTGCTTTTTTTCACCACACAGCTGGTATGTACAGACCATGTGAGATCTTTGCTGATGTGTATGCCGAGAAACTTAAAACTTCATCTTCTCAACCTCAGATCCATTGATGTCAATAGGGGTTAACCTGCCTCCATTCCTCCTGTAGTCCAAAACTAGCTGAAGTTGTAATAAATGTTGGTGAGGCTTAATATGAAGTATTGTGTGCAATTTAGGTCACCTACCAACAGGAAAGATGTCAATAACATTGAAAGGATGCAGATCAAATTTTCAAGGATGTTGCCAGGACTTCAGGACCTGAGATTTAGGGAAAGGTTGAATAGGTTAGGACTTTATTCCCTAGAGCATGGGTTCCCAAACTCTTTTAATGCCATGGACACCTACCATTAACTGAGGGGTCTGTGGATGCTAGGTAGGAATACCTGCCCAAGAGCAGTGGAGAATGAAGCTAGAATTGATAGAGTTCTACAAAATTATGAGGTAAATGTAAGCAGGATTTTTCCATTGAGGTTGGGTAAGAATAGAATTAGACATCATAGGTTAAGGGTAAAATGTGAAATATTTAGGGGGAATGTTGTATTTCCTCAATGCCAGACAAAGGATAAAGACCATAAGACCAGAAGGTAGAGGAGCAGAATTAGGCCAATTGGCCCATTAAGTCTCCTCCAACATCTCATCATGGCTGATGCATTTTCCCCTTCAGCCCTAATCTCCTCTCTTCTCCTGTTTTCCCTTATTGACACTGGCCTCTCTTTTACATTTTATATATCTGAAGAAACCTTTGGTATCCTCTTTAATATTATTGGATAGCTTATCTTTGTATTCCATGTTGAATCCATCTGTGTAGAGATTAGTAATAATAAAGGGAAAAATATCACTGGTGAGAGTTGTCTGTCAGCCACCAAACAATAATGTTACAGTGACACAGGCAACAAACAGAGAAATATCTGAGGCATGGAACAACAATTATCACGGGGCACTTTAACTTGCACATAGTTTGGATCAATCAAGTTGGTTGAGGCCGCCTGGAGGAAAACTTCATAGCATTAATCTGTGATGTCTTTCTATATCCGTTACTGAACCTACAAGGGAATGTGCTATCTTAGATCTGATCCTGTGCAATGAGACAGGTAAAATTAGTGATCTTGTAGTTAGGAAAGAGTGATCACAGTGTGCTTGAGTTTTTCTTACAAATGGAGGGTGCAATAGTTAGATTGAAAACCAGTGTATTATGCCTAAATAATGGAGATTACAATGGGATGGGGGAGGCCTTGGCTAGTGTAGGCTGCAAACACAGGCTATATGGTGGGACGGTTGAGTAACAGTGGAAGACTTCAAAAGAGATTTTTCATGGTGCTCAACAAAAGCATATTCCAGTTAAAAGCAAGGACAGTAAGGGTGGGGAGAGTGAGCCTTGGATAACTAAGGAAATAAAGGAAGGCATCAAACTAAAAGCTTGTGTGTACAAAGTCACCAAGAGTAGTGGGAAACTGGAGGATTGGGAGAACTTTAAAAAGCAAAAAAACAACCACTAAATGAGCAATAAAGGAAGGGAGGATAGATTTTAAAAATAAACCAGCACCAGATCTAAAAATGGATAGTAATTTTTTAATAATTATATAAAACAGAAAAGGGTGGCTAAAGTGTATGTAGGTCCTTTGGAGGACGAGAAGGGGGAATTGATGTTGGGTAATGAGAAATGGCAGAGGCTTTGAATGACTAATTTGTGTCAGTCTTCATGGTGGAGAACACATCTAACATGCCAAAGAGAGATGTTATGGATATGATGGGAGGTGAAGACCTTGATACAAGATCTACTACTAAAGAGGTGGGCCTGAAATAGGTAAGTCCCCTGGTCCTGATGGAATGCATCCTTGGGTACCGAAAGAAATGGCAGAAGTTATAGTAGAGACTTTGGTGATAATTTACCAACATTTTTTGGACAGATCCTGGCTGATTGGAAGACAGTGAATGTCACATCGCTATTCAAAAAAATGATGTAGGCAAAAGGCTGGTAACTATAGGCCAGTTAGTTTAACATCTGAAATTAGGAAAATACTTGAAGAAATACATTAAAGAAAAAATAGCATGGCATCTGGAAGGAAATGGATCCATCAGGCAGATGCAGAATGGATTCAGCAAAGGCAGGTCCTGTTTGACAAACTTATTGGAGTTCTTTGAGGATATAACAAGCGCATCGGATACAGGGGAACAGATAAACATTATTTACTTGGATTTCTAGAAGATATTGATTAAGGTGCAACATAAAAGACTTACCATAAGATAAGGATGCATAGAGTTAGGGGTGATGTATTAGCATGGATAGAGGATTGGTTAACTAATAGAAAGCAGAGAGTTGGGATATATGAGTGTTACTCTAGTGGGCAATCAGTGGTGAGCTGTGTGCTGCAGGATTGGTGCTAGGCCTACAATTGTTCACGATATACATTAACAATCTGGAAGAGGGGACCGACTGTAATGTATCTAACTTTGCTGATTATACTAAATTGAGTGGAAAAGCAAATTGTGCAGAAGATTCATAGAGTTTGCAGAGATATAGATAGGTTAAGTGAGTAGTCAAGGGTCTGGTAGATGGAGTACAACGTTGGTAAATGCGAGGTCATCCACTTTGGAAGGAAAAATAGAAGAGCAGATTATTATTTAAATAGTAGAAAATCACAGCATGCTGCCGTGCAGAGGGACTTGGGAGAGCTTGTGCATGAATCTCAAAAGGTTAGTTTGCAGGTGGTGCAGCAGGCTATCAAGAAGGCAAATGGAATGTTGGCCTTCATTGCTAGAGGGATTGAATTTAAGAGCAAGGAGGTTATGCTGCAACTGTACAGGGTACTGGTGAGGCCACAAGTGGAGCACTGCGTGCATTTCTGGTCTTACTTGAGGAAGGATATATTGGCTTTGGAGGTGGTGAGAGGAGGTTCACCAGGTTGATTTCTGAAATGAGGAGATCGGACTATGAGGAGAGATTGAGTCGCCTGGGACTGTACTCTCTGGAATTCTGAAGAATGGGAGGAGGTATTATAGAAACTTATAACATTATGAAAGGAATGGATAAGATGGAGGCAGGAAAGTAGTTTCCACTGATTGGTGAGACAAGAACTAGTGGACAGAGCCTCAAGATTCAGGAGAGTAGACTTAGAATCGAGCCGAGGAGGAACTGCTTTTCCCAGAGGGTGGTGAATCTGTGGAATTCTCTGCCCAATGAATCAGTGGAGGCTACCTCAGTAAATATATGTAGACAAGGTTGAATAGATTTTTGCATGGTAGGTGAATTAAGGGTTATGAGAAAAGGCAGGAGAGTGGAGATGAGTCCATGGTCAGATCAGCTATGATCTTATTAAATGTGGAGCAGGCTCAATGGGCCAGATAGCTTGCTCCTGCTGTTATTTCTTATGTTCTTACTTCTTCCTTTTTGGAAATCAAAGTGGATAGTAAAAGCTTTTTCAGGTATTATAAAAAATAAAGGAGAGATGACTCAATTGTTAAGGATGAGGTGATGGAGTACTTGATGACACAGGAGCAGATAGGACAAGGTCGGCATGGTTTCTTCAAGGGAAAATCTTGCCTGACGAACCTGTTGGAATTCTTTGAGGAGGTTACAAGTGGAATAGATAAAGAAGTGTGAGGTGGTTCATTTTGGTAGGTCAAATATGATGACAGAATATAGTAGTAATGGTAAGATTCTTGGCAGAGTGGAGGATCAGAGGGATCCTTGGGTCCAAGTCCACAGGACACTCAATGCTGCCGCGCAGGTTGACTCTGTGGTTAAGAAAGCATACGGTGCATTGTCCTTCATCAATCATGGGATTGAGTTTAGGAGCCAAGAGGTAATGTTGCAGCTATATATGACCCTGGCCAGACTCAACTTGGAGTACTGTGCTCAGTTCTGGTTGCCTCACTATAGGAAGGATGTAGAAACCATAGAAAGGGTGCAGAGGAGATTTACAAGGATGTTGCCTGGATTGGGGAGCATGCCTTATAAGAAAAGGGTGAGTGAACTTGGTCTTTTTTCCTTGAAGTGACGGAGGATGAGTGGTGACCTGATAGAAGTGTATAAGATGATGAGAGGCATTGATTGTGCCAATAGTCAGAGACTTTTTCCCAGAGCTGAAATGGCTCACACTAGAGGGCACAGTTTTAAGGTGCTTGGAAGTAGGTACAGGGGATATAAGTTTTTTACGCAGAGAGTGGTGAGTGTGTGGTATGGGCTGCCGGTGATGGTGGTGGAGGCAGAAGTGATAGGATCTTTTAAGAGACTCCTGGACAAGTACATGAAGATCAGAAAAATGGAGGGCTATGGGTAACCCTAGGAAATTTCTCAGGTAAGGACATGTTCAGCGCAGCTTTGTGGGCTGAAGTGCCTGTATTGTGTTGTAGGTTTCGTATGTTTCTAGGATGCAGTGGATGTTGTATATTTGGACTTTCAGAAGGCCTTTGACAAGGCGCCACACATGAGGCTGCTTAGCAATTTAAGTGCCCATGGTATTACAGGAAAGTTCTAAAGATGGTAGGTGGTGTTGATGAAACAGGTAGGCTGCAGAAGGACAAACAGATTAGGAGAATTGCCAAGAAAGTGGCAAAGAAATACAATGTTGGAAAATGCATGGTCATGTACTTTGATAGAAGAAATAAATGTGCAGATTATTTTTGAAATGGAGAGAAAATCCAAAAATCTGTTATGCAATGGGCCTTGGGAGTCCTTGTGTAGAAGAATCTAAAAGTTAACTTGTAGGTTGAGTCAGTGGTGGAAAAGGCAAATGCAATGTTAGAATTCATTTCAAAATGTCTAGAATACAAGAGCAGTAATGTGATGCTGAAGCTTTGTAAGGCACTGGTGAGGCCTCACCTTGAGTATTGTGAACAGTTTTTGGCTCCTTATCTAAGAAAAGATGTGCTAGCATTGAAGAGGGTTCTGAGGTTTACAAGGATGATTCAGGAAGTAAAAGGTTATCATATGAGGAATGTTTGATGGCTCTGGGTCGGTACTTGCCGGAATTTAGAAGGATGAGGGGAGATCTCATTGAAACCTTTCAAATTTTGAAAGGGTTAAAGATGGTAGATGTGGAAAGGATGATTGCCATGGTGAGAGAGTCTAGGACAAAAGAGTACAGCCTCTGGATAGAGGAGCATCCATTTAAACAGAGATGTGGAGAAATTTTTTTAGCCAGAGTGTGTTGAACTTGTTGAATTTATTTCCATAGGCAGCTGTAGAGGCCAGGTCATTTGGTGTATTTAAGGTTGAGGTTGATAGGTTCTTGATTGGACAAGATGTCAAAGGTTATGGGGAGAAGGCTGGGGAATGGGGCTGAGGAGAGGAGAAAAAGGATCAACCATGATTGAATGGTGAAACAGACTCAATGGGCCAAAAGGCCTAATTCTAAGTCTTGTTTTCTTATGGTCTTTGGGATGTATATATCCTGTGCCTTCTGAATTGCTCACAGAAATTCCAGATATTGCTGCTTTGCCATCATCCCTACCACTGTCCATTTCCAATCAATTCTGGTCAACTCCTCTCTCATGGCTCTGTCATTCCTTTTACTCAACTGTAATACTGATGCATTTGACTTTTGCTTCTATTCAAATTGCAGGGTGAATTCTATCACTTACCTTATGAGTTCCTTTACTTTATGCTCTCTATCCAATTCTGGTTCATATAACAATACTCAATCGGGAATAGCTGATCCCTAGTGGGCTCAAGCATGATTTGCTCTAAAAAGCCATTTCGCAGGAATTCCAGAAGTTCCCCTCTTAGAATCGCACACCAACCTGTTTTTCCCAATCTATCTGCATATTGAAATCCCAAATGACTATTGTAACATTGCCCCTTTGGCACTTATTTTCTATCTCACGTTGTAATTCGTAGACTCCATCCTTACTACTGTCTGGGGGTCTGTATACAACTCCATCAGGGTCTTTGTACCCTTGCAGCTCCTTGGCTCTACCCACAACACCTTCTGATCCTAAGTCACTTCTTTTTAATGATTTGATTTCATTTTTTACCAATGGAGCAACACCACCTTCTCTTCTCCACTTTACTTACACTTAGATCCACAATGGAATTCATAGAACTTTATTGAAATTATATTGAAAGGCTCATTTGATTAGTTTCTGAGATACATAGCATTGAAGAATAGAGTGAATTTCTAATCTGGTTTATCTTCTTTATGAAAATAGGCAAACCGAATTCCCAGGCTCAGACAGGCAGTTTCGATATTCCTGATGCAGATCATTGAATTAGGATCCCAGGTTGGCATTGTTACTTTTGACAGCACTGCAATTATTAGAACATATCTGAGACCAATTGAAGGCGACAATGTGAGAAAGGAGCTTATAAACTTCCTGCCTACATCAGCAGGTGGTGGAACAAATATCTGTAATGGGGTTCAGTCTGGTTTTCAGGTAAGCACGATGCAATTTTCAAGAATTATTTTCTATAATTATAATTTCCTCTGTTTCCCCCCCTCACCCCCGTTGATGAAAACTGATTGTTCTTCAGGTGCTTCGTGGAGACGATGGTGCCACAAATGGTGATGAACTGGTTGTGGTGGCTGCTGGTGAGGACTCTACTATAAGCCAATGCTTTAGAGATGTGGAACAAAGTGGAGCTATTATCCACACCATTGCATTAGGTCCAAGTGCAGCTGCGGAACTGGAGAAATTATCCCTTATGACAGGCAAGGAATACACATTTAAATGGATTGATGATGACATTTGGGCTTGTGGATCGGACTCTGATTGGGCAAGATGATATTCGGTCAATGTTTTAAGGAATTTTGGAACAGAGTCTGGGTACCATTTAGGCACACATAAGTTTGTGGTGTTCAAAATGATTCAATCAACTTGTCTTAGAACATAGAACACACAGCACAATACTGGCACTTTTGTCCATGTTGTTTCACTGATGTTTTAACGTACTCTAAGATCAATCTAACCATTCCCTTCTATACAGCCCTGCAGTTTTTCTATCAGCCATGCTCCTCTCTAAGAGTTTCTTAAATACCCTTAATGTTTCTGCCTCTGCCACCACCCTTGGAGGGGTGTTTCCTGCACCCATCACTCCCTGTGTAAAAGACTTGCCTCTAACGTTCCCCTATACTTTCCTCTAATTACATGTGTGTACATAAGGTTGAGCCACAGGAGACTGCTGGTGCTGGAATCTGGAGCAACACACTCGATGCTGGAGCAACTCAGCAGGTCAAGTAGCATCTATTGAGGGAAATGGGCAGATAAAGTTTCAGGAGAAGACTCTTCATCTGGACTGAGCAAGCAGAGGGGAGATAGTCTGTTAAAGATGGTGGGAAGGGGTGGTGTAAGAGCTGGCAAATGATGTTCCTCTATTAATTCTCCTCTTCATTTTCACACACACATGTGAGTCCTCACCTCCTCCAGTAACAGGGTAAGACCAAATACAACTTAGAGGGATAGGATCCCATATTCCACCTGAATAGTCCACACACAATACATTGGCATGAACATTAAATTTTCTAACTTTCAGTAAACTCCGCCCTCTCCCTTTTCTTCCTCCTCCTGATCTACCTAGTTCTTGCTGTACTCACCCCAGTCCATATCACCATATTTCTTTTATGTGCTCCACCTACAGTACCTCAAAGTTCAAAGAAAATTCACAGCGGAAGTACATATATGTCATCCTATATTAACCTGAGATTCATTTACTTGTGGGCATTCATAGTAAATACATAGAATCAAAACTGCACACAACAAACAATGAATGTACAAAAGACAACAAATTGTGCAAAATAAAAAAAGAAACAGGATAATAATAAAAAATGAATAAGCAATAAATATTGAGAACACTAGTTGTTGAGTCCTTAGGTTGTGGAATCAGTCCAGTGTTGAGTGAGTTATCTGCTCTGGTTCAGGAGCCTGATGGTTGTAGGGGTAAATAACTGTTCCTGAACCTGGTGGTGTGGGACCTGAGGCTCTTTTGTTTCCTATCTGCTGGTAGCAGAAAGAAGAGAGCATGGCCTGGATAGTGGGGGTCCTTGATGATGGATGCTGCTTTCCTGCATCCACCTTGTGGATGTGCTCAATGGTTGGGAGGGCTCGCTGTGAAACGGAGTCCCCTGTTTCTCCATTATTAGGGGGAGAGAGAGAGAGAGCCTGTGGTATGTCGAATGCTGGGTGAACAATTTTGTCTTTGGGGTAGCTGTAAGTCAGTGTCTTTGCTGTTGTTCTGCTCATGCTTGAGTGCTCAGTGGTGGGTGTCAATGTGTTTTTTGCCGGTGGGGGGGAGGGGGAATCATTGCTTGCTGCTGATTACATGAGGGAGGGGGGACATCGGGGTTCTAACATTTAATTGTCGTTCATTCTTTGGGTCACTCCTCTGTTTTCATGGATGGTTGCAAAGAAAAAACATTTCAGGATCTATATTGTATACATTTCTCTGACATTAAATGTACCTTTGAAACCTTTGAAACATATAGTAGACTGGGCTGTATCCACTATTTCTTGTAAGCTTTTCCATTCAAGGGGATTGATGTTTCCATTCCAAGGATAGATGCAACCAGGTAGTACACTTTCCACCACGCATCTATAAAAATTTGTCACAGTTTGAGATGACATGTCAACTTCTAAGAAAGTACATCCACACACTCCTCCCACTGGTTCCCCTCCCATTTGCCTACCACTGCTCTCTGGATTCTGTGCTCCATCTTTCTCTCCTGTTAGATTCCATCACCTGTGTAAATGACATCTATCTCCTCCCGGCTCATGTCACTACTTCCACTCTGCTATCCTCTATCTGTCTATTACCTCTTTACACTTGGATCCACCTATCATTTGCCAGCTCATGTTGCACCCCTTGCATTCACCTCTTCATACTGAATATTTCCTCTATCTTTTAATCCCAATAAAGGGTCTGTACTTGAAATGCCAACTGTTCACTTCCCTCCATAAAATGTTGCCTGTCTCACTGAGTTTCTCCAGTATCTTGTGTGTTACTTTCTGTATACTTAAGGTATTCAGGGAAAGAGCTGTTGATAAGAAATGGACATAGAACACTACAGTACAGTACTGGTCCTTTAGCCCATGATGTTTTGTCAAACTTTTAACTTACTGTAAGATCAATTAAACCCTTCCTTCCTCCATAGCCCTCTATTTTACTATTATTCATGTGCCTATTGAGGATTTTCTTAAGTGCCTCTGATGTATCTACCTCCATCTCCCTGTGCATGGCGACCCAAGCACCCACCACTGTTGGTGTAAAGAACTTGCCTCTGACACCCCATTATATAAATGATTTTATCTGACATGTTGTCATGAGCTGGAAGCAGATTTTGTGATTATGTGACCAATGCACTTCACAAAAATCCAAGTACAACCTGGTCTATTTTAGTGCAGAGACAGAGATTCATCCTGCTACAGATGAATTCCTGCCCCTGCCTTACGGAGGTGTAAATAATCATGAGGGGCAAAGATACAGTGAATGCGCAGTCTTGTTTTTCCAAGGAAAAGGGAATCAAGTGCTAGAGGGCATAGGTTTAAGGAGAGAGGACAGAGACCTAAAGGTGCAACTTCTTCACACAGAAGATGGTGTGCAAATGCAAAGAGCTGCCCAAAGACATGGTTGAGGTAGATACACGAACAACATTTAAGACATTTGTGCAGATAATGATAGAAAAAGTTTAGGGGTTTATGGACCAAATTGTTGCCTCATTAGTCTTATATTCAACAGTATAACTTAAATTTTGAGCAAAGATTTCCCCTTTTTAGGGATTACTGACCTCTATATTAATTCTACAATTACTTATTCTTCAATTATCAGGTGGTTTGAGCTTTTCGGCCACAGATAATCTGGATGAAAATGGTTTAATTGATGCTTTCACTGGATTAGTATCAGGAAATGGCAACATTAGTCAACAGTCAATCCAGGTTTGTTTTGTTTAGAACAACTTTTCAGTACTTTACTGGTTGAAAATGAAATACCTCATCAGTTTAAATTTTTTTCCTGTTTGGTTTACAGGTTGAAAGTTCTGCAAAGAGCATTGACGTGAATAGTTGGTTCAATGGCACAGTTTACATTGATAAAACCATTGGGAATGATACTTCCTTTGTAATCACATGGCAGTATGTTGTACCATCTGTCTTTGTACAAGACCCTCATGGAAAGATTTACAAAAATGTAAACTTTGAGATGGACCAGTCTTTATATACAGGGAGGCTTGCCATTCCTGGCACAGCAGAGGTATGGCTCTTATTGGATTTTGTGTCTATCTTTTTCATTGTTACTTTTGGTCTCCTTTGTTTCAAATTAAAATGGCTTAACTTTTCTATCAGATTGGAGAGTGGACCTATGCAATGCAGAATAAGGCTGCCAGAGTTGACATTTTCGTCATCACAGTGACATCCCGTGCAGCACATGAGAAAGTTCCCCCTGTCACTGTCAACGGACACATCAATCAAGATACATCAACATATCCATCCCCTCTGGTCATTTTTGCAGAAGTCAGTCATGGTTTCTTACCCGTCCTTTATGCAAATGTGAAAGCCACGGTGGAACGGGCAGACGGCAGTTCTGTCAGCATCGATCTTCTGGATGATGGCGCAGGTAAGTGCATATGAGCAAAAGAGAAGGATGTAATTACAAAGCATTATTCACGTTCCATTCAGAGAGTGACAGAATACAATAGGTCCTGAATTACAATTGAACTATAGACTATCTTTATTAGAAAACATGTTTTCTTTCTCAACTGTATTCTCCAGCCTTCTCCCTGTAATCTTGAACACATTGGCTAATCAAAAACTTGTCAGCTTCTGCTTTGAATATACCAGATGAACTGGCCTCCACTGCCTTTTGGGTTAATGAATTTCACAGATGGATCAGAATTGAAAAAGCCCCTTGGAGGAGTCACGGTACATCTTCTAGAAGACAACACAGCAAGTCCAGTTGTCTTGACTTACTACTGATTGATATACAATGACCTCGATAATTGAGAACATTCATGGACACATTGATATATTAGCTATTTGACACGCTAAGTAATAGTATCAATCTGATCTCCAAGATTCCTTGAACTAAATAACCGAGCTGGTATTGTCTGATACAGGCACAATTAACCCAAACCTATTGTCTTACACTGTGTTTCTTGAGCAGCCAACTCCATGCTGTGTGTCAGCAGCCTGTGGCCTATAGACAGTGTTGTTTGTTTGCAAAGCTGTCCTTTTAACTTCAGATTGATTATTGCTTGTAATTTACATTAAGAACTGAAGACTGGTTCTTGTTTATGACAAGAAGCTGAGCAAAGAGTATTAATTGGGAGCTTAACTTATTCAAAAAGAACTCTTAGACCTTTGGAAGAGTCAACTGTTGTGTTAGAAAGCTGAACTTTGCTAAAAGCTGAACTGGGCCCTGAGTAGTGAATATCCATTACAGTCTGACATATAGCTATTTATTCCATTTATTACTTCTCTTTACAATTAAAGGAGTTTGTTATAAAGGAAGTTAATAGTTCATAAGTTTCTATGCATGCCTTAATTTAAACCTTTATATGTCTTTTTATTTTTAGACCCCGATTTAGTTAGAGATGATGGTGTTTATTCACGATATTTTATTAATTTTGGTGGAAATGGACAATACAGCCTTAAAATATCTGTTCAAGGAAAAGATGGGATCACAAGATTTGCAGCCAGGCGGCAAGGCCATGCTCTATCCATTCCAGGATATGTGCAAAATGGTAATGTGTTAATGGATAAATGTTAAGTACTTGGTGCATGGAGCTTTGAAAAATAGAGAGCTATGAGTCACCCTAGGTAATTTCTAAAGGAAGTACATGTTCAGCATAGCATTGTGGGCCAAAGGGCCTGTATTGTGCTGTAGGATCTATTTTTTTCTATGTTTTCTACTATGTTTAATAGTATAACACCGTCTGCTTTCACCATTTCCTCAGCCCAGGTGCCATTGAAGTTCTCATTCTTGCCATTCCTAGTCCTAGACTTGACAACTCCAATGAACTCAGAACAACCTCCTGTCATTCATTTTCTTTGAAACTCAACTCCTCCAATACTCTGTTGTCCACTGTCCTCACTACTTGATATCAATACCTTGAAGCTAAACCTTTGCTAATATTCTTTGAAAATCTTTTGGTGGGCTATTGTTATTAAGCACTGTACACTTTCTGGTGAATTTGTTGTCATAGTTCTGTTGGTAGTGAGTTCAGCATGATGATGAGGAATCAGTGATATGTTTACAAGTTAGTTCCTAACTCTCTGAATCAGGAGACAGAGTGGGCATGAACCATACCATACATTGAGAGTGCACTAGTTCATTTGTTCTGCAGTTCAGTGTTAACCTAATTTAAGTCCTCAATCCCCAATGTGAAAATGTAGGCTTGACATTGAAATTGTAAACATAAAACAATATAACTCAATAAATCAGAATCAAAATCAGGTTTATTATCACCAGTATGTGTTGTGGAATTTGTTAGCTTAGCAGCAGTTCAATGCAATACATAATATAGAAGAAAATAACAATAATAAATAAGCAAATCAATTACAGTATATGCATATTGAATAGATTAAAAATTGTACAATAAATAGAAAAAATACATATTTAAAAAGTGAGGTAATGTTCACTTGTTCAATGCCCATTTAGGAATCAGATAGCAGAGGGGAAGCTGTTCCTGAAACACTGAGTTTGTGTCTTCAGGCTTCTGTACCTCCTACCTGATGGTAACAGTGAGAAAAGGGCCTGCCCTGGGTGCTGGGGGTCCTTAATAATGGACGCTGCCTTTCTGAGACACCGCTCCTTGAAGATGTCCTGGGTACTTTGTAGGCTAGTACCCAAGATGGAGCCGACTAAATTTACACCCTTCTGCAGCTTCTTTCAGTCCCGTGCAGTAGCCCACCCCCCCACACTAGACAGTGATGTAGCCTGTCAGAATTAGTTTTATTATCACTGGCAAATGTCATAAAAATTCGTTGTTTTGCAGAAGCAGTATATTTCAATACACAATAAACTATAAATTGTAATATATGTAAATAGTTAAATAAGTAGAGAAAAAAGGGGAAATAAAAAAGTAGTGAGGTATTGTTCACAGATTCATTATCCATTCAGAAATCTGATGGTGGAGAGGAAGAAACTGTTCCTGAAATTTGAAATGTTTGCCTTCAGGCTCCTGAACCTCCCTGCTGGAAATGATGAGAAGAAGGCCTGGCCTGGGTAAAGGGGATCCTCAATGATGGATGCTGCCTGTGTAATTATGTGTACATAATAACGAACTTCAGCTTCCGATGGGCAATGCGAGGTGTTCACCTGGAACTGAAAGTTATGATGATGACCTGGTTGCGCACGTGCACAGGGTTGAGCAGTGGTTCAGTAATAAGATGCTCTACCGTAAACCTAGCCACATTTATCTTTATTAAAAACAAACATAACACCAGCTTTTTGAGGCATCACTTTTTGAAGGTGTCCTGGATGCTGGGGAGGCAAGAGCCCATGATGGAGTTGGCAAAGTTTACAATTTTCTGCAGCTTTTTCTGACCCTGAGTAATGGCCTCTCCATTTCAGACAGTGATGCAACCAGTTAGAATGCTCTCCATTGTACAGGCCCATTAGCATAGTAGTTATGTAATGCTTTTACAATTCCAGCTGTAAGATCTGGTTTCAGTTCCTGCCACTGTCCATAATAAGTTTGTACATTCTTCCTGTGACCATGTGGATTTCCTCCAGGTGCTCTGGTTTCCTCCCATATTCCAAGGAGATATGGTTTGGGTTAGTTAATGGTATGCTATGTTGACGCCAGAAGAGTGGCAATGCTTCTAAGCTGTCTAGCATAATAATCACTGATTTGATTTGATGCATAAGATGTATTTTGATGTACAGTACATGTGACAAAGCTTATCTATCTAAATGCCTCTAAAACATTGCATTATCTTTTCTTCCACCACTTCCCCTGGTCGAGCATTCCAGATACCTTCCACTCGTGTTGTAAAAAGAAACCTGCCCTGTATATCTCCTTTTAACTTTCCTCCTTAAGTCTGTGTAAAATGGGAGGAGACTGGCCTGCAGCCTTTGGGATATTAGTACCCAGGACACCTTCAGGGAGCGGTGTCTCAGAAAAGCATGCGTCCATTATTAAGGACCCCCAGCACCCAGGGCATGCCCTTTTCTCACTGTTATCATCAGGCAGGAGGTGCAGAAGCCTGAAGGCACACACTCAGTGACTCAGGAGCAGCTTCTTCCCCTCTGTTATCTGATTCCTAAATCAACATTGAACCCTTGGACACTACCTCACTTTGTTTAATATACAATATTTCTGTTTTTTGCCTGATTTTTAATCTATTCAATATACATATACTGTAATTTATTTATTTATTATTATTATTAATTATTTTATTCTATATTATGTATTGCATTGAGCTGCTGTTGCTAAGTTAACAAATTTCACGTCACATGCCGGTTATAATAAACCTGATTCAGATCAATCTGTATTGTATATTCAGAGCCCCTTATTAAAATATATTGATTTTTTTTCTGAAATACTTTATTTGGTTTCCTTTTAGACTCCATTCAACAAAGTCTGCTGAAGACACTGCCTGTTAATGACAATCCTCAGACAAACTTTCGAAGTTTCAAGAGAGTCAAGTCAGCTGGCACGTTTATTGTAAGTCAGGTTCCTCCAGGACCTCCTCATGATGTGTTTCCCCCTAATAAAATCATGGATCTTAAAGCAACGATAGTTGAAGATAAAATACAACTGAACTGGACAGCACCAGGCGATGATCTTGATCAAGGATCTGGTAATTCTAATTATATTCTCATGTATAAACAGTATGGGATTTAATTTCCGAGGACCCTCATTAAATAGTTATCACCAATAATTATCTTGTGTGATCAATTCCATATCTGGAGAGGCCTCTTATCTGTACATTTGCAGGTTTAATTTACATTGAAGAAAAATTTAGGTCAGTCCATGAATGGGATTGGTATGGAGGACAATGATCTAAGTGCAGGGATAAGGCAGTCTAATAATTTGGCACAGATTAGATAGACCGAAGGGCTTGCTTCTGTACTGAATTAATTTATCATTTTAAAAATGCACCATTTAACATCTGTTAATATTTCTAATTTAATCTCTACTCTTCAACTGAATTGCTAGAAGTAGGGCACAATGCAAATAAACTTTCTAACTTTAATTCAAAGTTCAACGTAAATTGGCTTTAAGTCCAGTTGTGAAAGTGTTTCAGAGACCAACAGCAACTCCAGGCCGGAATTTTACATGCTGCTGCTGAAACCCCAAACTCCGCTTCCCCCACCCCATCACTCTGCAATCCCGTGTCTCTCAGGTCCCACTGCTAGCACTTGGGTCCTCAGAGACTCCATCTTCCTCTCACCACACCTTCCCTGAACGCTCCAACCCTCCCGTCTCCTCAGATACTACCAATCCCCTTCCCCCACTCTGATCCCCGCTCTCATCCATGTCAGGTCTTCACCATCCCCTCTGATCTTTTACTCTCTGTGGTAGAATGTTCTGTCTTCAGTAAGGACCTCACCTTTGCCCCCTGTGCCCACACCTCAGTGAGTTCTGCACCCATCAAGATACTGAGCTCTTCTTCCATTTCCGTGCCTACTTCTTTGGCAAAGACCCTGCACTCTGCACCAATGACCCCTTTTCCTGCCTTCAACCCTCCTCCTCTTCCTAGGTACCCTGCCCTGGTCTTCTGTCTTTTCATTACAAACTGCTGACAAGACATCAGGCTTCTCGAATTCACCACTCTTCTTTCCTACTCTAACTTTACTCCTTCCAAACGCACTATTCTCCACTTTCTCTGCACTAATCCTAACCTCAGCATCAAACGTGTAGATAAGGAGGGTGCTGTAGTAGTCTTGTGGACTGACATCTACCTTGCTGAAATCCAGTGAGAACTGTCAGACACCTCCCCTTACTTACCCTTCAAACAGGATCCCACTAAGGAGCACCAGGCCATCGCCTCCCACACCATCACTGACTTTATTAATTCTGGGGATCTCTATTTACTGCCACCAACCTCACAGTTTCCTTACCCAACACTTCCCATTTTTACCTCCTACCCTAGATCCACAAACCTGCCTGTCCAATAGACCCATTGTTTCTGCTTGTTCCTGCTGTACTGAAATTGTATCTGCACACCTTATTCAGTTTTATCTCCCTTAGTCCTGTTCCCTCCTACCTACATTCTTGACATTTTGCACACTCTTGATCTTTCCAATGATTTAAAGTTCTCTGGCCTCGATTGTCTTATTTTCACTATGGACATCCGGTCCCTATACACCATTCCCCCATCAGGAAGGCCTTAAGGCTCTCCATTTCCTTCTGGACACCAGTTCCAACCAGTTCCCCTCCACCACCACTCTCCCCTGTCTGGTGGAGCCGATTCTCACTCTCAATAATTTTTCCTTAAGCTCCTCCCATTTCCTTCAGACAAAAGGTGTAGCCATGGGAAGTAGTGTGGGTCCCAGCTATGACTGCCTTCTTCTCCGTCTATGTGGAACAGTCTATGTTCCAAGCCTACACTGGTATCACTCCCCAACTTTTCCTGCACTACATCGAGCGCATTGGTTTGGCTTCCTGCACCCATGCTGAGCTCATCGACTTCATCAACTTTACCTCCAACTTGCACCCTGCCCTCAAACTTACCTGGGCCATTCCCGACACCTCCCTCCCCTGTCTCAACCTCCGTCTCTATCTCTGGAGACAGGTTATCTACTGATGTCTATTATGAACCCACTGATTCTCACAGCTACATGGACTATACCTCTTCCCATGCTGTTACTTGTAAAAATGCCACCCTCTTCTCTCAGTACCTCTGTCACTATCACATCTATTCTCAGTGTGAGGCATTTCATTTAAGAACTAAGGAGATGTCCTCCTTTTTTAAAGAGAAGGGCATCTCTTCCTCCTCCTTCAACACTGCCCTAATCAGCATCTCTTGCATTTCGCTCACGTCTGCCCCACCCCATCCACCTGCCACCTCACCAGGGATAGGGTTCCTCTTGTTCTTACCTATCACTCCATCAGCCTCCATGTTCAGCACGTATTTCTTTATAATTTCCATCATCTCCAATGGGATCTCACCACTAAATACATCTTTCCCTCTCTCCCACTTTCTGCTTTCTGCAGGGAGATTGTGACTCCATTGTCCATTCATTCCTCCCCTCTGATCTCCTCCTGGCACTTATCCTTGTCAGCCCATGCCCTCCTGTACCTCCGTGATGTGGCCACATCTAGGCTGGAAGAGCAACCCCTTATATGCTGTCTGGGTAGCCTTCAACCTGATGGCATGAACATCATCGAATTCTCAAACTTTGGGTAACTGCCACCCAACTTCCCCTTCTCCAATCATCATTCCTGTTCCCCTCTCTCAACTTGTACCTTTATCTTTCCATCACACCCCTTGCCCCTCCCCTGGTGTTCCATTCCCCCTTTCCTTTCTTTCATGGTGTTCTGTTCTCTTCTATTAGATTCCCCTTTCTCCAGTCCTTTGACTTTCCAGCTCTTTACTTCACCACTCCTCTTCTCCTGGTTTCACCTATTACCTACCGCCTTGTACATTTTCCTCCACTTCCCCCAGCCCATCTCTTACTCTGATTTCACATCTTTTTTCTCCAATCCTGATGAAGAGTCTCAGTGAAAAACATCAACTCTTTATTCTGTTCCATAGATACCACCTGAGCTGACCTGCTGAGTACCTTCAGCATTTTGCAGTTTCCTTTCCCTTTTTAAACACAAGAGATTTTGCAGATACTGGAAATTTTGAGCAACACACACAAAATATTGGAGGAACTCAGCAAATCAGGAAGCATTTACGGAGGGGAGTAAACAATCCTGATGAAGGGTGTTGACCTGAAATGTCAACTGTTTATTCCCCTGTATTGATGCTACCCGAGTTTCTGAGCTACTCCCGTGTTTTGCATATTATTTCCCTTCTTGTCTTTTTCCAGAATGCTTAGAGGCTTTACTAACCTTAGTGAGGAAGTAAATTGCCTGAACAATGTGCCCACCAGTTGTGTACAAGCAGCTTCTGAAGGGAGCCGAAACGGTGCCATGAGGCCAATTGCTTCACCTGAGTGAGGTGCTTGTGCTTACACTTGCTGATTTTCCTTCGCCCTCTAACAAGGTCAAGGTCACCTACAAGAGTCGTTGCTAGGGGAGCATCAAAACCAATCAGGTTCACCATTGTTCCTCAGGGGAGGAAATCTGAACCTGTCTCTGCCCTCCTGATGTTACTTAAATGGATTCAAAAACTATTTTGGACATTGATGGCACAGTGCAATACAAAGGACATCAAACTTCTGGAGGTGTCCAATATATCAAAGAGAATATAGAAAACAAATCAAAAAAACTATAATGAAGGCAAACAAAATCTGAGTGAATGTGTTATTGGCATTGCTCTGTAATAGTAACAAAGTTTGAATTGGTGATCTTTTTACTGTTCATTAACTTTCATTCATCCCTTTTTCTTCATTTAGCTTCCTACTATGAAATACGGATGAGTAAAAACTTTACACAGCTGAAAAATGATTTTCAATCTGCTCATAAGGTCAATACCAATGGTTTGAATCCAAAGACTGCAAAATCGGAGGAATCGTTTATGATCTCTGAGAATATTGAACTGAACAATGGGACAGTACTCTACTTTGGAATTATTGCACACGATAAAGGAAACCATACTTCGGAGTTCTCAAATATAGCACAGGCTGCCTTGATTTTGCCTCCACCAATTCAATCTACTCCACCTACACCATCAAATCAGACACTGTCACTAACAACATCTTATTCAACTCATAAAACCACAACCACATCATGCTCACCTACCCAAACTAATAAATCTCTGGTGATTAACACTTCTGAAATTGTTCTAATAGCTGGTTGTATTCTAATTATTATGACCCTGATCATTGCCATCACTGTGTGTATTGTGGCCACCAGACGTCGTCAGAGAGTGTCACCCAGTTTGAACACTAATCAGCTTCAGCATATTAGAATTGATCATCCTTAATTTTACTCTAATTATTCTCAGAGAGTGACCAAAATCATTTAGATTTTTTATTACTTTGCAACATGTAAGTAATCAGTTTCTCAATGAATCCATATTTGACACTAAGAGCCTTAAAGCCAATGCACATTCAATAAAAGTCTGGACAAATGCCATTGAATATTTGTTTGTATATAAACATCATTTTTGGTTGTTCATATTTCATTCCAAATCTCTACCGTGTTTGGGATCAATTGGAGAAAGAAATTTTACAGCTAATGTTTACATGGCCTTATTTAAATTGTGTAGAATCTATTTATCTTTCAGTTCCCCTTGGAAGAGTTAGATTTAAGTTGTTACCTCCAGTTTTTGAGCCAGGATTTAATTTCTGATCTTTGGAAATTGCAAATAGGA